>NC_084757.1:33358552-33476052 GCF_033978785.1 Entelurus aequoreus
CACCCGATTACAAAACAATACATACTAATAACAATAATATTAATCACCTAATGACAAAACAATAAATAATCATACTAATAATAATAACAATAATAACAATAATATTAACAACCCGATGACAAAACAATAAATATTAATAATAATAATATTAATGACCCAATGACAAAACAATAAATAATAATACTAATGATAATAACAATAATCACTTGATGACAAAACAATAAATAATGATAACAATAATAATAATCACCCGATGACAAAACAATAAAAATTATTAACAATAATAACATAATATTAATCACCCGATGACAAAACAATATATATTAATAACAATAATATTAATCACCCAATGACAAAACAATAAATAATAATACTAATGATAATAACAATAATCACCGATGACAAAACAATAAATAATAATAATAACAATAATAATAATCACCAGATAACAAAACAATAAATAATAATAACAATAATAATAATCACCCGATGACAAAACAATAAATATTGATAACAATAGTATTAATCACCCAATGACGAAACAATAATTAATAATACTAATGATAATAACAATAATAATAATCACCCGATGACGAAACAGGACACGGCGGTGCCCAGAAAGGCGTAGGTGAGAATGGAGCCCAGATTCCTAAAGAAAAGTTTCTGAGAGACAAAAGGAGAAGAAGAGGAAGAAAAAAGACTTTAATGAGAAAACATTCTTGCAACATTTGAAATAAATTCAGGGAAATGTTACTACACTTGAGTACAGGCGGATGTATCCACCTAAATATCGACACTCTTTTATATCTTTATTTATTTGTTTAAATTTACATATTTTAGTTTGTTGCATTGTTACTTTTTATCTGTTGATTTGTGGACTTATTGTTATAATTGTAGTTATATGTATATGTTTCTATATTTTATTTTTGTGACATTGTTAATTTTTTTTATTATTTTGTGAACTTTTCATGTTTTTATAATTTTATTTACATGTATATTTTTACATATTTTATTTTTGTGACATTGTTGCTTTTTTATCTGTTGTTTTGTGGACTTTCGTGTGTGTGGGTGGCGGGGGTGGGGGGGCGGGGGGGGGAGTTTGCAAACACGATCAACTAATCTAACCAGTTTTAGAACAGACATGTGAACATTTGTTTATCTTTATGTGACCTTTAACCCCGTAAACATCACGTGTAACTATTTAAATCGCAGTACTTGTTGGCCGCCATATGCAAAGATGAAGTGGTAGAAAATGACACAAATGGACTACACAGTGTGCAGTATTTACACTACACTAACAAAGGACTACAAAAATGGCCGAAATGGTAGAAAGTATGTAGTATTTACACTACACTAACAAAGGACTACAAAAATGGTTGAAGTGGTAGAAAATGACACAATAGTCAGTACACAAATGGACTACACAGTATGTAGTATTTACACTACACTAACAAAGGACTACAAAAATGGCCAAAATGGTAGAAAATGACACAATAGTCAGTACACAAATGGACTACACGGTATGTAGTATTTACACTACACTAACAAAGGACTACAAAAATGGCCAAAGTGGTAGAAAAGGACACAATAGTCAGTACACAAATGGACTACACAGTATGTAGTATTTACACTACACTAATAAAGGACTACAAAAATGGCCGAAGTGGTAGAAAAGGACACAATAGTCAGTACACAAATGGACTACACAGTATGTAGTATTTACACTACACTAACAAAGGACTACAAAAATGTCCGAAGTGGTGGACTACACAGTGTGCAGTATTTACACTACACTAACAAAGGACTACAAAAATGGCCGAAATGGTAGAAAGTATGTAGTATTTACACTACACCAGGGGTCACCAACGCGGTGCCCGCGGGCACCAGGTCGCCCGCAAGGACCAGATGAGTCGCCCGCGGGCCTGTTCTAAAAAAAAAAAAAAAAAAAAAAAAAAAAATTTAAAAAAAAAAAAAAATTTTTTTTTTTTTTTTTTTTTTTTTAAATTAAATCTACATAGAAAAAACACAAGATACACTTTCAATCAGTGCATAAACCCAAACAACCTCCCCCATGCACACTCATCCACACAAAAGGGGTTATTTCTTTCTGCTACCAATATTCTGGTTCCCACAACATAGACAACACATCTGCAAGGGACACAGTCCCTGAAGCACACATGATTGTATAGGCTGCTGGTCCACTAACATTTTCATTAATTACTATTTTTTATGTAATTATTTTTATATTGTTTTACTTTCTTTTTTATCCAAGAAAATGTTTTTTATTTATTTATCTTATTTTATTTTATTTTATTTTTTAAAAAAGGGCCTTATCTTCAACAGACCAGGTCGTCAATGAAATTAGATTTTTTTAAAGGGTTTTTTAAACCAGGCCCAGTCCAGATAATGTCCAAGTCGGACTCAGCAACACACACCTTCATTCATGTACACAGAAAAAAATTAGGGAACACAACAGATTGCATATAATTTATAAACAAAACACTTTGCATTCCATTCGAAAGGACGTTCCCTTTAGATTTCCGATCCTTAACATTTTACATTTATCATAATTAAGCTTAAGGCCAGATTGCTGTGAAAATATGTCCAAAAGATTAAGAAGGTTCCGCAAACAATGAGGAAAAATCTTATCTTTGTGAATCAGCCTTTTCTGACATGAACTTCATCAAGAACAAACACAGAACACGCCTCACTGATGCACATCTGCAAGACTCACTCAGAGTTGCAGTGTCAAGTTACACACCAGAGTACAACACACTAGTTAACAGCATGCAATGCCAGGCTTCCCACTAACTGACAAAGAAACATATAACAGATTTGGTGCCCAGTTCAAAGTGTGACATGATTCAAAAATTTGAGAGTTTACTTTTGTATTTTACATGAGTTATTATTTGTACAAACATGGTGCAAAGTAATTCATGATTTGTTAAAAAATGTTAGTGGCTAGCTAGTTAAAATGGGATATTGTGATTTCAGTGATCATTTGAAAATGTTCAATTTGAAAAATGTGCACTTACAGAAAATATAAAAATAAAGTGTTGCATATTGATATTTATCTGTTTCTATATATATTTATTGTGAGAAATCATTAAGATGATCAGTGTTTCCACAAAGATAAATATCATTAATTATTAATAATAACAGAGTTAAAGGTAAATTGAGCAAATTGGCTACTTCTGGCAATTTATTTAAGTGTGTATCTAACTGGTAGCCCTTCGCATTAATCAGTACCCAAGAAGTAGCCCTTGGTTTCAAAAAGGTTGGTGACCCCTGCACTACACTAACAAAGGACTACAAAAATGGTTGAAGTGGTAGAAAATGACACAATAGTCAGTACACAAATGGACTACACGGTATGTAGTATTTACACTACACTAACAAAGGACTACAAAAATGGCCGAAGTGGTAGAAAAGGACACAATAGTCAGTACACAAATGGACTACAAATTATGCAGTATTTACACTACACTAACAAAGGACTACAAAAATGGCCAAAATGGTAGAAAAGGACACAATAGTCAGTACACAAATGGACTACACAGTATGTAGTATTTACACTACACTAACAAAGGACTACAAAAATGGCCAAAATGGTAGAAAATGACACAATAGTCAGTACACAAATGGACTACACGGTATGTAGTATTTACACTACACTAACAAAGGACTACAAAAATGGCCAAAGTGGTAGAAAAGGACACAATAGTCAGTACACAAATGGACTACACAGTATGTAGTATTTACACTACACTAATAAAGGACTACAAAAATGGCCGAAGTGGTAGAAAAGGACACAATAGTCAGTACACAAATGGACTACACAGTATGTAGTATTTACACTACACTAACAAAGGACTACAAAAATGTCCGAAGTGGTGGACTACACAGTGTGCAGTATTTACACTACACTAACAAAGGACTACAAAAATGGCCGAAATGGTAGAAAGTATGTAGTATTTACACTACACTAACAAAGGACTACAAAAATGGTTGAAGTGGTAGAAAATGACACAATAGTCAGTACACAAATGGACTACACGGTATGTAGTATTTACACTACACTAACAAAGGACTACAAAAATGGCCGAAGTGGTAGAAAAGGACACAATAGTCAGTACACAAATGGACTACAAATTATGCAGTATTTACACTACACTAACAAAGGACTACAAAAATGGCCAAAATGGTAGAAAAGGACACAATAGTCAGTACACAAATGGACTACACAGTATGTAGTATTTACACTACACTAACAAAGGACTACAAAAATGGCCAAAATGGTAGAAAATGACACAATAGTCAGTACACAAATGGACTACACGGTATGTAGTATTTACACTACACTAACAAAGGACTACAAAAATGGCCAAAGTGGTAGAAAAGGACACAATAGTCAGTACACAAATGGACTACACAGTATGTAGTATTTACACTACACTAATAAAGGACTACAAAAATGGCCGAAGTGGTAGAAAAGGACACAATAGTCAGTACACAAATGGACTACACAGTATGTAGTATTTACACTACACTAACAAAGGACTACAAAAATGTCCGAAGTGGTGGACTACACAGTGTGCAGTATTTACACTACACTAACAAAGGACTACAAAAATGGCCGAAATGGTAGAAAGTATGTAGTATTTACACTACACTAACAAAGGACTACAAAAATGGTTGAAGTGGTAGAAAATGACACAATAGTCAGTACACAAATGGACTACACGGTATGTAGTATTTACACTACACTAACAAAGGACTACAAAAATGGCCGAAGTGGTAGAAAAGGACACAATAGTCAGTACACAAATGGACTACAAATTATGCAGTATTTACACTACACTAACAAAGGACTACAAAAATGGCCAAAATGGTAGAAAAGGACACAATAGTCAGTACACAAATGGACTACACAGTATGTAGTATTTACACTACACTAACAAAGGACTACAAAAATGGCCGAAGTGGTAGAAAAGGACACAATAGTCAGTACACAAATGGACTACACAGTATGTAGTATTTACACTACACTAACAAAGGACTACAAAAATGGCCGAAATGGTAGAAAAAGACACAATAGTCATTACACAAATGGACTACACAGTATGTAGTATTTACACTACACTATTAAAGGACTACAAAAATGGCCGCCCAGTGCAAAGATGACAACAATAGTCAGTGTAGATGAGGATGCTCTCACCTTCTTCAGGCTGTAACCCGCATGGAAGATGATGGGAGGCAGCAGGATGTTGAAGAAGACCTCGGGGTCAAAGGTCACCTGCGCGGGAGCATCAGGGGTTATTTAGCGCAGGAGAAAAGGCGTATTTCCCCGGCTTCACCTTGCGTAACATGTCGTTCTGCTCCACGTTGTGGATGTCAGCCGAGTCGATCTGGCCCTTGAGGGTGAACTCCAGCAACCTGCCGCTGACGTTGAGCACCAGGCTGCTGGTGGGCCCCGTGGCCAGGGAGCAGCTGGGGGGGCTCCTGTTGTGGTAGCTGGTGGCGGGGATGCCGTATCGCAGGATGACGCCCACCAGCAGCCCTGCAGGACACACGAGGGAGCGTTACAAGAAGGATCTGGAAGATGCAATCTCACTTTTTCCTGTCAATAATGAAGAGCCCAACTGAGATGCTAACTGTTAGCACGTCACGCAAGCAAAAATATCAGCAAAATGAGCTGAAAAGGCTAGCATGCTAACAGTACTGTGCTAACATGCTAAAATAGCATTAATGAAATACCAAAATATATGACACTGAGGCGTATGTAGCTAAAAAAAAAATCTAGCGTGCTAATGTTAGCATGCTAAAATGCTAACTCTGACATGCGTCAAGTACCAAAATACTTTACTCCGAGGTGTAAAGTATGTTTGTTTTTTTTTAAAGCTAGCCTGCTAATGTTAGCATGCATCAAGTACCACAATCTGACTGAGGTGTATATCTACAAAATGAGCTGGAAAAAAAGCTAGCATACTAACATTAGCATGCTAACCAGTGTTAGAATAATCGTATCTAAGTTATCACACAACTTTGTGTTGCCATGAGTTCCCGGCGAGAAGACAAAAGCTGTCTTTGATCCTACCAAACAAAAGGCTCGTAAAACTCCACTGTGTAGGTTGGGAAGCAACATGAAGGTGTTCTGTTTCTTTGATGTATTGTAATCAACAGGAAGATATTGTCTTGACCCGAGATCTACAAAGTGAAGAGGAAGCAGGACCTGACTCCCCTCCAGGGACCTTTTCTTTGAACGGTTTACGACCTTTCCTTTGAACTGTTTTGTGTAATCAAAGGCGATGGCTGTTTACGACCCCTGTCCCTTTAGAAACAGCTGTTGCCATGTAATCAGGGAAAGTCCAAATAAAAGAGGATGCGTACAATCTTTGGTCAGAGCGTAGTGACACTGTGGGTACAGATGTACGCGTTTCTCCTCACTGAGCCAAATTTAATTCTGTCTCTGTTTGATTCCATGCTTCTTGTCTTGTTTATTAGATGTCATCAGTGTTTGAACCTGACAACCAGTTCTATGCTAACAGGTTAAAAAAACATGCTTACATATAGCATTAGTGAAATACCAAAGTGTATGGCAAAAAAAAATCTAGCATGCTAATGTTAGCATGGTTAAATGCTAACTTTGACATGCCTCAAGTACCAAAATATTTTACTCTGAGATGTGTACCTGATTTTTTTAAAGCCAGCCAGCTAATGTTAGCATGCATCAAGTACCACAATATGACTGAGGTGTATACCTATAAAATGAGTTAAAAAAAAAAAAAAAAGCTAGCATACTAACGTTAGCATAGTTATTCACGTTATACGTTAATTGGTTAAAACGTAACCAGTATTATTCGTCATGTAAAAAAAAATCTGAGACTGACGTGTATACCTGCTAAGTTAGCAAAAAAGGTAGCAAGCTAGTATAAGAATGCTAACGCCCGATAGCATCTAGTAACAGAAAATATAAGCAAAATTAGTTAAAAAAAACTAACAAAAGCGAGCATACTAACAGTTCTATGCTAAGAGGTTAAAAAAGCATGCTTACAGATAGCATTAGTGAAATACCAAAATATGTGGCTAAAAAAATCTAGCATGCTAATGTTAGCATGATTAAATGCTAACTTTGACATGCGTGAAGTACCAAAATATTTTACTTGGAGGTGTGTACCTGATTTTTTTTTTTATGTTAGCCTGCTAATGTTAGCATGCATCAAGTACTACAATCTGACTGAGGTGTATATCTATAAAATGAGCTGGAAAAAAAGCTAGCATACTAACGTTAGCATGCTAACCAGTATTATTCGTCATGTAAAAAAATATCTGACACTGAGGTGTATACCTGCAAAGTTAGCAAAAAAAGGTAGCAAGCTAGTATAAGAATGCTAACACCAGATAGCATCAAGTAACAGAAAATGTAAGCAAAATTAGCTAAAAAAAAATAAAAAAGCTAAATACTAACAGTTTTATGCTAACAGGTAAAAAAAAGCATGCTTACACTTACAAATACCAAAATATATGACACTGATATCAAACACAAGTAAACACTCTGCAGGACTGCTTGTATCGGACATGATATCAAACACAAGTAAACACTCTGCAGGACTGCTTGTATCACACATGATATCGCACACAAGTAAACATGTTGCAGGGCCGCTTGTATTTCACATGATATCACACTTAAGTAAACACGCTGCAGGACTGCTTGTATCGCACATGATATCACACACAAGTAAACACTCTGCAGGGCTGGTTGTATCGCACAAGATATCACACACAAGTAAACACTCTGCAGGACTGCTTGTATCACACATGATATCACACACAAGTAAACACTCTGCAGGACTGCTTGTATTACACATGATATCACACACAAGTAAACATGCTCCAGGACCGCTTGTATCACACACAAAATCTCACACACACACAAGTAAACCCTCTGCAGGACTGCTTGTATCGCACATGATATTACAGTTAAGTAAACACGCTGAAGGACCGCTTGTATCGCACATGATATCACACTTAAGTAAACACTCTGCAGGACTGGTTGTATCGGACATGATATCACACACAAGTAAACACTCTGCAGGACTGCTTGTATCGCACATGATATCACACACAAGTAAATACTCTGCAGGACTGCTTGTATTACACATGATATCACACACACAAGTAAACACTCTGCAGGACTGCTTGTATCGCACATGATATCACACACAAGTAAATACTCTGCAGGACTGCTTGTATTACACATGATATCACACACAAGTAAACATGCTCTAGGACCGCTTGTATCACACACAAATTCACACACACACAAGTAAACCCTCTGCAGGACTGCTTGTATCGCACATGATATCACAGTTAAGTAAACACGCTGAAGGGCCGCTTGTATCGCACATGATATCACACTTAAGTAAACACTCTGAAGGACTGCTTGTATCGGACATGATATCAAGCTATCACACATTTTACATGCAAGCACATATCATCACATGCTTGTTTTTTTTAATGATAACAGATCAGTATCAGATTGAGACGCCCCTCCTTGTTCTATGGTTGTCATCACACCTATTTGCCATCAAGAAGTCAAAGAAAGTCAAGAAATGTGGAGTCAGCACTCATGTGAGAAGACATTCTGGCACGTTTGTGTGGAATTGTTGTCCAGAGGTGAGGTCAGAAGCCTCTTCCACACCAAACTCTTCCCACTGAGGGCCACAAGCTGACAAATGGAAGGATGCAGGGGCCATTTTGGTCCTTTTCACCTCCAAAACCTGTACAATATATATATTTGCTTTTTAAAATGCATTTTGCATGAATGCTGATACAGGCGGAACTCACTTCAAAAACGCGAGTCAAAGATCCTCTAAAAAACAGGAGTGCTCTGCAGTACTTAAACACAACCAGTCAAAGATCCTCTCTATGACAAAAACACTGTCCTGTTTTTAGGGATAATCTGCAAAACACTACTCAAAGATCTGTCAAAGATCCTCTATTTATAACAGTGGCGCTCTGCTGTTTATAAGGACAGACAGCACTGCAAAAGTGCTAGTCAAAGATCATCTATATGACAGGAACACAGTGCTGTTTTGAAGAACATGATGCAACATGCTAGTCAAAGATCATCTATATGACAGGAACACAGTGCTGACAACAGGAAAGAGACTTGAGGATCAACTAGAACATACATGAGGATCATCTAGAACAGACTTGAGGAGCATCTAGAACATACATGAGGATCATCTTGAACATACATGAGGATAATCTACAACATACATGAGGACCATCTAGAACACACATGAGGATCATCTTGAACATACATGAGGATAATCTACAACACACATGAGGATCATCTAAAACAGACTTGAGGATCATCTAGAACATTCATGAGGATCATCTAGAACCGACTTGTAGAACATACATGAGGATCATGTAGAACATACATGAGGATCATGTAGAACATACATGAGGATCATGTACAACATACATGAGGATCATCTAGAACATACATGAACAGCATTTAGAAAATACATGAGGATCATCTAGAACAGACTTGAGGATCATATACAACATACATGAGGATAATGTAGAACACACATGAGGATCATGTAGAACACACATGAGGATCATGTAGAACACACATGAGGATCATGTAGAACACACATGAGGATCATGTAGATGAGACTTGAGGATCATGTAGAACACACATGATGATCATGTAGAACACACACGAGGAACATGATGTAGAAGAGACATGAGGATCATGTAGATGAGACTTGAGGATCATGTAGAACACACATGATGATCATGTAGTACACACATGAGGATCATGATGTAGAACACACATGAGGATCATGTAGATGAGACATGAGGATCATGTAGAACACACATGAAGATCATGTAGAACACACATGCGGATCATGATGTAGAAGAGACATGAGGATCATGTAAAACACACGTGAGGATCATGTAGATGAGACATGAGGATCATGTAGAACACATGAGGATCATGATGTAGAACACAGATGAGGATCAAGTAGATGAGATATGAGGATGATGTAGATGAGACATGAGGATCATAGAACACACATGAAGATCATGTAGATGAGACATGAGGATAATAGAACACACATGAGGATCATAGAAACACATGAGGATCATGTAGAAGAGACATGAGGAAGATGTAGATGAGACATGAGGATAATAGAACACACATGAGGATCATGTAGATGAGACATGAGGATCATGTAGAACACACATGAGGATCATGTAGATGAGACATGAGGATCATGTAGAACACACATGAAGATCATGTAGATGAGACATGAGGATCATGTAGAACACACATGAGGATCATGTAGAACACACATGAGGATCATGTAGATGAGACATGAGGATCATGTAGAACACACATGAAGATCATGTAGATGAGACATGAGGATCATGTACAACACACATGAGGATCATGTAGAACACACATGAGGATCATGGAGATGAGACTTGAGGATCATGTAGAACACACATGATGATCATGTAGAACACACATGAGGATCATGATGTAGAACACACATGAGGATCATGTAGATGAGACATGAGGAAGATGTAGATGAGACATGAGGATAATAGAACACACATGAGGATCATGTTGATGAGACATGAGGATCATGTAGAACACACATGAGGATCATGTAGATGAGACATGAGGATCATGTAGAACACACATGAAGATCATGTAGATGAGACATGAGGATCATGTAGAACACATGAGGATCATGATGTAGAACACAGATGAGGATCAAGTAGATGAGATATGAGGATGATGTAGATGAGACATGAGGATCATAGAACACACATGAGGATCAAGTAGATGAGACATGAGGATGATGTAGATGAGACATGAGGATCATAGAACACACATGAGGATCATGTAGATGAGACATGAGGATCATAGGACACACATGAGGATCATAGAAACACATGAGGATCATGTAGAAGAGACATGAGGAAGATGTAGATGAGACATGAGGATAATAGAACACACATGAGGATCAAGTAGATGAGACATGAGGATGATGTAGATGAGACATGAGGATCATAAAACACACATGAGGATCAAGTAGATGAGACATGAGGATGATGTAGATGAGACATGAGGATCATAGAACACACATGAGGATCAAGTAGATGAGACATGAGGATCATAGAACACACATGAGGATCAAGTAGATGAGACATGAGGATGATGTAGATGAGACATGAGGATCATAGAACACACATGAGGATCAAGTAGATGAGACATGAGGATGATGTAGATGAGACATGAGGATCATAGAACACACATGAGGATCAAGTAGATGAGACATGAGGATGATGTAGATGAGACATGAGGATCATAGAACACACATGAGGATCAAGTAGATGAGACATGAGGATGATGTAGATGAGACATGAGGATCATAGAACACACATGAGGATCAAGTAGATGAGACATGAGGATGATGTAGATGAGACATGAGGATCATAGAACACACATGAGGATCAAGTAGATGAGACATGAGGATGATGTAGATGAGACATGAGGATCATAGAACACACATGAGGATCATGTAGATGAGACATGAGGATCATAGAACACACATGAGGATCATAGAAACACATGAGGATCATGTAGAAGAGACATGAGGAAGATGTAGATGAGACATGAGGATAATAGAACACACATGAGGATCAAGTAGATGAGACATGAGGATGATGTAGATGAGACATGAGGATCATAGAACACACATGAGGATCAAGTAGATGAGACATGAGGATGATGTAGATGAGACATGAGGATCATAGAACACACATGAGGATCAAGTAGATGAGACATGAGGATGATGTAGATGAGACATGAGGATCATAGAACACCCATGAGGATCAAGTAGATGAGACATGAGGATGATGTAGATGAGACATGAGGATCATAGAACACACATGAGGATCAAGTAGATGAGACATGAGGATGATGTAGATGAGATGAGGATCATAGAACACACATGAGGATCAAGTAGATGAGACATGAGGATGATGTAGATGAGACATGAGGATGATAGAACACACATGAGGATCAAGTAGATGAGACATGAGGATGATGTAGATGAGACATGAGGATCATAGAACACACATGAGGATCAAGTAGATGAGACATGAGGATGATGTAGATGAGACATGAGGATCATAGAACACACATGAGGATCATGTAGATGAGACATGAGGATCATAGAACACACATGAGGATCATAGAAACACATGAGGATCATGTAGAAGAGACATGAGGAAGATGTAGATGAGACATGAGGATAATAGAACACACATGAGGATCAAGTAGATGAGACATGAGGATGATGTAGATGAGACATGAGGATCATAGAACACACATGAGGATCAAGTAGATGAGACATGAGGATGATGTAGATGAGATGAGGATCATAGAACACACATGAGGATCAAGTAGATGAGACATGAGGATGATGTAGATGAGACATGAGGATCATAGAACACACATGAGGATCAAGTAGATGAGACATGAGGATGATGTAGATGAGACATGAGGATCATAGAACACACATGAGGATCAAGTAGATGAGACATGAGGATGATGTAGATGAGACATGAGGATCATAGAACACACATGAGGATCATGTAGATGAGACATGAGGATCATAGAACACACATGAGGATCATAGAAACACATGAGGATCATGTAGAAGAGACATGAGGAAGATGTAGATGAGACATGAGGATAATAGAACACACATGAGGATCAAGTAGATGAGACATGAGGATGATGTAGATGAGACATGAGGATCATAGAACACACATGAGGATCAAGTAGATGAGACATGAGGATGATGTAGATGAGACATGAGGATCATAGAACACACATGAGGATCAAGTAGATGAGACATGAGGATGATGTAGATGAGACATGAGGATCATAGAACACACATGAGGATCATGTAGATGAGACATGAGGATCATAGAACACACATGAGGATCATAGAAACACATGAGGATCATGTAGAAGAGACATGAGGAAGATGTAGATGAGACATGAGGATAATAGAACACACATGAGGATCAAGTAGATGAGACATGAGGATGATGTAGATGAGACATGAGGATCATAGAACACACATGAGGATCAAGTAGATGAGACATGAGGATGATGTAGATGAGATGAGGATCATAGAACACACATGAGGATCAAGTAGATGAGACATGAGGATGATGTAGATGAGACATGAGGATCATAGAACACACATGAGGATCAAGTAGATGAGACATGAGGATGATGTAGATGAGACATGAGGATCATAGAACACACATGAGGATGATGTAGAAGAGACATGAGGATGATGTAGAAGAGACATGAGGAAGATGTAGATGAGACATGAGGAAGATGTAGATGAGACATGAGGAAGATGTAGATGAGACATGAGGAAGATGTAGATGAGACATGAGGAAGATGTAGATGAGACATGAGGATCATGTAGAAGAGACATGAGGAAGATGTAGAAGAGACATGAGGAAGATGTAGATGAGACATGAGGATCATGTAGAAGAGACATGAGGATCATGTAGAAGAGACATGAGGAAGATGTAGATGAGACATGAGGAAGATGTAGATGAGACATGAGGTGCTAATGAGGTGAAGATGGCGGCTGCAGTCTAGTACCGTAGATCATGGCCAGTCCGGTCTCGTGCAGGAAGCGGACAGTGCGGTGCTTGAAGAGCCAGATGGTGAGGATGGTGAGGGTGAGCAGCAGCATGAAGGTGAGGAGGTTGACGCTGTCCTGGCGGTGACTTTCCTCCGCTTCCTTCTCCGTCGCCAGCTCCTCCATCGCCGCGTCCTGCGCTCCAGCGGACGTCGCCGCGGGATGCGCCACCACCATCATCATCATCATCATCATCATTATCTTCATCATCACCGCCATCATCTTCGTCGCCGTCGTGGTCGTCGAGGACGCGGCGCGTGCTCCGCTGCGCCGTCGGGGGTCGTCCATGACTCGGAGAAGCTGCGCGCGCACACCGGCTCCTTGTTTTTACGCCATGTCAGCGCCGGGAGATGACGCACCGCCGCTTCAGAGACACACGGTGGGCGGCGTGAGGGGGCGGGGCTTGGTGACTCAGCTGTGATGCCCCGCCCCCAGGCACGAGAGGCCATCTGAGTCACTGTCCCGAGGTTTGTTTTTTGATGATGTTGCAATGGAGACCACTTCCACAACAGGAAATGGACTTTTTGGTCCCCCGGGAGAGGAAACGGTCTGGGGTCAACTCAAAGGTCATAGGTATATATTAACCTCATGCTAGGTTAGCAACATTACCATAGCTATGTAAGCTACATGCTAACAGTACATTTTAACATCATTCTAGGTTAGCAACATTACCATAGCAATGTGAGCTACATGCTAACAGTACATTTTAACATCATGCTAGGTTAGCAACACCAACATAGCTATGTGAGCTACATGCTGACATTACATTTTAACATCATGCTAGGTTAGCAACACCAACATAGCTATGTGAGCTACATGCTGACATTACATTTTAACATCATGCTAGGTTAGCAACACCAACATAGCTATGTGAGCTACATGCTGACATTACATTTTAACATCATGCTAGGTTAGCAACACCAACATAGCTATGTGAGCTACATGCTAACATTACATTTTAACATCATTCTAGGTTAGCAACATTACCATAGCTATGTGAGCTACATGCTAACATTACATTTTAACATCATGCTAGGTTAGTAACATTACCATAGCTATGTGAGCTACATGCTAACATTACATTTTAACATCATGCTAGGTTAGCAACACTACCATAGCTATGTGAGCTACATGCTAACATCACATTTTAACATCATACTAGGTTAGCAACACTAGCATTGATATGGGAGCTGCATGCTAACATCACATTTTAACACCATGCTAGGTTAGCAACACTAGCATAGCTATGTGAGCTACATGCTAACATCACATTTTAACATCATGCTAGGTTAACAACACTACCATAGCTATATAAGCTACATGCTAACAATACATTTTAACATCATGCTAAGTTAGCAACACTATCATAGCTATGTAAGTTACATGCTAACAATACATTTTAACATCATGCTAAGTTAGCAACACTACCATAGCTATGTAAGTTACATGCTAACAGTATATATTAACCTCATGCTACGTTAGCAACATTACCATAGCTATGTGAGCTACATGCTAACACTACATTTTAACATCATGCTAAGTTAGCAACACTACCATAGCTATGTAAGTTACATGCTACCAGTATATATTAACCTCATGCTACATTAGCAACCTTACCATAGCTATGTGAGCTACATGCTAACACTACATTTTAACATCATGCTAAGTTAGCAACACTACCATAGCTATGTAAGTTACATGCTAACAGTACATTTTAACATCATGCTAGGCTAGCAACACTACCATAGCTATGGGAGCTACATGCCAACAGTACATATGTAAGCTACATGCTAACAGTACATATGAACAGTACATGCTGTATGAGGAGCATGAGATGGTACAGTATGTACAGTATATACAGTATGTACAGTATGTGCACACATTGACTTATCAATGAGAACTACTTTCAAACAGAGGCCACCACAAAGAAATTTACACAAACATTCCTGCGCTCACACCAAACCACATTTTAAAACTTCTATTGTGATCGACTTTCCCTTGTGGTTTCACACACGCGCACACACGCGCGCACGCACGCACGCACGCACGCACGCACGCACACACACACACACACACACACACACACACACACACACACACACACACACACACACACACACACACACACACACACACACACACACACACACACACACACACACACACACACACACACACACGAGTATGTCTGACAGTAATTTGGGGAAATGACGGCCCAGTTGTTGCTGCAAGGCATTTCTGCTGAGCACTGACATGTAGGCCAGCCAGGCAGGATTTGTTATTCCTACTTGTATGTTTGTAATTTTATGAAAGTATGTTACTTTTTGAGAACATATTCTGCATCATACTTTTATTAGAACATATTCTGCATCATACTTTTATTAGAACCTATTCTGCAACATACTTTTATGAGAACATATTCTGCAACATACTTTTATGAGAACATATTCTGCAACATACCTTTATTAGAACATATTCTGCATCATACTTTTATTAGAACATATTCTGCAACATACTTTTATGAGAACATATTCTGCAACATACTTTTATTAGAACATATTCTGCAACATACCTTTATTAGAACATATTCTGCATCATACTTTTATTAGAACATATTCTGCAACATACTTTTATGAGAACATATTCTGCAACATACTTTTATTAGAACATATTCTGCAACATACCTTTATTAGAACATATTCTGCAACATACTTTTATGAGAACATATTCTGCAACATACTTTTATTAGAACATATTCTTCAACATACCTTTATTAGAACATATTCTGCAACATACTTTTATGAGAACATATTCTGCAACATACTTTTATGAGAACATTCTGCATCATACTTTTATGAGAACATTCTGCAACATACTTTTATTAGAACATATTCTGCAACATACCTTTATTAGAACATATTCTGCAACATACTTTTATGAGAACATATTCTGCAACATACTTTTATGAGAACATATTCTGCAACATACTTTTATTAGAACATATTCTGCAACATACCTTTATTAGAACATATTCTGCAACATACTTTTATTAGAACCTATTCTGCAACATACTTTTATGAGAACCTATTCTGCAACATACTTTTATGAGAACATATTCTGCAACATACTTTTATGAGAAAATATTCTGCAACATACTTTTATGAGAACATTCTGCATCATACTTTTATTAGAACATATTCTGCAACATACTTTTATGAGAACATTCTGCATCATACTTTTATTAGAACATATTGTGCAACATACTTTTATGAGAACATATTCTGCAACATACTTTTATGAGAACATTCTGCATCATACTTTTATTAGAACATATTCTGCAACATACTTTTAAATGAGTCATACTTAGCAGTAAATACAAAAAGTGAATAATTAAAAACAATATTTAAAAATGAAAAAAAAAAAAATATATATATATATATATATTTTTTTCCCTTTTAATTTCTATTATTATTTTTTTTCTATAATTGTCGACGCTATGTCTGCACGAGCATACAAATATTTATGTATATATATATGTATATATATATATATATACACACAATGTATATTATGTCTGTATATATATTTTATGTATGTAAATATATATCGGTATGTATGTATGTGTATATATATATATATATATATATATATATATATATATATATATATATATATATATATATATATATATATATATATAAATACACAAATATATATATATATATAAATACACAAATATATATATATATATATAAATACACAAATATATATATATACATACATACATAAAATATATATATACACATAATATCCATTGTGTATGTATATATGTATACATATAAATATATATATGTGTATGCATACATATATACTGTATATATATTAGATGTATATATGTATGTATACATATATACTGTATATATATTAGATGTGTATGTATATATATATATATGTATACATATATACTGTATATATATTAGACGTATATATATACATACATATATACACGCACATACATATATACATATAGACAAACACATATATATGTATACATATATGTATGTCTACATATATACTGTATATATAATAGATGTATCTATATACAAATATATAAATAATGTGACATAACATATGACTAATTTTCTACTGGTATGGGCAATTGCCCATGATATATATTTATGTGCATAAGAACAGCTATACATATATATATATACACATACATATATATGTACATACATATATATATACATATGGACATACATACATATCTACATATAGACATACTATATATATACATATGGACATACATACATATCTACATATAGACATACTGTATCTACATACATGTATATGTTTTGTTTTTTAAATTAGTATTTTAAACTGTGTTTATCTGTTATTTATTTATTTGTATTTGTATTTACTTATCCATTGTTGTGATATGTAGTAGTCCACGCGTCCACACTCCAGGTAGGGTAGTACAATTTCATACATACATGACATTTTTATCACCACCTCATTTTTATTGCAGTTTTATAAATGTACTTATTGTGTCCTTGTTCGTACTCATTATTTCTGCATTTTTGTCCGTGTTGTTAAAAAGTTTTTCAGGCGAGGGGAAACTTCAAGCTAGTGACGTCACTGCCACCTCACATGGGGAATACGGCCCCGCCCTATGGAATATTTACAATGAAAGCGCAACAAAAATCAAAATGTATAGCCTGTATTTATAGAGCAGGGGTCGCCAACCTTTTTGAAAGCAAGAGCTACTTCTTGGGTACTGATTAATGCGAGGGGCTACCAGTTTGATACACACTTCAATAAATTGCCAGAAATAGCCAATTTGCTCAATTTACCTTTAACTCTATGTTATTATTAATAATTAATTATATTTACACTTAATTGAACGGTTTAAAAGAGGAGAAAATACGAAAAAAATGACAATTAAATTTTGAAACATAGTTTATCTTCAATTTCGACTCTTTAAAATTCTAAATTCAACCGAAAAAAAGAAGAGAAAAACTTAAAAAAAGAATTTATGGAACATCATTAGTAATTTTTCCTGATTAAGATTAATTTTAGAATTTTGATGACATGTTTTAAATAGGTTAAAATCCAATCTGCACTTTGTTAGAATATATAACAAATTGGACCAAGCTATATTTCTAACAAAGACAAATCATTATTTCTTCTAGATTTTCCAGAACAAAAATGTTAAAAGAAATTCAAAAGACCTTGAAATAAGATTTAAATTTGATTCTACAGATTTTCTAGATTTGCCAGAATAATTGTTTTGAATTTTAATCATAAGTGAAGTGAAGTGAAGTGAAGTGAATTACATTTATATAGCGCTTTTTCTCAAGTGACTCAAAGCGCTTTACATTGTGAAACCCAATATCTAAGTTACATTTAAACCAGTGTGGGTGGCACTGGGAGCAGGTGGGTAAAGTGTCTTGCCCAAGGACACAACGGCAGTGACTAGGATGGCGGAAGCGGGGATCGAACCTGCAACCCTCAAGTTGCTGGCACGGCCGCTCTACCAACCGAGCTATACAATATAATATAACAAGTTTGAAGAAATATTTCACAAATATTCTTCGTCGAAAAAACAGAAGCTAAAATGAAGAATTAAATTAAAATGTATTTATTATTCTTTACAATAAAAAAAATTTTTTTACTTGAACATTGATTTAAATTGTCAGGAAAGAAGAGGAAGGAATTCAAAAGGTAAAAAGGTATATGTGTTTAAAAATCCTAAAATAATTTTTAAGGTTGTATTTTTTTCTCTAAAATTGTCTTTCTGAAAGTTATAAGAAGCAACGTAAAAAAAATTATGAATTTATTTAAACAAGTGAAGACCAAGTCTTTAAAATATTTTCTTGGATTTTCAAATTCTATTTGAGTTTTGTCTCTCTTAGAATTAAAAATGTCGGGCAAAGCGAGACCAGCTTGCTAGTAAATAAATAAAATTTAAAAAATAGAGGCAGCTCACTGGTAAGTGCTGCTATTTGAGCTATTTTTAGAACAGGTCAGCGGGCTACTCATCTGGTCCTTACGGGCGTTGGTGACCCCTGTTATAGAGTAATATTTGTGTGAACTAAATTATTCCGTTGCGCCTCATTTTATAACGCGACCAGTGATTGCTTCTGCGATTAAAAACTGACTCCCTTCAACACGTGGCTGTAGTTGCCATGTTGTTTTAGAGGTTTGACATTCCCCAACATAGTCAACATAGTCAACATAGTCAGTGTTTGGAACATTTAGGTGAAGAAGAGCAGCTGCTTCTTGTTTGGAAGGAAACTCCCAGGGGGCGTGGCTAACGTTTGGATGAGGTGGCTTCAGGGGAAATGGGAAATGGGAAACTTTAGGTTGAAGTGGTCATTCAGGCATCAAGTACTATACGTTCACATTATAACTGTCATATACTGTATTATAATTGTCATATACTGTACATCTACATTATAACTGTTATATACTGTATTATAATTGTCATATACTGTACGTCTACATTATAAATGTCATATACTGTATTATAATTGTCATATACTGTACATCTACATTATATATGTGTGTAAATAGGTCAAGTCTAATATATGATACAGTGTGGGGACATATAAAAACGTGTGCGTTTGTGTCATTTAGAAAGCTAACAATGTTCTCAGATGGAGCGATATTGATATGTACAAGTATATTTAAAAAATAATAATAATAATAATGAAAAAAATCAGCTTTGTAGAATAGGTGACGCCATTATTGTTATACAATACCGACATTATGGAAGTAGAATTGTCTCACATCAACTTATATATCTATATCAATATGATATTAATACATATGAATATATGAATAAATATACAAATACAAATGTGATATACAAATAAATAAATAATTTGTATAAATAAACACGTATTTGTAAATGTATTTTTGAGATTTGAAAATATATACAAATACAAATGTGATATACAAATAAATAATTTGTATAAATGAACACGTATTTGTAGATATATTTTTGAGATTTGAAAATGTATACAAATGAAATGTATAAATATAAAAATGTGACATACAAATAAGTCAAGAATTTGTATAAATAAACGTGTATTTGTAAATATATTTTTGAGATTTGAATATAGATATGCTTGATTTTATAGCACATCTGTCAATGTAAACAAATGTAAATAAGTATTAAATGCACAAAGTCTCCAAGCCAGCAGCGTATGAAAGTGTGTCCAGTAACAAACATGTCCGCATCACTCCGCTTCCTATGAGCTTAAAAAAATTATGGGGGGTCACGAGGTGTTGTCAAAAGACAATTACCACTCCACGTCAACTTAAAGGCAGCACAAGTCCATTGCAGGCGGTTAATAATAAGGCGAGAATCTTACATACTTGTGTTATTTAGTAGTGTGGAATGTTAGAAAAAGGTTAGAACAAGTGAAATGAGTCAAACGGAGAACAATGGTAGGGTTGAAAAAACACTAACCAATTTATTATTAACCGCCTGGAATGGACTTGTGCTGTCTTTAAGTTGAAGTGGAGTGGTAATTGTCTTTTGACAACACCTCGTGACCCCCATAGTTTTTTAAGCTCATCGCAAGCGGAGTGATGCGGACACGTTTGTTACTGGACACACTTTCATACGCTGCCGGCTTGGAGACTTTGTGCATTTAATATTTTTTGTATTGACAGATGTGCTATAAAATCAAGCATATCTACGTATATTCAAATCTCAAAAATATATTTACAAATACATGTTTATTTATACAAATTCTTGACTTATTTGTATGTCACATTTTTTATATTTATACATTTTATTTGTGTATATTTTCAAATCTCAAAAATACATTTACAAATACGTGTTTATTTATACAAAGTATTTATTTATTTGTATATCACATTTGTATTTGTATATATTTTCAAATCTCAAAAATACATTTACAAATACGCGTTTATTTATACAAATTATTTATTTGTATATCACATTTGTATTTCTATATTTATTAATGTGTGCATATTTTCAACCCTACCAAGAACAATGGTAGGGTTGAAAAACCACTAACCATTTTATTATTAATTGCCTGGAATGGACTTGTGCTGTCTTTAAGTTGAAGTGGAGTGGTAATTGTCTTTTGACAACACCTCGTGACCCCCATCATTTTTTACGCTCATCGCAAGCGGAGTGATGCGGACACGTTTGTTACTGGACACACTTTCATACGCTGCCGGCTTGGAGACTTTGTGCATTTGATATTTTTTTACATTTGTTTATATTGACAGATGTGCTATTTTAGACGGCAATATTGTTCAATTAAGAATACTTTTTGTGTACTTATCCGATATTTTGCTTGTAATTGTGCACAGTCGTTGATTTTAATTCATTTGTTTAATGATGATTATATTTTGTGATTTTAATTTGAATTATGATTATTTTATTTTTATTTTTGCCTTCTTGTAATTCCCTGCAAAGCTCTTTGAATCGCCTCATGTAGGAGCTGGGCTCTATAAATAAACGTACCTTACCTAGGTATTCAAAATGTTTGCTTTTTCTCACTACATTATCGCTTTTTGCTCCTTTTTTCTTGCATGGTTACTTGTTTTGTTTGGCCTTTATTCCAACGCGGTCCACACTTTGGACCCCCGCCCCGCCTTAAGTACACCAACAAATTGCATTAAAAAACATTATAACCGGATTTTACTCACGATCCAAGTTGTCTTTGAACGCATCATGAGAAGCGACAGCTGTGATTGGCTACTGCAACCCTTTCCTCGGCGCTGATTGGTCCAAAAACCCAGAAGGAGAAAACGGGAAGCAAAAAAAAAAAAAGAAAAAATCGTGTCAACTCAGGCTCACGCAATCTTGAACCTCGCATTACAAACACAGCTTGACAAATCTTCCAGCCGTTAAAAAAATGGGCTGCTTTTTCTCCAAGAAGTCCAAGCGAAAGTGTGTGGAAAAAGAGGAGCTGACGCCGACCACGACTACCGTGGAAACCACGACGACGAGCAACGCGGTTCCCCTTGGCAACAACAGCGACGAGGCGGCACCGAAGCAGTACAGCTGGGACAAGAGGGACAAGGTGGGGACACTTAACATGAACATATTATTAGTGTTAGCATTTATCAGCCTTTGCCTGTCAAATGTGGCTAACATAATCACTGGTGTGTAACTTTGACACCGCAGCCCCGCCATGTAAATATTTACTTAATCTTGTTAAAGGATTACACCTGGCCGCCACTTCATGTCCGCCTTTAACCTGACCGACATGTCCACTTCCGGTGGGACGCCCCGCCCCCACACGTGATACAAGGGTGTTCAAACTTTTTCAACTGAAAATTCTAAACATCCCGGGGCCATTTTGATATATATATTTTTAAAAATCAATACAATATTCATACAATATATTTTTTTTAACCTCTAAGGCTCCCATCAAGTTTGGTCCTGGGAGTTCTGTCATAAATTTTTTTTAAATAAGTCATTTACACAGTGTATGTATGTATGTATGCATGTGTGTATATATATATATATATATATATATATATATATATATATATATATATACACATATATATAAGTGTTTCCCATAAACTGCCAAGATACCTGTGGCGGTGGGGGCGTGGCTATGGGCGTGGTCACCATGACATCATCGCGTAATTTGCATAATTTACTACAATGATATGATTTTCTCTAAAAAGTGTCAAAAAATGTATACTTACTAATTAATAATAACAGTTTTGTTTTAAACGTCCATCCATCCATCCATTTTACAATATAATTACAACACTTTATGTACATATTTATATACAGATTTGAACAATAAGTTATTCACTGAAATATATTTATTAATTGTGGTTCTTACAAAAAATATATCTTATAAAATATAAAAGCTAAAATGTCTCTTAAAGCTCTGCCCCTTTAATTAGTGCATACTAAATAATTTAACTTTAGCCTACTACTACAATCATATTATTTACCAGCAACATAAAGTGAAACAGAGGCAGAGGTGTCCTGCCACAGTCAGTAACAAATAAACAGAAAACAGTAGTGGTCAAATACAAATAAGGCAACAAGAGAAGTATCCTACACTTCTCTTTTGTAAAGTAAATTTGAATAATGATGAATGATAAATGGGTTATACTTGTATAGCGCTTTTCTAACTTCAAGGTACTCAAAGCGCTTTGACAGTATTTCCACATTTACCCATTCACACACACATTCACACACTGATGGCGGGAGCTGCCATGCAAGGCGCTAACCAGCAGCCATTGGAGGCAAAGGGTGAAGTGTCTTGCCCAAGGACACCACGGACGTGACTAGGAAGGTAGACGGTGGGAGTTGAACCCCAGTAACCAGCAACACTCCGATTGCTGGCACAGCCACTCTATCAACTTCGCCACGCCTATATGGGCATCTACATCAACTATATGATTTGCCTGAGAAGCTGGACAGGACCAAAAAAAAAAAAAAAAAAATTATTATTTTTTAAATTTGTGGCGGACGTAATTCTTTCGTGGCGGGCCGCCACAAATAAATGAATGTGTGGGAAACACTGTATATACAAACCCCGTTTCCATATGAGTTGGGAAATTGTGTTAGATGTAAATATAAACGGAATACAATGATTTGCAAATCTTTTTCAACCCATATTCAATTGAATGCACTACAAAGACAAGATATTTGATGTTCAAACTCATAAACTTTTTTTTTTTTTTTTTTGCAAATAATAATTAACTTAGAATTTCATGGCTGCAACACGTGCCAAAGTAGTTGGGAAAGGGCATGTTCACCACTGTGTTACATGGCCTTTCCTTTTAACAACACTCAGTAAACGTTTGAGAACTAATATTGTCATTATTAATACTAGTATTGTCATTATTATCCATCCATCCATCCATTTTCTACCGCTTGTCCCTTTTGGGATCGCGGGGGGTGCAAGAGCCTATCTCAGCTGTTATTACTAATATTGTCATTATTATTACTAATGTTGTCATTATTATTAATACTAATATTGTCATTGGTATTATTACTAATATTGTCATGATTAGTACTCATATTGTCATTAATACTCATATTGTCATTATTGATAATCATGTTGTCATTATTATTATTACTAATATTGTCATTATTAATACTAATATTGTCATTATTATTATTACTAATATTGTCATTATTATTATTATTACTAATATTGTCATGATTAATACTCATATTGTCATTAATACTCATATTGTCATTATTAATACTAATGTTGTCATTATTATTATTACTAATATTGTCATTATTAATACTAATATTGTCATTATTATTATTACTAATATTGTCATTAATAATACTAATATTGTCATTATTATTATTACTAATATTGTCATTATTATTATTACCAATATTGTCATGATTAATACTCATATTGTCATTAATACTCATATTGTCATTATTAATACTAATGTTGTCATTATTATTATTACTAATATTGTCATTATTAATACTAATATTGTCATTATTATTATTACTAATATTGTCATTATTAATACTTATTGTCGTTATTAATACTAATATTGTCATTATTATTAATACTAATATGCCATTATTTTAGTAATATTGTCATTATTATTATTATTATGAGTAATTATGTCATTATTATTATTATTGCTAATATTGTCTTATATTAATACTAATATTGTCATTATTATTAATACTAATATGCCATTATTTTACTAATATTGTCATTATTATTATTATTATGACTAATTCTGTCATTATTATTATTATTATTGTTATTGCTAATATTGTCTTATATTAATACTAATATTGTCTTTATTATTATTATTACTAATATTGTCATTAATAATACTAATATTGTCATTGTTATTAATACTAATATTGTCATTATTAATACTAATATTGTCATTATTATCCATCCAACCATCCATTTTCTACCGCTTGTCCCTTTTGGGGTCGCGGGGGGTGCTAGAGCCTATCTCAGCTGTTATTACTAATATTGTCATTATTATTACTAATATTGACATTATTATTATTACTAATATTGTCATTATTAATACTCATATTGTAAATATTAATACTCATATTGTCATTATTAATACTAAGGTTGTCATTATTATTATTACTAATATTGTCATTATTAATACTACTATTGTCATTATTATTATTACTAATATTGTCATTATTACTAATATTGTCGTTATTAATACTCATATTGTCGTTATTAATACTAATATTATCATTATTATTATTATTATTACTAATATTGTCATTATTAATACTAATATTGTCTTTATTATCACTAAAATTGTCATTATTACTACTAATATTGTCATTATTAATATTGTCTTTATTATTATTATCACTAATATTGTTATTATTATTATCACTAATATGTCATTATTATTACTAATATTGTAATTAATAATACTTATATTGTTATTGTTACTACTATTGGGATAATTAATACTAATATTGACATTATTATTACTAATATTGTCATTATTATTACTAATATTATCATTAATAATAATTATATTGTTACTAATATTGGGATAATTAATACTAATATTGACATTTCTATTACTAATATTGTCATTATTATTATTACTAATATTGTCATTATTATTATTACTAATATTGTCATTAATATTATTACTAGTATTGTCATTATTAATACTAATATTGTCATTATTATGACTAATATTGTCCTTATTATGGGCAGTAGTGTGTATGTTGATACATAATAATAATAATAATGGATTAGATTTATATAGCGCTTTTCTAGACACTCAAAGCGCTTCACAGAGAAGTGAGAACCCATCATTCATTTTTACAACTCATTCATTCATCATTCATTCTCCGGTGTGAGCGGCACCGGGGGCAAGGGTGAAGTGTCCTGCCCAAGGACACAACGGCAGCGATTTTTGGATGGTAAGAGGCGGGGAGCGAACCTGCAACCCTCAGGTTTCTGGCAAGGCCGCTCTACCCACTACGCCAAGCCGCCCTGCACATGGTGCATCAAATGTGTTATTGGCCCCGTGGTTTCCTGTCCCGCCACAGGTGGACCCCAAGGACTACATGCTGACGGGCCTGAAGGACGTGACGGCCGGCCGTCTCCCCGGGAAACTGAACGGTCAGCAGTTTGTGATCCAGGACTGCGAGAACTGCGACATCTTCGTGCTGGACCACTCGGCGGCGGTCACGGTGGACGACTGCGTCAACTGCCGCCTGGTGCTGGGCCCCGTCAAGGGCAGCGTCTTCTTCCGGGACTGCAAGGACATCAAGTGCGTGGTGGCGTGCCAGCAGTTCCGCACGCGCGACTGCAAGAAGATGGAGGTGTTCCTGTGCTGCGCCACGCAGCCCATCATCGAGTCCAGCACCGGCGTGCGGCTGGCCTGCTTCCAGTACTACTACCCCCAGCTGGCCGCCCACTTCAAGGACGCCGGCCTCAGCGTCTTCAACAACAACTGGAGCAACGTCCACGACTTCACGCCCGTCGCCGGCGAGACCAACTGGAGCCTGCTGCCGGAGAGCACCGCCGTGCTGGACTCGGTGCCGGCCCCGGACTCCGGGTCGGAGTTTAAGTCCGTCCGGATCCTGGGGGACGCGGCGCACAGCATCGTGCCTCTGACCAGGGGCGCACGGCGCAAGGACAGCCAGGAGTCCTGCCTGTTTGTGTTCTTCGCCGGAGACTACGCCACCGCCAACGCCCGCAAGATGATCGACCTGGTGAGTGGGCTCCTACTTCCTCTTTGACTTCATCTGATACGGTGTTGACAACACAAAATATAATACAATAATATCAATACACATGGCGATGGGCACGATCGATATCAATAACAGAGGTATGGAAGCAAGGTTGGTTGCACGAACAAAGGCACTCGCTCTCTGGTAACCGAGCAAAACAGGAAGTGATCACTGATCAGTGGGAGTGACACGCTAACAGCCAATCAGGTGACAGTATCAACCATCACGTTTGCTTGGTTCCTTGCATGGAGTGAGAAGACAAAGTCAAAATGAAGAAATTGTGGATAAGAAAGGAAAAGTCACTTTTGGATTTTTTTTTAAAAAGGACCGTAGTCAGACCAATGTGGTGTGTAAATGATGCAAGGCAAGGGCGCTAACACCACACCACCTTAGCTCACCCTTAAAAGCGCAGCTGTAACTCCCTGCCACTAAACCTGCAGAAAATAGTTCTCAAGTTTCTCTATGTTTACATGTACACTACCGCTCAAAAGTTTGGGGTCACCCAAACAATTTAGTGGAATAGCCTTCATTTCTAAGAACAAGAATAGACTGTCGAGTCTCCGATGGAAGTTCTCTTTTTCTGGCCATTTTGAGCGTTTAATTGACCCCACAAATGTGATGCTCCAGAAACTCAATCTGCTCAAAGGAAGGTCAGTTTTGTAGCTTCTGTGACGAGCTAAACTGTTTTCAGATGTGTGAACATGATTGCACAAGGGTTTTCTAATCATCAATTAGCCTTCTGAGCCAATGAGCAAACACATTGTACCATTAGAACACTGGAGTGATAGTTGCTGGAAATGGGCCTATGTAGATATTGCACCAAAAAGCAGACATTTGCAGCTAGAATAGTCATTTACCACATTAGCAATGTATAGAGTGTACTTCTTTAAAGTTAAGACTAGTTTAAAGTTATCTTCATTGAAAAATAAGGACATTTTAATGTGACCCCAAACTTTTGAACGGTAGTGTATTCCTAACCTCAATTCTGACCTTCCACTGGTATCGCACCTCCCCTTTATCGCTAAAACCCTCCAAAAAGAATAGTTGCACTTTCACAGTCATGTTGGAAGAGGAAGGGAAGGGGCCCGCTCCAAACTGTTCCCACAAGGTTGGGAGCATGGAATTGTCCAAAATGTTTTGGTATCCTGGAGCATTCAATGTTCCTTTCACTGGAACTAAGGGGCCGAGCCCAACTCCTGAAAAACAACCCCACACCATAATTCCTCCTCCACCAAATTTCACACTCAGCACAACGCAGTCCGAAATGTATCGTACTCCTGGCAACCTTCAAACCCAGACTGGTCCATCAGATTTCCAGATGGAACAGCGTGACTCATCAGTCCAGAGAAGGCGTGTCCACTGCTCTAGAGTCCAGTGGTGACGTGCTTTACACCACTGCATCCCACGCTTTGCATTGGACTTGCTGATGTATGGCTTAGATGCAGCTGCTCGGCCATGGAAACCCATTCCGTGAAGCTCTCTGCGTACTGTACGTGGGCTAATTGGAAGGTCACATCAGCTCTGTAGCAACTGACTGTGCAGAACGTCTTTGCACTATGCTGACCCTCTCTGTCAGTTTACGTGGCCTACCACTTGGTGGCTGAGTTGCTGTTGTTCCCAAACTCTTCACTTTTCTTATAATAAAGTTGACTTTGGAATATTTAGGAGCGAGGAAATTTCACGACTGTATTTGTTGCATGAGAGTTCCACGCTGGAAATCACTGAGAGCGGCCCATTCTTTCACAAATGTTTGTAGAAACAGTCTCCATGCCTAAGTGCTTAATTTGATACACCGGGCCAAGTAGTTAGGACACCTGATTCTCATCATTTGGATGGGTGGCCAAATACTTTTGGAAATATAGTGTATTGTTGGGTATTGTGGCCCAACGGCAACATTTTTGTTTCGTCTGACACCTTCTGGAGGAAAGTTCTGTGGTCAGATGAAACAAAAACGGAGCTGTTTGGCCACAATACCCAGCAATATGTTTGGAGGAGAAAAGGTGATGCCTTTTATCCCAGGAACACCATGCCTACCGCCAAGCATGGTGGTGGTAGTATTATGCTCTGGGCCTGTTTTGCTGCCAATGGAACTGGTAAATGGGACAATGAAAAAGGAGGATTACCTCCAAATTCTCCAGGACAAGCTAAAATCATCAGCCCGGAGGTTGGGTCTTGGGCGCAGTTGGGTGTTCCAACAGGACAATGACCCCAAACACACGTCAAAAGTGGTAAAGGAATGGCTAAATCAGGCTAGAATGAAGGTTTTAGAATGGCCTTCCCGAAGTCCTGACTTAACACTGAAACACCCTCAGGAAGAGGTGCTTTAAGACATGGCTAACTAGCTAGCGGCTAACGTCCATCCGCCGCCGTAGCGGTAGCTACTTCTAAATCACTAATCCTGGTCTCCATGGCGACAAATAAAGTAAGTTTCTTACAAGTACCATTATCATTGGAGGACTAGGAATAGCTAAACATGCTTCACTACACACCGTAGCTCTCCGGCGTCACAATGTAAACAAACGCCTTTGGTGGATCGACACCTGACATCCACTGTAATGATACCAAGTACAGGAGCGTATCGAGTTGATACTACTATGATTACGTCATAGTATATTATGTTTATGAAGTCAGGAAATACGTCCCTGGACACATGAGGACTTTGAATATGACCAATGTATGATCCTGTAACTACTTGGTATCGGACAGATACCTAAATTTGTGGTATCGTCCAAAACTAATGTAAAGTATCAAAGAAGAGAAGAATAAGTGATTATTACATTTTAACAGAAGTGTAGATAGAACATGTTGAAAGAGAAAGTAAGCCGATATTAACAGTAAATGAACAAGTACATTAATAATTCATTTTCTACCTCTTGTCCTTTATAATGTGTACAAAATAAAAGGTGTATAAATGACACAATATGTTACTGCATACGTCAGCGGACTAATTAGGAGCCTTTGTTTGTTTACTTACTACTAAAAGACAAGTTGTCTAGTATGTTCACTATTTTATTTAAGGACTAAATTACAATAATAAACATATGTTGAATGTACCCTAAGATTTTTTTGTTAAAATAAAGCCAATAATGACATTTTTTTGTGGTCCCCTTTATTTAGAAAAGTACCGAAAAGTATCGAAATAATTTTAGTACTGGTACCAAAATATTGGTATCGTTACAACACTAATATATACATACATATATGTATGTATGTATATTTATGTATGTATGTGTATATACATGTATGTATATATATATATGTATGTATGTATATTTGTATGTATGTATATGTGTATATACTAAGGATGTCCGATAATGGCTTTTTGCCGATATCAGATATTCCGATATTGTCCAACTCTTTAATTACCGATACCGATATCAACCGATACCGATATCAACCGATATATGCAGTCGTGGAATTAACACATTATTATGCCTAATTTGGACAACCATGTATGGTGAAGATAAGGTACTTTTTTAAAAAAATAATAAAATAAAATAACTAAATTAAAAACATTTTCTTGAATAAAAAAGAAAGTAAAACAATATAAAAACAGTTACATAGAAACTAGTAATGAATGAAAATGAGTAAAATTAACTGTTAAAGGTTAGTACTATTAGTGAGACCAGCAGCACACACAATCATGTGTGCTTACGGACTGTATCCCTTGCAGACTGTATTGATATATATTGATATATAATGTAGGAACCAGAATATTGATAACAGAAAGAAATGGGGGAAAGGAGGTTTTTTGGGTTGGTGCACTAATTGTAAGTGTATCTTGTGCTTTTTATGTTGATTTAATAAAAAATAAAAAATAAATAAAAAAACGATACAGATAGTAAAAAAAAACGATACCGATAATTTCCGATATTACATTTTAACGCATTTATCGGCCGCTAATATCGGCAGGCCGATATTATCGGACATCCCTAGTATATACATGTATGTATATATATGTATGTATGTAACAATCAACTATAAAAAAAACATGTAAAACTATCAGACCTTGATAATACAGTAAAGTACACATTCAGTACAGTAAGTGTACTTCTCACATGGTGTATAACGATTGCAGGCATGTTTGTGTTGCTGCCAAAACTTGCACCACTCATCACCACCAACATCATTACAAATACCTTCTGCATTGTGTGTGTGTGTGTGTGTGTGTGTGTGTGTGTGTGTGTGTGTGTGTGTGTGTGTGTGTGTGTGGGTGTGTGTGCGTGTGTGTGTGTGTGTGTGTGTGTGTGTGTGTGTACGTACGTGCAAGTGTGTGTAAGTGTGTTTAAGTGTGTGTCTGTGCACGTGTAAGTGTGTGTAAGTGTGTGCCTGTCAGAGGTGGGTAGAGTAGCCAGAAATTGCACTCAAGTAAGAGTGCGGTTACTTTAGAGATTTATTACTCAAGTAAAAGTAAGGAGTAGTGACCTAAATATTTACTTGAGTAAAAGTAAAAAGTATGTTGTGAAAAAACTACTCAAGTACTGAGTAACTGATGAGTAACCTGTTTTTTTAATGATGACGGCAACAAATAATGCACAAAAATATAAAAATAGCAATGAGCAAATTCGGAGCCAGGAATATCTCTTAAGCAACTAAAACAATAATATATATGAAATAATAATACATTGACATAAAAAAAATGAAGGCAAATTGAGCCACAATAACTTAACAGCACCATAGGCTCAGTAGGCAGAGATTACAAAGGAAAATAACAAGTTAGCCTTTACGCAAACCATAAACTGATAGGTGTGGGCGGCACCTGGGAACACACTGTGCACTTCTGATTGGTGTTTGTATGCATGCGTGAGTGTGTGTGCCACTGTGTGTGTGTGTGTGTGTCTATGTGGCTACAGTGCGTTAATAAATGTCCCCACACGATGTACATTTGACAGTGATTCATAGCAGGGAAGCTAACATCAGCCTACGCTGACAGCCAAAATATCTACTAACGTTACTTACCGCCATGTGCTTCCTCAAATTTGACGTTGAGTTCATGTAAGTTTAAGCTTGTTAATCATGTGACCGCCTGGCTCTGTTTGATTGGTGAAACGGAGTGAAACGTCACCAGTGACTGCATTTGATTGGTGACACGCAGGCATGCTTAGATCCTACTTTGAAGGTCTGTCTGACAGACCAAAACAAACAAAGCGTGCATAGACAGATGGATAAAAATCAGTAGCGAGCTGAATGTAGATAAATGGAGCAGAGTAAAAGTAGAGTTTCTTCTCTATAAATATACTCAAGTAAAAGTATGTTGCATTAAAACTACTCTTAGAAGTACAATTTATCCCAAAAGTTACTCAAGTAGATGTAACGGAGTAAATGTAGCGCGTTACTACCCACCTCTGCGTGTAAGTGTGTGTAAGTGTGTGTCTGTGCACGTGTTAGTGTGTGTCTGTGCAGGTGTGTGTGCACGTGTGTGCAAGTGTGTGTAAGTGTGTGTCTGTGCACGTGTGTGTCTGTGCAGGTGTGTGTGCACGTGTGTGCAAGTGTGTGTAAGTGTGTGTCTGTGCACGTGTGTGTCTGTGCAGGTGTGTGTGCACGTGTGTGCAAGTGTGTGTAAGTGTGTGTCTGTGCACGTGTAAGTGTGTGTCTGTGCAGGTGTGTGTGCATGTGTGTGCAAGTGTGTGTAAGTGTGTGTCTGTGCACGTGTTAGTGTGTGTCTGTGCAGGTGTGTGTGCACGTGTGTGCAAGTGTGTGTAAGTGTGTGTTTGTGCACGTGTAAGTGTGTGTCTGTGCAGGTGTGTGTGCACGTGTGTGCAAGTGTGTGTAAGTGTGTGTCTGTGCATGTGAAAGTGTGTGTAAGTGTGTGTCTGTGTAAGTGTGTGTCTGTGCACATGTAAGTGTGTGCAAGTGTGTCTGTCTGTGCACGTGTAAGTGTGTGCAAGTGTGTGTGTCTGTGCATGTGCATGTGTGTGTGTGTCTGTGCATGTGCAAGTGTGTGTAAGTGTGTGTGTCTGTGCATGTGCATGTGTGTGTGTGTGTCTGTGCATGTGCAAGTGTGTGTAAGTGTGTGTGTCTGTGCATGTGCATGTGTGTGTGTGTCTGTGCATGTGCAAGTGTGTGTAAGTGTGTGTCTGTGCATGTGCATGTGTGTGTGTGTCTGTGCATGTGCAAGTGTGTGTAAGTGTGTGTGTCTGTGCATGTGCATGTGTGTGTGTGTGTCTGTGAATGTGCAAGTGTGTGTAAGTGTGTGTGTCTGTGCATGTGCATGTGTGTGTGTGTGTGTCTGTGCATGTGCAAGTGTGTGTAAGTGTGTCTGTGCACATGCAAGTGTGTGCAAGTGTGTGTCTGTGCATGTATAAGTGTGTGTAAGTGTGTGAAAGTGTGTGTCTGTGCACGTGTAAGTGTGTGTGAGTGTGTGTCTGTGCATGTGCAAGTGTGTGTAAGTATGTGTAAGTGTGCACGTGTTAATGTGTGTAAGCGTGTGTGTGCACGTGTAAGTGTGTGCACATGTAAGTGTGTGTCTGTGCACATGTAAGTGTGTGTGTGTGCACGTGTAAGTGTGTGCAAGTGTGTGTAAGTGTGTGTCTGTGCACGTGTAAGTGTGTGCAAGTGTGTGTAAGTGTGCGTGTGTCTGTACATGTGTGCACGTGTAAGTGTGTGCACGTGTAAGTGTGTGTGTGTGTGCACATGTAAGCGTGTGTCTGTGCACGTGTAAGTGTGTGTGTGTGTGCATGTGTAAGTGTGTGCACGTGTAAGTGTGTGTGTGCACGTGTAAGTGTGTGCACGTGCAAGTGTGTGCACGTGCAAGTATGTGTAAGTGTGTGTCTGTGCACGTGTAAGTGTGTGCAAGTGTGTGTAAGTGTGTGTGTCTGTGCATGTGTGTGTGTGTCTGTGCATGTGCAAGTGTGTGTAATTGTGTGTCTCTGTGCATGTGCATGTGTGTGTGTGTCTATGCATGTGCAAGTGTGTGTAAGTGTGTGTGTCTGTGCATGTGTGTGTGTGTCTGTGCATGTGCAAGTGTGTGTAAGTGTGCACGTGTTAAATGGTTTGTAAGTGTGTGTGTGCCCGTGTAAGTGTGTGTGTGTGCACGTGTAAGTGTGTGCACGTGTAAGTGTAAGTGTGTGTAAGTGAGTGTTTGATGTGGAACTGAACAGGATCCTTGCCCACAGGCCACTGCTGCAGGTTTGGTGCTGGTCCAGACCAAGGAAGTGTGTATGCGGCCAGAAGACGTCAAGCGTGTGTTCCAGAAGCAGGCTGAGGAGATGGTGCAGTGGACTAGCTCAGGTGAGGAGATGGTGCAGTGCACTAGCTCAGGTGAGGAAATGGTGCAGTGGACTAGCTCAGGTGAGGAGATGGTGCAGTGGACCAGCTCAGGTGAGGAGATGGTGCAGTGGACTAGCTCAGGTGAGGAGATGGTGCAGTGGACCAGCTCAGGTGAGGAGATGGTGCAGTGGACTAGCTCAGGTGAGGAGATGGTGCAGTGGACTAGCTCAGATGAGGAGATGGTGCAGTGGACCAGCTCAGGTGAGGAGATGGTGCAGTGGACTAGCTCAGGTGAGGAGATGGTGCAGTGGACTAGCTCAGGTGACTGTAGTCAAGTCAACTTGTTGACATCCCGGAAGTATTCACACTACTTCCACATTATGTCACAGCCTCACTCCAAAATGGAATACATTCATGTTGGTCCTCAAAATTCTCCACACAATACCCCATAATGACAATGTGAAGTTTTTTTTTATTTTTTAAAAGTACTAAAAATAAAAGACGACGTGTAGACTTTTGCTGAATACTTAGTTGATGCAGCTTTGGCAGCATTTCCACCTCCAGTCTGTTTGAACCCGATCCCACAACCTTGGCACACCTACCTTTGGACACTTTCAACCATTCCTCTTTGCAGCACCTCTCGGGGTGGACGGGAAGCGTTGGTTTTTATCCAGCATGTCTCTGCACATTGCGGCATTCACCTTTCCCTCTATCCTGACTAGTCTCCCAGTTCCTGTTGCCTGATAAGCACCCCCACATCATGATGCTGCCACCACCGTGCTTCACTGTAGGGATGGTACTGGCCTGGTTTCCACCAAACATGACGCCAAAGACTTCAATCTTGGTCTCGTCAGACCAGAGAATTTAGTTCCTCGTGGTCTGAGAGACTTCCAGGTGCATTCTGGCAAACTTTTGACTCAGAAATGGCATCCGGTTGGTCCTTCTGGAAGGTTCTCCTCTCTGCCAGAGTGACCACGGTCTTGGTCACCTGTCCTTCTCCCCCTGATCACTCAGTTCAGACCGATGAATCCTGGTGGTTCCAAAGTTCTTCCACTCACGGATGAAGGAGACCACTGTGCTCATTGGGACCATCCAGTCTTGGGCGTCCTTGGACTTGATTCTGGGTCTGTGCAAGACTTTAGCACAGGTGGACTCCGGTGAAGCTGTAGGAAGAACATGTTCACATTGTCATGGTGGGGTATTGTGTGTAGAATTTTGAGGACAAAACAAAGTATTGTAAGGCTGCAAGGTGAGGATGTTCCCCTCCAAAATAAGAGCGTTCCGTGTCGTTCCTCACAAGGTCCGGTCATCGCCATGGAGATGAACGGTGAGGGCGTGGTGGAGGCCTGCAAGAAGCTGGCCAGCGAGGTCTTCAGCGGGGCCAAGGTGAGCCAGCCCGTCTCTCTCCGACAAGACTTTGGACTGTCCTGGTTTTTCTGTGTCCCCCCCTGCAGGTTTTTGTGTCGGAGGACAAGCACTCGTCTTGTCGGGACGTGGACAGCTTCTTCAACTTTGCTGACATGCAGATGGGCTTGTGAGTCCCGGTCCTGGTCCTGGTCCTGGTGCTGCTTGTAGTTCTTGAGGTCCACGGGTGTGACTCGGTGGTCTCTGCTGGAGGACTTTCATGCCCGACTTGCTGTGGATATTTATTCTGTGTTTGCTTGCGTCAAGTCTGCGTCTTGCTCAACGGCTGCGGGCAGGCCTGCTGGGTTCTAAGAACTCTGCTGCTGGTGCCAGTCCCTGGTCTAGTACCATGGTCCCAAACATCCATCAAGACCCAGCAGGCAAGTTCATTCTGGTGCCGCTCACTTTACTCCAACTCAATCTGAACGTTACCTTAAAATGACTCAATATGTGATATGATTCAATATATGACTCAATTTATGATATGATTCAATATATGACTCAATTTATATGATTCAATATATGACTCAATTTATGACTCAATATGTGATGATTCAATATATGACTCAATTTATGATATGATTCAATATATGACTCAATTTATGACTCAATATGTGTTATGATTCAATATATGACTCAATTTATGACTCAATATGTGTTATGATTCAATATATGACTCAATTTATGATATGATTCAATATGTGACTCAATGTATGATACGATTCAATATATGACTCAATATGTGATATGATTCAATATATGACTCAATTTATGATATGATTCAATATATGACTCAATTTATATGATTCAATATATGACTCAATTTATGACTCAATATGTGATGATTCAATATATGACTCAATTTATGATATGATTCAATATATGACTCAATTTATATGATTCAATATATGACTCAATTTATGACTCAATATGTGATGATTCAATATATGACTCAATTTATGATATGATTCAATATATGATTCAATATATGACTCAATATGTGTTATGATTCAATATATGACTCAATTTATGATATGATTCAATATATGACTCAATTTATGACTCAATATGTGTTATGATTCAATATATGACTCAATTTATGATATGATTCAATATGTGACTCAATGTATGATACGATTCAATATATGACTCAATATGTGATATGATTTAATATATGACCCAACTTATATGATTCAATATATGACTCAATTTATATGATTCAATATCTGACAATATGTGATATGATTCAATATGACTCAATTTATATGATTCAATATATGACTCAACATGTGATATCATTCAATATATGACTCAATTTATATGATTCAATATATGACTCAATATATGTGATTCAAATATGACTCAATATGTGGTATGATTCAATATATGACTCAATATGTGATATGATTCAATATATGACTCAATATGTGATATGATTCAATATCTGACTCAATTTATGATACGATTCAATATATGATTCAATATGTGGTATAATTCAATATATGACTCAATATGTGATATGATTCAATATATGACTCAATATGTGATATGATTCAATATCTGACTCAATTTATGATACGATTCAATATATGACTCAATATGTGATATGATTTAATATATGACTCAATTTATATGATTCAATATATGACTCAATTTATATGATTCAATATCTGACAATATGTGATATGATTCAATATATGACTCAATTTATGTGATTCAATATATGACTCAATTTATATGATTCAATATCTGACAATATGTTATATGATTCAATATATGACTCAATTTATGTGATTCAATATATGACTCAATTTATATGATTCAATATCTGACAATATGTGATATGATTCAATATATGACTCAATTTATGTGATTCAATATATGACTCAATATGTGATATGATTCAATATATGACTCAATTTATATGATTCAATATATGACTCAATTTATATGATTCAATATATGACTCAATTTATATGATTCAATATATGACTCAATATGTGATATGATTCAATATATGACTCAATTTGTATGATTCAATATATGACTCAATATGTGATATGATTCAATATATAAAACTCACAAAAGTTCTTTAAAAATATATTTTAGAAGCTTTTGGTGAAATCTAAGATGGTAAATATTGCGTAATATAGAAATAAGTCATGTATTTAACTCAACATACCACATTTTGGTCTAGAATATGTGAGTTACATCATGTAATATGTCACAAAAGTTCTTTAAAAGTATATTTGACACACTTTTGGTGAAATCCAAGATGGTAAAAATAACAAAATATGAAAATAACTTACATATTTAAGCCAGCAGACAACATTTTGGTTTGGATATTTGAGTTACATTGCATAAAAAGTCACAAAAGTTCTTTAAAAGTATATTTGACAATCATTTGGTGAAATCTAAGATGGTAAAATTAGCATAATATGACAATAACTGACATATTTAAAACAGCAGACAACATTTTGGTTTGGATATTTGAGTTACATTGCATAAAAAGTCACAAATGTCCTTTTAAAGTATATTTTAGAAGCTTTTGGTGAAATCTAAGACGGCAAATATAACCAAATATAAAAATGACCTACACAATCAACCCAACATATGACATTTTGGTTTAAAATATTTGAGTTACATCGCATAAAAAGTCACAAAAGTTCTTTAAAAGTATATTTGACACACTTCTGGTGAAATCTAAGATGGTAAAAATAACAAAATATGAAAATAACTTCCATATTTAAGCCAGCAGACAACATTTTGGTTTAGAATATTTGAGTTACATCGCATAAAAAGTCACAAAAGTTCTTTAAAAGTATATTTTAGAAGCTTTTGGTGAAATCTAAGCTGGTAAAATTAGCATAATATGACAATAACTTACACAATCAACCCAACATACCACATTTTGGTTGTGAATATTTGAGTTACACACATTTAATATGTTACAAAAGTTCTTTAAAAGTATATTTGACAATCATTTGGTGAAATCTAAGATGGCAAATATAACAAAACATGAAAATAACTTACATATTTAACCCAGCAGACAACATTTTGGTTTGGGATATTTCAGTTACATCGCATAAAAAGTCACAAAAGTTCTTTAAAAGTATATTTGACACACTTTTGGTGAAATCTAAGATGGTAAAAATAACATGACATAACAATAACTTACATATTTAACCCAGCAGACAACATTTTGGTTTAGAATATTTGAGTTACATCACATAAAAAGTCACAAAAGTTCTTTAAAAGTATATTTTAGAAGCTTTTGGTGAAATCTAAGCTGGTAAAATTAGCATAATATAACAATAACTTACACAATCAACCCAACATACGACATTTTGGTTGGGAATATTTTAGTTACAACATTTAATATGTTACAAAAGTTCTTTAAAAGTATATTTGACAATCATTTGGTGAAATCTAAGATGGCAAATATAACAAAACATGAAAATAACTTGCATATTTAACCCAGCAGACAACATTTTGGTTTGGGATATTTCAGTTACATCGCATAAAAAGTCACAAAAGTTCTTTAAAAGTATATTTTAGAAGCTTTTGGTGACATTTGAGACAGTAAATATTGCGTAATATAGAAATAACTCATTTTTTCAACCCAACATACCACATTTTGGTTTGGGATATTTGAGTTAGAACATGTAATATGTCACAAAAGTTCTTTAAAAGTATATTTGACACACTTTTGGTGAAATCTAAGATGGTAAAAATAACATGACATAACAATAACTTACATATTTAACCCAGCAGACAACATTTTGGTTTAGAATATTTGAGTTACATCACATAAAAAGTCACAAAAGTTCTTTAAAAGTATATTTTAGAAGCTTTTGGTGAAATCTAAGCTGGTAAAATTAGCATAATATAACAATAACTTACACAATCAACCCAACATACGACATTTTGGTTGGGAATATTTTAGTTACAACATTTAATATGTTACAAAAGTTCTTTAAAAGTATATTTGACAATCATTTGGTGAAATCTAAGATGGCAAATATAACAAAACATGAAAATAACTTGCATATTTAACCCAGCAGACAACATTTTGGTTTGGGATATTTCAGTTACATCGCATAAAAAGTCACAAAAGTTCTTTAAAAGTATATTTTAGAAGCTTTTGGTGACATTTGAGACAGTAAATATTGCGTAATATAGAAATAACTCATTTTTTCAACCCAACATACCACATTTTGGTTTGGGATATTTGAGTTAGAACATGTAATATGTCACAAAAGTTCTTTAAAAGTATATTTGACACACTTTTGGTGAAATCTAAGATGGTAAAAATAACCAAAAATGAAAATAACTTCCATATTTAAGCCAGCAGACGACATTTTGGTGTAGAATCTAGAAATGAAATGTCACGTGACAGCTGTCCAATCAGGTGACTTCTTAAGGTAACGACGTTCCCGGGTCACATGACCAGATTGGCGGTGTAGGCTGACGGCATCAAAATGTCCGAGCATCAATTCCACTTGTGCCCGTGGGTCACTCTGTCAAAGCTCAGCCTGAGAAGACGACCGATGGAGAAAACTTTGTACAAGAGGGCCAAACATGACTGAGGCACCTTTGCTGTTTGTTCTAGAAACACAATCCCAGACGTCATGTGATCAGACTTTTTTCTATTGTTGAATGTTTTTGTATAGCGCCACCTATTGATGTGCAATTTGTAGTAAAAGTTTACTGTTTTTTGTCCTTTCTTGTGTGTTATGTAGGACTAAATACGCGCGTGAACGTTGGTGACGCACGCGGCCTGAAAAACCGGGGCTTTTAGCTCGGTAGCTGGCACGCTTGTCTCTCACCCAGGTCGGAGGCCCGGGCGGAATAAATGCTAAAATGTCGTCCTTCAGACTCTGGGCAAATGAGGTGAGGTTAAAAAGAACGATACGAGACGGACGGGCGATGATAAGTGGCGAAGGAACATAGGATGTGGGCGGGGCTTGGAGCCAAACTTGGATCTCTCGGCTCGCCACAAAATTTTAAACATTAAACTTGAATAATTCCAATTGTGATCATAATTAGTACAAAAGATGACACCACTATAAATAGTTCCATGTGTCTAGTAGACAATTGTTATAAGTACACCTCTGCATAACATTGTATTCTTCCTAAAGGAAAACATATATACAGTAAGGGACAAGCGGTAGAAAATGGATGGATGGATATATCAACTTACAACAAATAACTATTAGCTTTGGGGGTTTTTTGTCCATCACAGAAAAGATTTAAAATGCATTAATTTGCCTGAAATTTAAATGTTTTTGTTGAAACTAAACACTTTTTGACCGACTTGAACCGTTTGATACATAAAGTTTATTTTATTTAATTTTTCAGTATCAGGGACAGAACCTATTTTATTGCTTTCGATTGTGATTTTTATTCAAGTGCTAAATGTTCCTATATTTTATTTCTATTTGTTTGTTTTATTTAACTTTGATGTTTAAAAGTTTCAGTTACAATATTAAAAAAATATAGGAGAAATACGAGTGTATTGCATTTATTATTATTATTATTATGAGTTATTACATCAGTGGTTCATTGGTTTCAAAATTATGTTGACAATAATATTGATTATCTGCAATAATTTGTAGGTCGATATATCGTGCATCAAAATGCGTTATTGTCATTATTATTATTAATATTGTCATTATTATTACTAATGTCATTATTATTACTAATATTGTCATTATTATTACTAAAATTGTAATATTACTAATATTGTCATTATTATTACTAATATTGTCATTATTATTACTAAAATGGTAATATTACTAATATTGTCATTATTATTACTAATATTGTCATTATTATTACTAAAATGGTAATATTACTAATATTGTCATTATTATTACTAATATTGTCATTATTATTACTAAAATGGTAATATTACTAATATTGTCATTATTATTACTAACATTGTCATTATTATAATTAATATTGTCATTATAATTACTAATAGTCATTATGATTAATATTATCTTTATTATGAATAATATTGTCATTATTATTAATAGTGATTATTATTACTGATATTTACTAATATTGTCATTATTATTACTAATATTGACTAATATTGTCATTATTATTACTAATGTCATTATTATTACTAATATTGTCATTATTACTAAAATTTTAATATTACTAATATTGCCATTATTATTACTAATGTCATTATTATAATTAATATTGTCATAATTACTAATATTGTCATTATTATAATTAATATTGTCATTATAATTACTAATAGTTATTATGATTAATATTATCTTTATTATGAATAATATTGTCACAATTACTAATAGTCATTATGATTAATATTGTCATTATTACTAACAGTGTCATTATTACTAATAGTGATTATTATTACTGATATTGACTAATATTGTCATTATTATAACTAATATTGTCATTATTACTAATATTGTCATTATGATTATCATTGTCATTATTATTACTAACAGTGTCATTATTATGACTAATAGTCATTATTATTACTAATATTGACTAATATTGTCATTATTATTACTAATATTGTCATTATTATGATTAATATTGTCATTATTATTACTGACAGGGTCATTATTACTAATATTGTCATTATGATTATTATTGTCATTATTATTACTAACAGTGTCATTATTATGACTAATAGTCATTATTATTACTAATATTGAGTAATATTGTCATTATTATTACTAATATTGACTAATATTGTCATTATTATGATTAACATTGTCATTATTATTACTAATATTGACTAATATTGTCATTATTATTACTAATATTGTCATTATTATGATTATTATTGTCATTATTATTACTAACAGTGTCATTATTATGACTAATAGTCATTATTATGACTAATATTGACTAATATTGTCATTATTATTACTAATATTGACTAATATGGTCATTATTATGATTAATATTGTCATTATTATTACTAATATTGACTAATATTGTCATTATTATTACTAATATTGTCATTATTATGATTAATATTGTTATTATTATTACTAACAGGGTCATTTTTATGACTGATAGGCATTATTATTACTAATTTCATTGTTATGACTAATTTGTCATCATTACTAATATTGTCATTATTATTACTAACAGGGTCATTATTACTAATATTGTCATTATTATTACTAATATTGACTAATATTGTCATTATTATGATTAATATTGTCATTATTATTACTAATATTGACTAATATTGACATTATTATTACTAATATTGTCATTATTATGATTATTATTGTCATTATTATTACTAACAGTGTCATTATTATGACTAATAGTCATTATTATGACTAATATTGACTAATATTGTCATTATTATTACTAATATTGACTAATGTCATTATTATGATTAATATTGTCATTATTATTACTAATATTGACTAATATTGTCATTATTATTACTAATTTTGTCATTATTATGATTGATATTGTCATTATTATTACTTACAGTGTCATTATTATGACTGATAGGCATTATTATTACTAATGTCATTGTTATGACTAATTTGTCATCATTACTAATATTGTCATTATTATTACTAACAGGGTCATTATTACTAATATTGTCATTATCTGCTATAGTTTGTAGGTCGATATATCGTGCATCAAAGTGTGTTATTGTCATTACTAATATGGTCATTATTACTAATATTGTCATTATTAATACTAGTATTGTCATTATTATTACTAATATTGTCATTATTAATACTAACATTGTCATTATTAATACTAATATTGTCATTATTAATACTAATATTGTTATTATTACTAATATTGTCATTATACTAGTATTGTCATTATTATTACTAATATTGTCATTATTAATACTAATATTGTCATTGTTATTACTAATATTGTCATTATTAATTCTAATATTATCATTATAATGACTAATATTGTCATTATGTGTCTGGACAATTGTTATAAGTACACCTGTGGATAAGATTGTATTCTTCCAAAAGGAAAAAATATATATTAAGTTACTTACAACAAAGAATTACTTTATTAGTTTTGTTTTTTTTTGCTCTGTAACAGAAAAGATTTAAAATGCATCAAATTGCCAGAAATGTAAATGTTTTTTTTTTATTTGAACACTTTTTGACCGACTTGAACCGTTTGATACTGAAAAATAAAATGAAATAATCTCAATAAACAATACATGAATACTGATCAGGAACATTATTTATAAATAATATATAACACACGTTCGCCTACAAAACAAAAATGAATAAAACTATTTATACCGGGTTTGTTTTGTTTGTTTTTTTTTATCAAAGAAGTCAGGATTAATGGCTTCATTGAGCACGTTTTGGAGTATCAAGTTGCAACTACCGGCTGAATGTGAACGTATTTTACTTTAATGTTAGCATGATAAAGTTTGCATGCTAAAGTTAGCATGCCAACAGGTAACCAGTGTCACATATGACGTTATAAGACTCTAGGGTAAACGGTTGCAAAATTAGCTCAAAAAAGGTAGCACTTTAATGTTAGCATGCTAAAGTTTGCATGCTAAAGGTAGCATGTTCATATTAGTATTCTAGCATGCTAACATTAGCATGCCAACAGGTAACCAGTGTCACATATGACGTTATAAGACTCTAGGGTAAACGGTTGCAAAATTAGTTCAAAAAGGTAGCACTTTAATGTTAGCATGCTAATTTTTGCATGCTATACTTGGTATGTGACACATGCTAACTGATAGCATGCTACCATTAGCTTGCTAGCATGCTATCAGTTAGCATGTGTCACATACCAAGTTATATGGTGGAGAGAAATAAACGTAAAGTTAGCTAAAAAGTTGCATGTTCATATTAGTATGCTACCATGCTAACATTAGCAAAACTAGCTCAAAAAGTTAGCCTGTTAATTTTAGCATGCTAGCAAGTTAATGGTAGCATGCTATTAGTTAGCATGTGTCACATACCAAGTTATATGGTGTAGAGAAATAAACGTAAAGTTAGCTAAAAAGGTAGCATGTTCATATTAGTATGCTAGCATGCTAAAGTTAGCATTCTAACAGGCAACCAGTGTCACATATGACGTTATAAGACTGTAGGGTAAACGGTTGCAAAATTAGCTCAAAAAAGGTAGCACTTTAATGTTAGCATGCTAAAGTTTCTATGCTGAAGGTAGCATGTTCATATTAGTATGCTACCATGCTAACATTAGCAAAACTAGCTCAAAAAGTTAGCGTGTTAATTTTAGCATGCTAGCAAGTTAATGGTAGCATGCTATCAGTTGCATGTGTCACATACCAAGTTATATGATGTAGAGAAATAAACGTAAAGTTAGCTAAAAAGGTAGCATGTTCATATTAGTATGCTGTCATGCTAACATTAGTATGCCAACAGGTAACAAGTGTCACATATGAAGTTATATGACTCTAGGGTAAACGGTTGCAAAATTAGCACCAAAAGGTAGCACTTTAATGTTAGCATGCTAACATTTGCATGCTAACAGTTTACAAGTGTCACGTACAAGTTATAAGACTCTAGGGTAAACGGTTGCAAAATTAGCTCAAAAAGGTAGCACTTTAATGTTAGCATGCTAACGTTTGCATGCTAAAGGTAGCATGTTCATATTAGTATGCTAGCATGCTAACATTAGCATGGTAACAGGTAACAAGTGTCACATATGACGTTATAAGACTAGGGTAAACGGTTGCAAAATTAGCTAAAAAAAGGTAGCACTTTAATGTTAGCATGCTAACTTTTGCATGCTAAAGGTAGCATGTTCATATTAGTATGCTAGCATGCTAACATTAGCATGCCAACAGGCAACAAGTGTCACATATGACGTTATAAGACTCGAGGGTAAACGGTTGCAAAAGTAGCTCAAAAAGGTAGCACTTTCATGTTATCATGCTAAAGTTTGCATGCTAAAGGTAGCATGTTCATATTAGTATGCCAACAGGTAACAAGTGTCACATATGACGTTATAAGACTCTAGGGTAAACGGTTGCAAAATTAGCTCAAAAAGTTAGCACTTTCATGTTAGCATGCTAACGTTTGCATGCTAAAGGTAGCATTTTCATATTAGTATGCTAGCATGCTAACATTAGCATGCCAACAGGTAACAAGTGTCGCATATGACGTTATAAGACTAGGGTAAACGGTTGCAAAATTAGCTCAAAAAAGGTAGCACTTTAATGTTAGCATGCTAACTTTTGCATGCTAAAGGTAGCATGTTCATATTAGTATGCTAGCATGCTAACATTAGCATGCCAACAGGCAACAAGTGTCACATATGACGTTATAAGACTCGAGGGTAAACGGTTGCAAAAGTAGCTAAAAAAGGTAGCACTTTCATGTTATCATGCTAAAGTTTGCATGCTAAAGGTAGCATGTTCATATTAGTATGCCAACAGGTAACAAGTGTCACATATGACGTTATAAGACTCTAGGGTAAACGGTTGCAAAATTAGCTCAAAAAGTTAGCACTTTCATGTTAGCATGCTAACGTTTGCATGCTAAAGGTAGCATGTTCATATTAGTATGCTAGCATGCTAACATTAGCATGCCAACAGGTAACAAGTGTCACATATGACGTTATAAGACTCTAGGGTAAACGGTTGCAAAATTAGCTCAAAAAAGGTAGCACTTTAATGTTAGCATGCTAACTTTTGCATGCTAAAGGTAGCATGTTCATATTAGTATGCTAGCATGCTAACATTAGCATGCCAACAGGCAACAAGTGTCACATATGACGTTATAAGACTCGAGGGTAAACGGTTGCAAAAGTAGCTAAAAAAGGTACCACTTTCATGTTATCATGCTAAAGTTTGCATGCTAAAGGTAGCATGTTCATATTAGTATGCCAACCGGTAACAAGTGTCACATATGACGTTATAAGACTCTAGGGTAAACGGTTGCAAAATTAGCTCAAAAAGTTAGCACTTTCATGTTAGCATGCTAACGTTTGCATGCTAAAGGTAGCATGTTCATATTAGCATGCTAGCATGCTAACATTAGCATGCCAACAGGTAACAAGTGTCACATATGACGTTATAAGACTCTAGGGTAAACGGTTGCAAAATTAGCTCAAAAAAGGTAGCACTTTAATGTTAGCATGCTAGCATGAACATGTTTTATATATTTTTTTTGTTGTTTTTAATCAGTCATTGGTGGAGCTAAGGATAATATTTGAATATTGTTTTTTAATATTGTTGTGCAGCACTTTGGAAACATTGTTGTTGTTTAAATGTGCTATACGAATAAAGTGGATGACCCCCAAAAAAGGGACAAGCGGTAGAAAATGGATGGATACAGTTAGCATGTTACAAATACCAAGTCATATGACTGTAAAGTGTAGTTAACGAGTCAGTGGCTGACGTCATTTGCAACACGCCGGCGTTAAAATCGAACGCACCCACGCTGGCTGGCCGCGAACCCGGCGGTGTTTAGGACCCGGCGGCACACACGGTACAATAGCGCTCTTGTGCCGTGTTGGTAGGCCGACGGGAACCAGGAGCAGTCCACTGTGGCGGGACACAAAAACCCACAATTTAATCCAACTGGCAGTTTTTAACTACGAGTGTTTGTTTGCGTGTACTCTTTGTGCTCGCTGCCGGCCGCCGTGCGTGGACTGAGGCGGACAGAGCGCAGCTGGACGTGAAGGTAAAATGGTGGCACCGTGAACAATATGCCCGTGTGTGTGTTTCCGTGTCCCGTCCCGGGGTCTTGTAGCGACCATCCGCGGGGCGGCGGAGCTTTAAGTAGACTAAACACCGCGCCGGACGCATCCTTAACGTGACTCGGGGCTTTAATGGCCGTGGACTTTTTGTCTTCTCTTTAAAGGCACACTAGGAAGTGACATGTTGCCGCGGCGGTGGCGCCATGTTTGATTTTAGGCCTCTCGGCTCCCGCGTGGATTTGGCGCCAAGTCTCTTTTTTTAAGGACCGTTTGTGGTTCCACGCTTTTAATTTTGACAAGCCGTCGTTTCGTGGTGGAAATGTCGACGTCGCAGCCGAGGTGCGCGCACGGCGAATACGTCAATTACAGAAACCGCGGCTCGCTCTTTGCTGTATTTATATTTTAGCATATGGCTGTGACGTCACATCCGGGTACTTTCAGCCCGTAGGACCGCCCCCTTTGTTGTATATTCTTATATTGACATTATATAAACAAACCAATCATCCTGGACAATATTCATGACAAATGTGTGCTATTTGGATTTACACTGTATGAAAAAAATGTTTCCTTTGCAACCTCATTATATTATTGGCTAAGTTTTTATATTCATAAATGTAAGTTTCTCAATACCCGACCTGCTTTTTGTGTCTTTTAAAAAAGACTTATAACTATATGTTAGGACACTCTAAACCTTTAACAACCAAAAAGCTGTGAAAACGATGATGCTGTGTTCCAAATTTAAAATATTTACTGAAATTGTGTGAGCCTATGGCTTTGCACTTATATATATATATATATATATATATATATATATATATATATATATATATATATATATATATATATATATATATATATATATATATATATATATATATATATATATATATATATATATATATTAGGGCTGCAACAACTAATCGATTATAAAAATAGTTGGCGATTAATTTAGTCATCGATTCGTTGGATCTATTGCAGAGGCCATTTTTATTTATTTATTTTATTTTTTTAATATTTTTTTATAAACCTTTATTTATAAACTGCAGCATGTACAAACCGCTGAGAAACAATAATCAAAATAAGTATGGTGCCAGTATGCTGGTTTCTTTTCAATAAATGGGTTATACTTGTAATAAAATACTGGAAATGATAGAAATGTAGTTTGTCTCTTTTATCCGATTATTAATCGAAGTAATAATCGACAGATTAATCGTTATTTGCAGCCCTAATATATATATATTTTTTGCATTCTATTTTAGTTACTTTGAGTTTACAACCCCCTGGCGCTGTTTTGTACTGTTTTTGTACTTATTTTGATGAAGTTATAGTAGAGCGGCCGTGCCAGCAACTTGAGGGTTCTAGGTTCGATTCCCGCTTCCACCATCCTAGTTACTGCCGTTGTGTCCTTGGGCAAGACACTTTACCCACCTGCTCCCAGTGCCACCCACACTGGTTTAAATTAGGGCTACAACTAATTTGATAATCGATTAATCTGTCGATTATTACTTCGATTAATCGATTAATAATCGGATAAAAGAGACAAACTACATTTCTATCCTTTCCAATATTTTATTGAAAAAAAACCAGCATACTGGCACCATACTTATTTTGATTATTGTTTCTCAGCTGTTTGTAAATGTTGCAGTTTATAAATAAAGGTTTATATAAAAAAAGAAAGAAAAAAAAAAGAAAGTAGCCTCTGCGCATAGCATAGATCCAACGAATCGATGATTAAATTAATAGCCAACTATTTTTATAATTGATTAGTTGTTGCGGCCCTAATATATATATATATATATATATATATATATATATATATATATATATATATATATATATATATATATATATATATATATATATATATATATATATATATATATTGCATTCTATTTTAGTTACTTTGAGTTTACAACCCCCTGGTGCTGTTTTGTACTGTTTTTGTACTTATTTTGATTAAGTTATAGCATAGCTCGGTCAGTAGAGCGGCCGTGCCAGCAACTTGATGGTTCCAGGTTCGATTCCCGCTTCCACCATCCTAGTTACTGCCGTTGTGTCCTAGGGCAAGACACTTTACCCACCTGCTCCCAGTGCCACCCACACTGGTTTAAATGTAACTTAGATATTGCGTTTCACTGTGTAAAGCGCTTTGAGTCACTAGAGAAAAGTGCTATATAAATATAATTCACGTCACTTCACAAATTATTTCTCAACTGTTTGTAAATGTTGCAATTTATAAATAAAGGTTTATAAAATTAAATAAATAAACAAACCAATGCACTTCCGGTACATATCAATACTACAGAATATCACTAAATTGAGCATCTTTCTACTAACAAAACATGCTTGATAATGATTTAGTTTTGTTTTTAGTTAGTTAGTTTAGTCTTTATTTGAAGGGACAATGCACAGAAACATTAAGCTCAAAGACAGATATGTTCTGTACCAGATTATAGCTCATTTCCATCTGCAGTCCCTGGCTACCTAAATTAAAGGGATACAAAAATGATGACAATAAAATAATACTATAGCATGTGATCAAATTAAGAAAAGTCATAAAATGCCCTTTCATTGACACATACTTAATATACAATATGTCAATACCTTAAGTGTATTGACAAGGAGATCACTATTTTAGACATTTTCCTCGCCTCTAAAACTTTGTGGTACAGAAAAAGGAAACTATATATAAAAAATAATGCATAAGAATTTTATGATTGACTCATTTTCATTGTGGGCCACATAGCACAATATAAGAATAAAAAACGATGAGGATTTTCCTCATGCCGCTGTTACACAATAGCCTGTAAATTTTAATGTATATTTTCTTACGTACTCCTAAACAAATGTTGTGGACTCAGTTGCCAGAATTTTACCGTAAAATGTACATATTTTTACAGCATATTTTGGTACTATAAATAGAAAAACGGGGCCCCAGTTTTTTTTTTACTTAAGAAATTACTGAGCTTCCTGTTTTTTTATTTTTATAACAGTGTTCAATTTTAGTGATAAAATCACCAGTCAAGCAGGTATTTAAGTATTTTTGTTTGAATGGAATGGAACTTTATTGTCAGTGTTCTTAAAAGTACAACATCATTACATTTTCAGTACAAAAAAATGTTTGGAATATATGTTAGTTTGATAATCTGTTGTAATTATATTTGATTATATAATATTAGAGTTTAAACGATAAGCAGCCGCATACGTATATCTTTTTCTGAAAATAAGGGAGATAAATAGAAAGATAAAGTTCTTTGACACATTATTTCCAAAAGGATGTGGCGGGCCAGATTTTTGCCTTGAAAGTGACATCTGTGGTCTATATCCGTGTTTCTTAACCATTTCTAGACCTTGAGCACCCACTAGAGCAGTGTTTTTCAGCCACTGTGCCAGTCTGGTGTGCCGTGGGAGATTATCTAATTTCACCTATTTGGGTTAAAAATATTTTTTGCAAACCAGTAATTATAGTCTGCAAATGATGTGTTGTTGTTGAGTGTCGGTGCTGTCTAGAGCTCGGCAGAGTAACCGTGTAATAATACCATATCAGTAGGTGGCAGCAGGTAGCTAAATGCTTTGTAGATGTCGGAAACAGCGGGAGGCAGCGTGCAGGTAAAAATGTATCTAATGTTTAAACCAAAAATAAACAAAAGGTGAGTGCCCCTAAGAAAAGGCATTGAAGCTTATTGAAGGCTGTGCAGAACGAAACTAAAAGTGAACTGGCTACTAAGTAAACAAAAATAGAATGCTGGAGGACAGCAAAGACTTACTGTGGAGCAAAGACGGCGTCCACAATGTACATCCGAACATGACATGACAACCAACAATGTCTCCACAAAGAAGGATGAAAACAACTGAAATATTCTTGGATTGCTTAAACAAAGTAGATGCGGGGAAATATCGCTCAAAGGAAAACATGAAACTGCTACAGGAAAATACCAAAAAAAGAGAAAAAGCCACCAAAATAGGAGCGCAAGACAAGAACTAAAACACTACACACAGGAAAACAGCAAAAAAATCCAAATAAGTCAGGGCGTGATGTGACAGGTGGTGACAGTACACCTACTTTGAGACAAGAGCTATAGTGATGCATGCTTGGTTATGCTTTAAAGTCATATCCAACAATTGCGACGACTTTTTACTGTCCACTGAGTTTAGTTTTTTAATGATTTCTGCTGGTGGTGTGCCTCCGCATTTTTTCAACGCAAAAAATGTGCCTTGGCTCACAAAAGATTGAAAAACACTGAAGAAATCTGCTTCTCAGCTGTGGTCCTCGATTGTAATACACTTTTCCACCACTTGTGGCAGTAATGACGATCTCAAACAAACAGAAGAAGTCTGGAGCTAAAGTCATAGAGAAGTTTCTCCAGCGCATTTTCGCGACCATAGGGCGCACCGTAATAAAAGGCGCCGTGTCAGTTACGGGTGCTATTTTCTGTATTCAACGCATAAATAATGCGCAGCGTATTTTTTGGGTTAACGTATGTTTAACCAGTGTTTCCCACACATTCATTTATTTGTGGCGGCCCGCCACGAAAGAATTAAGGCCGCCACAAATATAAAAATAACTTTTATTTTTATTTTTTGTCCAGCTTCTCAGGCAAATCATATAGTTGACGTAGATGCCCATATCGGCTGTTCAGATTTACTTTAGAAAAGAGAAGTGTAGGATCAAGATTTTTGGAGCTCTTTGTTCAGTGGATCAGATGTTTGATGAAGCTCTGTGTCTATCTACCACCACTACTGTTTTCTGTTTATTTGTTACTGACTGTGGCAGGACACCTCTGCCTCTGTTTCACTTTATGTTGCTGGTAAATAATATGGTTGTAGTAGTAGGCTAAAGTTAAATTATTTAGTATGCACTAATTAAAGGGGCAGAGCTTTAAGAGACATTTTAGCTTTTATATTTTTATAAGATATATTTTTTGTAAGAACCACAATTAATAAATATATTTCAGTGAATAACTTATTGTTCAAATCTGTATATAAATATGTACATAAAGTGTTGTAATTATATTATAAAATGGATGGATGGATGGACGTTTAAAACAAAACTGTTATTATTAATTAGTAAGTATACATTTTTTGAGCCTTTTTAGAGAAAATCATATCATTGTAGTCAATTATGCAAATTACTCGATGATGTCATGGTGACCACACCCATAGCCACGCCCCCACCGCCACAGGTATCTTGGCAGTTTATGGGAAACACTGTTAACCATGCCTGCGCCCAAAAATACGCTGCGCCTTATTTATGCGTCAAATACAGAAAATAGCACCCGTAACTGACACGGCGCCTTTTAATACAGTGCGCCCTATGGTCGCGAAAATACGGTATAGTGGCTTTGATAACGGGAACCGGTTCTCAAAAAGGGATTCGAATCCATGGAATCGGTTCTTTTCTTATCGAAGCATCGGGAGAACCGGTTTTCCAACATCATCCCTAGCCACCTGATTGGCTGATAGCGTGAGTGCCTTTGTTCATGCAACCAACCTTGTTTCTAAAAATGTGTCTTTTTTCCCCTCACAAAAAAGGAGAAAATTATCAGAACTTGAGATGTCCGATAATGGCTTTTTTGCCGATATTCCGATATTGTCCAACTCTTAATTACAGATTCCGGTATCGGTTCCGATATATACAGTCGTGGAAGTAACACATTATTATGCCTAATTTTGTTGTGATGCCCCGCTAGATGCATTAAACAATGTAACAAGGTTTTCCAAAGGGGGTGTATATATTTTAAAGTATTTCTTATATATATATATATTTAATTCATTAATTAGGGGTGTAACGGTACGTGTATTTGTATTGAACCGTTTCGGTACGGGGGTTTCGGTTCCGTGCAGAGGTGTACCGAACGAGTTTCCACACGGACATATTAAGTAGCGTACCGCATGTTGTGTAAACAATACTCAAAATGCCGGACATTTGAGGCATTTAAGAAACTCCGCCCGGACAGCCCCGCAAAAGAGGACATGTCCGGTGAAAAGAGTACGTATGGTCAGTCTATCCTAGCCCGGTCGCTGCTAGGCATTTTGAGTTAGGGTTGCGTGTATTAACAATGTACGTTCAGGGCTAGGAAGGGGTTAAAAACAAAACAAATTGTGGGCGCAGCAGCATTGGTGAGGGAGGGGCAGAGACAGAGAGAGACAGAGAGAGTTATGATAAACGCGCATGCGTCGCCAGGCTCTGCTTTTTATCCATAGATTTATCACATTTAATTTTTTATTATCTATACCAGGTGTGGCAAAAGTGTGCCCCGGAGGCCATTTGCGGCCCACAGCTAATGTTTTAAAGGCCCACGGCACATTCTAAAAATACTATTAAAATAAACAAAAATATTAACAAAAGTGAAATAAAAAAGCTTAAAGGTTAAATGTAATTTAGAAAAAGTTGCAATGTTGACTAATAAAACAAAGCTGTTTTTTTTTTGTTTTTTTCAAACTCATTGCTCAAAACATAATATTGAATCAAAATCAATGTTGTTATGAATTATTGACCTATCCAAGGTTCCCATTACTTCACATCAAATATTTTTGATGGAAGATTTTGCAAATTTGGTAAATAAATAACTAGGGATGTCTGATAATGGCTTTTTGCCGATTTCCGATATTGACCAAACCCTTAATTACCGATACCGATATCAACCGATACCAATATATACCGTCGTGGAATTAACACATTATTATGCCTAATTTGGACAACCAGGAATGGTGAAGATAAGGTCCTTTTTAAAAAATAAATTAAAATAAAATAAGATAAATAAATTAAAAGCATTTTCTTGAATAAAAAAGAAAGTAAAACAATATAAAAACAGTTACATAAAAACTAGTAATTAATGAAAATGAGTAAAATTAACTGTTAAAGGTTAGTACTATTAGTGGACCAGCAGCACGCACAATCATGTGTGCTTACGGACTGTATCCCTTGCAGACTGTATCCCTTGCAGACTGTATTGATATATATATATATATATATATATATATATATATATATATATATATATATATATATATATATAACCACAATATTAATAACAGAAAGAAACAACCCTTTTGTGTGAATGGGGGAAAGGAGGTTTTTTTTGGGTTGGTGCACTAATTGTAAGTGTATCTTGTGTTTTTTATGTTGATTTAATAAAATTAAAATAAAAAAACCGATACCGATAATTTAAAAAACGATACCGATAATTTCCGATATTACATTGTAAAGCATTTATCGGCCGATAATATCGGCAGGCCGATATTATCGGACATCACTATAAATAACCAAAAAATTTATATTTTGTTGTTTTCTTACTGTACCGAAAATGAACCGAACCGTGACCTCTAAACTGAAGTTGTTGTCCGGGTGGAAATCGGGAGGAATTCGGGAGAATGGTTGCCCCATGAGATTTTTGGGAGGGGCACTGAAATTCGGGAGTTTCCCGTGAAACTCGATTCGAGAAGAGATTCGATAAGGAATCGGTTCGATAAGAGGATTCGATAATGACATCGATAATTTCTTAACGAACATCATCCCTAGGTGGCCAAAAACTTTTGGCAATATACTGTAGGTAGCAATACAACGATTGTCCTATCAATGGGGTTGGTGTTGGAATTTTTCAAAACAGTTGAAAAATTTTGACGTAGTGACAATTTGAATTTAAATTGGTATTCCGGGAAAACTGGGAATTTGTACGAAAATGAAAAATGGTAGTTTTGTTGTCCCGATTTAAGAAGAATGTTTTGAAGGTGTAATGGTCAAAAACAGTTGAAAAATGTGGACTGCGAACATTTTCCAGGAAGAGGTGAAAAAAGGGCTTTGGAAAACAATTCCTGGAAAAAAAAATTTTAATTTGGAAAACAGTAGTTTGATTGTCTTATGTGAGTGGAGTGTGTGGATGGTGGAACAGTCACATCGGTGGGAATTGTGCAAGTTCGAAGAATGGTCCATTTATTTTCAGTGGAAACATTTCCCCGAAAACCGGGGATTCTGGGTAATCTAGGATGGTTTTTTTTATGTTCTTGGGGCGTTCTTGATTCCTGGTCGAGACAAACGTTTTAATACTCGGAACAGTTCTGATAGTATTGCGGCATAATAATAATAGATGATGTTTTGGTGTAGAATCTGCTGTGTGTGAATGATTGGACATTCACACAATAACGATATTAAAAATAATAAATAGATGTTTTGGTGTAGAATATTATGTCTGTGAATGATTGGACATTCACACAATAAAAATAATAAATAGATGTTTTGGTGTAGAATATTATGTCTGTGAATGATTGGACATTCACACAATAATAATAAAAATAATAAATACATGTTTTGGTGTAGAATATTATGTCTGTGAATGATTGGACATTCACATAATAATAATACATACATCATATTTTGGTGTAGAACATTATGTCTGTGAATGATTGGACATTAACACAATAATAATAAATATATGATGTTTTGGTGTAGAATATTATGTCTGTGAATGATTGGACATTCACATAATAATAATCCATACATCATATTTTGGTGTAGAACATTTTGTCTGTGAATGATTGGACATTCACACAATAAAAAAAAATATAAATAGATGTTTTGGTGTAGAATATTATGTCTGTGAATGAGTGGACATTCACACAATAATAATAAATATATTATGTTTTGGTGTAGAATATTATGTCTGTGAATGATTGGACATTCACACAATAAAACAATTAATAAATAGACGTTTTGGTGTAGAATATGTCTGAATGAGTGGACATTCACACAATAATAATAAATATATGGTGTTTTGGTGTAGAATATTATGTCTGAATGATTGGACATTCACACAGTAATAATAAATATATGATGTTTTGGTGTAGAATATTATGTCTGTGAATGATTGGACATTCACATAATAATAATACATACATCATATTTTGGTGTAGAACATTATGTCTGTGAATGATTGGACATTCACACAATAATAATAATAGATGATGTTTTGGTGTAGAATATTATGTCTGTGAATGATTGGACATTCACACAATAAAAAAATTAATAAATAGATGTTTTGGTGTAGAATATTATGTCTGGGAATGATTGGACATTCACACAATAATAATAAAAATAATAAATATATGTTTTGGTGTAGAATATTATGTCTGTGAATGATTGGACATTCACACAATAATAATAAAAATAATAAATATATGTTTTGGTGTAGAATATTATGTCTGAATGATTGGACTTTCACACAATAATAATAAATATATGATGTTTTGGTGTAGAATATTATGTCTGTGAATGAGTGGACATTCACACAATAATAATAAATATATGATGTTTTGGTGTAGAATATTATGTCTGTGAATGATTGGACATTCACACAATAATACAAATAATAAATGAATGTTTTGGTGTAGAATATTATGTCTGAATGATTGGACATTCACACAATAATAATACATATATCATATTTTGGTGTGGAATATTATGTCTGAATGATTGGACATTTAACACAATAATAAAAATAAATATATGTTTTGGTGTAGAATATTATGTCTGTGAATAATTGGACATTCACACAATAATAATAAATATATGATGTTTTGTTGTAGAATATTATGTCTGTGAATGATTAGACATTCACACAATAATAATAAATATATGATGTTTTGTTGTAGAATATTATGTCTGTGAATGATTAGACATTCACACAATAATAAAAATATTAAGTAAATGTTTTGGTGTAGAATATTATGTCTGAATGATTGGACATTCACACAATAATAATAAATATATGATGTTTTGTTGTAGAATATTATGTCTGTGAATGATTAGACATTCATACAATAATAAAAAATATTAAGTAGATGTTTTGGTGTAGAATATTATGTCTGAATGATTGGACATTCACACAATAATAATAAATATATGATGTTTTGGTGTAGAATATTATATCTGTGAATGATTGGACATTCACACAATAATAATAATAATAAATAGATGATGATTTGGTGGATAATATGTGTGAATGCTTGGAAATTCACACATATAATAATAAAAATAGATGTTTTGGTGGATAGTATGTGTGTGAATGACTGGACATTTACACAATAATAATGATAATAAATAGATGATGTTTTGGTGGAGAATATTATGTCTGTGAATAATTGGACATCCACACATGTAATAATAATAATAACAAATAGATGATATTATGGTGTAGAATATTAAGTGCATTCTCACAATTATTGATATCGACCGATATTAAACGCTGATATCGTGACAGTTTTTTCGGCCAATCCTTATGTGCCCCGCCTCTCATGCAGTTGGTCTAGGAAGTTTTACGTTTAGGTCCAGTGAGGTGTGGAGACCCTGCTGTCAACAGCAAATGTCCTCAAGTGCTGCTTCTCCTGTTGGCATAACAACTGATGTTTGTCACTCCACCTTCCAGCCTGTGTGTGTCTCGACCTCCAGTGCTCCCTTCTTCTCATCCTTGTCAGGCACGTCGTGCTTGTTGAAACAACTTGCCGCGTTGTTTGGGACATAGTCCCTGGTACCTGATGATGATAAGAGAAAATGCAAGGTTTAGTCACAAGCACCAGTCGGAAATCTAAACGCGTTGACCGACTTCGTTGTGGATTCATCGCGCTAACGTCTCCTCTCTCTTTTTTTCCGCAGGGATAAAGTGAAGTGCTCAAGTGTCAGCGGAAGCTACTAGCATGCTTTTCAACTGCAGCTTTATGGTGAGTAGAAGCAGAGCGAGAGAGAAATAATCCTCCAGGAGTTTGCAGTAGACATAAACCCATTATCTGCCACAATTTTTGCCAATTTGACATCTCTCTGTATTCTTTTTTACCCCTTAAAGGCCTACTGAAATGAAATGTTTTTATTTAAACGGGGATAGCAGATCTATTCTATGTGTCATACTTCATCATTTCGCGATATTGCCATATTTTTGCTGAAAGGATTTAGTATAGAACAACGACGATAAAGATCGCAACTTTTGGTATCTGATAAAAAAAGGCTTGCACCTACCGGAAGTAGCGTGACGTAGTCAGTTGAACATATACGCAAAGTTCCCTATTGTTTACAATGATGGCCGCATGAAGTGAGAGAGATTCGGACCGAGAAAGCGACGATTTCCCCATTAATTTGAGCGAGGATGAAAGATTTGTAAATGAGTAAAGTGCAAGTGAAGGACTAGTGGGGAGTTGAAGCTATTCAGATAGGGAAGATGCTGTGAGATCCGGGGGTGACCTGATATTCAGCTGGAAATGACTACAACAGTAAATAAACACAAGACATATATATACTCTATTAGCCACAACACAACCAGGCTTATATTTAATATGCCACAAATTAATCCCGCATAAAAACACCTAGGTGTTTGTTATGCTAGCTCCTAGCTACTAGCTACTAGCTCGAGCTAGTTATAGCTCGAGCGGGTAATATGGACGGGATCCCGTATATATAACCCGCCAATACAATTCAAACACCTGCACAACACACACACTCACTCAGCCCAAACAACCGTTCACCTAACCCAAGGTTCATAAAGCTTATATATTTAACCAAAGTTACGTACATGACACGCACGTACGGGCAAGCAATCAAATGTTTGGAAGCGCGCGGGTGGGACCTGATATCCAGCTGGGAATGACTACAACAGTAAATAAACACAAGACATATATATACTCTATTAGCCACAACACAACCAGGTTTATATTTAATATGCCACAAATTAATCCTAATGCTAGCTCCTAGCTACTAGCTCGAGCTAGTTATAGCAAGCGATCAAATGTTAGGAAGCGCAGCTGTGTACTCACGGTATCGCAACTGTGTATCCAAATCAAAGTCCTCCTGGTTAGAGTCTCTGTTGTCCGAGTTCTTCGATCTTGACTGCATCTTTCGGGAATGTAAACAAAGAAGCGCCGGCTGTGTACGTGTTGCTGCTGACTTCCCTCGCAAAATAGACGCTTCGCACCGACAACTTTCTTCTTTGCTTGCTCAGCTTCTTTCTCCATAATGCAATGAACAAATTGCAACAGATTCACCAACACAGATGTCCAGAATACTGTGGAATAATGACATGCAAACAGAGCTATTTCGTATTGGCTTCAATGGTGTCCGAATACTTCCGTTTCAATGATTGACGTCACGCGCATACGTCATCCTCAGAGGCGTTTCGAACCGGAAGTTTAGCGGGAAATTTTAAATTGCACTTTATAAGTTAACCCGGCCGTATTGGCATGTGTTGCAATGTTAAGATTTCATCATTGATATATAAACTATCAGACTGCGTGGTCGCTAGTAGTGGGTTTCAGTAGGCCTTTATACTGTAACTACATCGGCAGATACAATGTATACCCATATGATACCAGTAGGGCTGGGCGACATGGCCTTTTTTTAATATCTCAATATTTTTAGGCCACGTCACGATACACCATATATATCTGGATATTTTGCCTTAGCCTTGAATGAACACTTGATGCATATAATCACAGCAGTATGATGATTCTATGTGTCTACATTAAAACATTCTTCTTCATACTGCATTAATATATGCTACTTTTAAACTTTCATGCAGAGAGGGAAATCCCAACTAAAAGTGTATTTATGAAACAGTTATTAAGCAGTGGCACAAACATTCATGTCATTTCCAAACAGAAAGTGCAAGATTGTCAGAGACATTTTAAAACAAGCTGTTAGTGCACTTTTGTGCATGATGTCACTAAGATGACATATCAAAACAACACTAAATTAAAGTGCACTTTTTGTACAGAACGCCACTACAATAGTTTAAAACAAATAAAGTGCACTTTTGTGCATGATGTCACTAAGATGACATATCAAAACAACACTAAAATGAAAGTGCACTTTTTGTACAGAACGCCACTACAATAGTTTAAAACAAATAAAGTGCACTTTTGTGCATGATGTCACACAAGATATTTCAATAAGTGTCAAATAAAAATGAGCTGCATAATAGTAAATCAAATAGTGTATGTCCTTCGCTATGTGGTAGGTTCCTGCGGACGTTATCTCCTTCTGTTGTTGACTATTTGTTTCATACGGTGTTGATGTGGAAATGGTTGCCTCGGCATTTTGTTGACTGTGGCACCAAACGGAGATGTTGACATACGGAGTTTCAAGCACTCCTCAGTGTTTCCCATAAACTGCCAAGATACCTGTGGCGGTGGGGGCGTAGCTATGGGCGTGGTCACCATGACATCATCGAGTAATTTGCACAATTTACTACAATGATATGATTTTCTCTAAAAAGGCTAAAAAAATTTATACTTACTAATTAATAACAGTTTTGTTTTAAAGGCCTACTGAAATGAATTTGTTTTATTTAAACGGGCATAGCAGATCTATTCTATGTGTCATACTTGATCATTTCGCGATATTGCCATATTTTTGCTGAAAGGATTTAGTATAGAACAACGACGATAAAGATCGCAACTTTTGGTATCTGATAAAAAAAGGCTTGCCCCTACCGGAAGTAGCGTGACGTAGTCAGTTGAACATATACGCAAAGTTCCCTATTGTTTACAATGATGGCCGCCAGAAGTGAGAGAGATTCGGACCGAGAAAGCGACAATTTCCCCATTAATTTGAGCGAGGATGAAAGATTTGTGGATGAGTAAAGTGCAAGTGAAGGACTAGTGGGCAGTGGAAGCGATTCAGATAGGGAAGATGCTGTGAGAGCCGGGGGTGGGACCTGATATTCAGCTGGGAATGACTACAACAGTAAATAAACACAAGACATATATATACTCTATTAGCCACAACACAACCAGGCTTATATTTAATATGCCACAAATTAATCCCGCATAAAAACACCTAGGTGTTTGTTATGCTAGCTCCTAGCTACTAGCTACTAGCTCGAGCTAGTTATAGCTCGAGCGGGTAATATGGACGGGATCCCGTATATATAACCCGCCAATACAATTCAAACACCTGCACAACACACACACTCACTCAGCCCAAAGAACCGTTCACCTAACCCAAGGTTCATAAAGCTTATATATTTAACCAAAGTTACGTACATGACACGCACGTACGGGCAAGCGATCAAATGTTTGGAAGCGCGCGGGTGGGACCTGATATTCAGCTGGGAATGACTGCAACAGTAAATAAACACAAGACATATATATACTCTATTAGCCACAACACAACCAGGCTTATATTTAATATGCCACAAATTAATCCCGCATAACAAACACCTATTAGCTCGAGCTAGTTATAGCAAGCGATCAAATGTTTGGAAGCGTACTCACGGTATCACGTCTGCGTCTGTTAACGAAGTCAAAGTCCTCCTGGTAAGAGTCTCTGTTGTCCGAGTTCTTCGATCTTGACTGCATCTTTCGGGAATGTAAACAATGAAACACCGACTGTGTTGTGTTGCTGACTTCCCTCGCAAAATACTCCGCTTCGCACCGACTTTCTTCTTTGCTTGCTCAGCTTCTTTCTCCATAATGCAATGAACAAATTGCAACAGATTCACCAACACAGATGTCCAGAATACTGTGGAATAATGACATGGAAACAGAGCTATTTCGTACTGGCTTCAATGGGGAAGCCATACCTCTGTTAAACTGGCTACGTCACGTGCATACGTCATCCTCCAAAGGCGTTTTGAACCGGAAGTTCCCCGGGAAATTTTAAATGTCACTTTATAAGTTAACCCGGCCGTATTGGCATGTGTTGCAATGTTAAGATTTCATCATTGATATATAAACTATCAGACTGCGTGGTCGCTAGTAGTGGCTTTCAGTAGGCCTTTAAACGTCCATTCATCCATCCATTTTACAATATAATTACAACACTTTATGTACATATTTATATACAGATTTGAACAATAATTTATACACTGAAATATATTTATTAATTGTGGTTCTTACAAGAAATATATCTTATAAAAATATAAAAGCTAAAATGTCTCTTAAAGCTCTGCCCCTTTAATTAGTGCATACTAAATAATTTAACTTTAGCCTACTACTACAACCATATTATTTACCAGCAACATAAAGTGAAACAGAGGCAGAGGTGTCCTGCCACAGTCAGTAACAAATAAACAGAAAACAGTAGTGGTGGTAGATAGACACAAAGCTTCATCAAACATCTGATCCACTGAACAAAGAGCTCCAAAAATCTTGATCCTACACTTCTCTTTTGTAAAGTAAATCTGAACAGCTGATATGGGCATCTACATCAACTATATGATTTGCCTGAGAAGCTTGACAGGACACAAAAAAAATAATTTAAAACTAAAAAAAAAAAATTTTTTTTTTTGTGGTGGCCTTAATTCTTTCGTGGCGGGCCGCCACAAATAAATGAATGTGTGGGAAACACTGCTCCTTATTCTCTAGCGGGTGACTTTTCAAATGATGCTACATATTAGCAGTGCTGCTACTTTTTGTAACAACGCTTTTGCCCCACACTTGACAAATTATGGTTGTCTGTTCGACATCTTCCCGCTTGAAGCCAAACCACCGCCAGACGATGGACCCCCTGCGGTTTTTCTTGGGAATTAATTATTTTTCCTTCATTTGTTACCAGATTCACACCTTCTTTCTCTCGTATTACCACTTGCACCACAGCTAACGTTAGCCATGTCGCTACCTCTCTGCTCCGCGAGGGTGTATACGTATGTGACGTATGTAAGAAGGTGCGCTTGTTTTACGTCTCTGTGAGGAGAGACAAGAAAGAGTAAGAAGAGCCTGTAGTGTAATGCCAGCAGCTAAAAGCAACTGCGTGAGAACGTATACTCCAATATCACCATATAGTCATTTTCTATATCGCACAGAGACAAACCCGCGATATATCGAGTATATCGATAATCGCCCAGCCCTAGACACCAGTATATTATATTTCAAAAAACAAAAATTATTACTATAATATTTGGGCTATAGAGCGCATTGGTATTTAAGCCACACCCGCTAAATTTTTGAAGAAATAAAAATGTATTCTAAATAAGCCGCAGATGTATACCGCTACGAAAGATTTTGTTACACACCTTAATTGTTTGCAAACGGTGTCTGTAACACGGCAGTAAAACGGCGGCTCAAACAAAACAGAAGCCATCGTCATGGACCCACTAGCTGCGCAAGCTAGCGCTCCAATCAGCTAAACAGACTCCATAACGCCACGTTTCAGGAATTGCCTCATCTAGTTGAACGTAGGGCTGGGCGATATATGGAATATACTCGATATATTAGTGGTAATACGAGAGAATCTGGTAACAAATGAAGGAAGATTTAATTCCCAAGAAAAACAGCAGGGGGTCCATCGTCTGACGGTGGTTTGGCTTCAAGCGGGAAGATGTTTTACAAGTATGCGGCAAAAGCGTTGCTACAAAAAGTAGCATTACTGCTAATTTGTAGCATCATTTGAAAAGTCACCCGCTAGAGAATGAAGAGTGCTTGAAACTCCGCATGTCAACATCTCCATTCGGTGCCACAGTCAACAAAATGCCTAAGCAAACATTTCCACATCAACACCGTATGAAACAAATAGTCAACAACAGAAGGCGATAACGTCCGCAGGAACCTACCACATAGCGAAGGACATACACTATTTGATTTACTATTATGCAGCTCATTTGTATTTGACACTTATTGAAATATCTTGTGTGACATCATGCACAAAAGTGCACTTTATTTGTTTTAAACTATTGTAGTGGCGTTCTGTACAAAAAGTGCACTTTAATTTAGTGTTGTTTTGATATGTCATCTTAGTGACATCATGCACAAAAGTGCACTAACAGCTTGTTTTAAAATGTCTCTGACAATCTTGCACTTTCTGTTTTGAAATGACATGAATGTTTGTGCCACTGCTTAATAACTGTTTAATAAATACACTTTTAGTTGGGATTTCCCTCTCTGCATGAAAGTTTAAAAGTAGCATATATTAATGCAGTATGAAGAAGAATGCTTTAATGTAGACACATAGAATCATCATACTGCTGTGATTATATGCATCAAGTGTTCATTCAAGGCTAGGGCAAAATATCCAGATATATATGGTGTATCGTGACATGGCCTAAACATATGGAGATATTAATAAAAGGCCATATCGCCCAGCCCTAGTTGAACGTTTATTTCTTTTCAGCCAATCCTGAGTCTTACTCTCAAGGGGGAAACTATTTTTTATCATTGCCGCCATGGAACAAAAAAACATCGTCTTGCAAGCCGCAGGGTTCAAAGCGTACGGGAAAAAAGTAGCGGCATAAGTCCGGAATTTACGGTTGACCCTGGGAGAAAAAAACTCATCTGTTGATCTATAATTTTTCGCGCTAATTCAAATAATCCCCGCAAATGAAGCGCAGTTGGACATTTTGGCCAATCAGCGTCTTTTTCTCCAGATTTTGGCATGTCTCGCCACTCAAAAGCGCACGTTCGATCTCCACCATGGTCGTCTCCGACATCTTTAAAAGCAATACGGTATGTGTGATAGAGTAGGTTACTCTGGATGATATCTTCCTAGGACCAGGACTCTGGTCAGAGTAGGGCACAGAGAGGCTTTCAGGCACTCTTTAATGGTGAAGTTGGAGAACTCGTGTGTGTGTGTGGTCTAAAGCAGAGGTCACCAACCTTTTTTCCACCAGGGACCAATTTAATGTATGCATTAATTTCACGGACCGGCTTTTCACGTGTGGCAGATAAAAACGGCAAAAAAAATGAGCATGAAAAATCAACTCACTATAATGCTGAAGTTGTAATATAAAGGAGTTGTAATATACATCTATAAACAAGCTTATTGGTGAGTTTAGTGGGACAGGCCAAAGTTAAGTCAGAGAAAATGTGGTAGTTTATAAATGAATTAATGTTTCTGTGCGGCCCGGTAGTAAATGCGTCACGGCCCGGTACTGGTCCCTGGACCGGTGGTCTAAAGGGAACACATACAAAAAATGATTAGGATACATTTAGGCAATAAAATATGCAATAATATAACATACAGCAGTGTTTCCCACACATTCATTTGTGGCGGCCCGCCACGAAAGAATTACGTCCGCCACAAATAATATATATATATATATATATATATATATATATATATATATATATATATATATATATATATATATATATATATATATATATATATATATATATATATATATATATATATATATATATATATATATATATATTTTTTGTCCTGTCCAGCTTCTGAGGCAAATCCTATAGTTGATGTAGATGCCCATATAGGCTGTTCAGATTTACTTTACAAAAGAGAAGTGTAGGATACTTCTCTTGTTGCCTTATTTGTGTTTGACCACTACTGTTTTCTGTTTATTTGTTACTGACTGTGGCAGGACACCTCTGCCTCTGTTTCACTTTATGTTGCTGGTAAATAATATGGTTGTAGTAGTAGGCTAAAGTTAAATTATTTAGTATGCACTAATTAAAGGGGCAGAGCTTTAAGAGACATTTTAGCTTTTATATTTTATAAGATGTATTTTTTGTAAGAACCACAATTAATAAATACATTTCAGTGAATAACTTATTGTTCAAATCTGTATATAAATATGTACATAAAGTGTTGTAATTATATTGTAAAATGGATGGATGGATGGACGTTTAAAACAAAACTGTTATTATTAATGAGTAAGTATACATTTTTGAGCCTTTTTAGAGAAAATCATATCATTGTAGTAAATTATGCAAATTAATCGATGATGTCATGGTGACCACGCCCATAGCCACGCCCCCACCGCCATAGGTATCTTGGCAGTTTATGGGAAACACTGTACAGTATGTATAATGTTATACATACAAAACCCAAAACCGGTGAAGTTAACACGTGTAAATGGTAAATAAAAACAGAATACAATAATTTGCAAATCCTTTTCAACTTCAAACTGGGAAATTTGTATCATTTTGCAAATATTAGCTCATTTGGAATTTGACGCCTGCAACATGTTTAAAAGAAGCTGGCACAAGTGGCAAAAAAGACTGAGAAAGTTGAGGAACGCTCATCAAAGACTTATTTGGAACATACCACAGGTGAACAGGCTAATTGAGAACAGGTGGGTGCCATGATTGGGTATAAAAGCAGCTTCCATGAAATGCTCAGTCATTCACAAACGAGGATGGGGCGAGGGTCACCACTTTGTCAACAAATGCATGAGCAAATTGTCGAACAGTTTAAGAACAACATTTCTCAACCAGCTATTGCAAGGAATTTAGGGATTTCACCATCTATGGTTACGTAATATCATCAAAAGGTTCAGAGCATCTGGAGAAATCACTGCACGTAAGCCATGATATAACGCACCTTCGATCCTTCAGGCGGTACTGCATCAACAAGCAACATCAATGTGTAAAGGATATCACCACATGGTCTCAGGAACACTTCAGAAAACCACTGTCAGTAACTACTAGGGGTGTAACAGTACGTGTATTTGTATTGAACCGTTTCGGTACGGGGGGTTCGGTTCAGAGGTGTACCGAACGAGTTTCCACACGGACATATTAAGTAGCGTAACGCACGTTGCGTAAACAATGCACACCGAGGCACAACACACGGCATGCTAGCAGCTAACGGGCTAGGATAGACTGACCATACGTCCTCTTTTCACCGGACATGTCCTCTTGCGGAGTTTCTTAAATGCCTCAAATGTCCGGCATTTTGAGTTAGGGTTGCGTGTATTTTAAATGTAGGTTCAGGGTTAAGAAGGGGTTAAAAACAAAACAAATTAAGCGCGCAGCAGCATTGGTGAGGGAGGGGCAGAGGGAGAGAGAGAGAGAGAGAGAGTTATGATAAACGCGCATGCGTCGCCAGGCTCTGCTTTTTATCCATAGATTTATCACATTTAATATTTTATTATCTATAGCAGGGGTGTCAAAAGTGTGCATTTGCGGCCCACAGCTAATGTTTTAAAGGCCCACGGCACATTCTAAAAATACTATTAAAATAAACAAAAACATAAAAGTGAAATAAAAAAGCTTAAAGGTGAAAATGTAATTTAGAAAAAGTTGCAATGTTGACTAATAAAACAAAGCTGTTTTTTTTTTCTTTCAAACTGTCATTGCTCAAAACATAATATTGAATCAAAATCAATGTTGTTATGAATTATTGACCTATCCAAGGTTCCCATTACTTCACATCAAGTATTCCACTAAGAAAAATATTTTTGGTGGAAGATTTTGCAAATTTGGTAAATAAATAACCCCAAAATGTATATTTTGTTGTTTTCTTACTGTACCGAAAATGAACCGAACCGTGACCTCTAAACCGAGGTACGTGCCGAACCGGAATATTTGTGTACCGTTACACCCCTAGTAACTACAGTTGGTCGCTACATCTGTAAGTGCAAGTTAAAACTCTACTATGCAAAAACCAAAGCCGTTTATCAACAACACCCAGAGACGCCGCCGGATGGACTGATGCAACGTGGAAAAGTGTTCTGTGGTCTGTCGAGTCCACATTTCAAATTGTTTGTGGAAACTGTGCACGTCGTGTCCTCCGGACCAAAGAGGAAAAGAACCATCCGGGGCTGTTATAGGCGCAAAGTTCAAAAGTATCAGTGAAGCATAAGAAACTCAAAACATACAAAATAGAGTTTTTTTTTAATAGTCTATTTATTTTAGTCATTTAAGAAAATATAAGTGGTCCAAATACTTCAGTGTGTGTATAAGGACAGCGAAATTAAAATGTTCATATCGTTACACCCAAAGAAGCGTATAAACATTTACTTCCTAGTTGACATGTTTATTTAACATTTGTTTATCCAGGGTAAGACTTTTAAGAACATATGTTAGAGAGGTTGGAGTGTGATGATAACCTCAAACATTTGGGCAACAAAAATGAGCGCTGTAGATCGCTCTCAACAGTCGACAAACGTTCTTAAATGTGTTGGAACATAAAAGAATGTTTAAGATGGACCAACACTTTCAAGTGCAAAACATACACAGAGAATGTTTGCTACTTTATACGAAAATACGGAGGATTTTGGTAATGTTATTATAATTATTACTGTAATTAGTTGAAATCCTGTGCTTTTTGAGGTCGAGGTCACAACTTTTTTGAATCCCTGAAAAAGGCTGCGAAATCCTGGAGGATTGTTGAAAAGTTGACAGTCCCGTTATAATGTGTCGACGTGACCAATGATCCGTGTCTCCTCTGCAGGGTGTGACAGGATGAAACGTCTTAGGACCCCCAGCAGCAGCGACACTTCTGACAATGAGAGTGAGTCACCGCCTTGTTGTTTACCACCAAATGAAAATGATTCCAACACGTATCCCTACCCAAAATCAGGGGTGTCCAAAGTGTTTTTTTATTGGCCCGTGACCCGTTCGAAAGGCAAAACGATAACATTGCACGCAAAATAACTAGAATATCTAATTATGGTAGAAATTGCAGGTGAATGCTGAAAGTCGCAAGCCGAACGTAAACGCTAACGTTAGCATGCTAACAGTTACAATGCGTCAAGTACCAAGTCATACAACTGTAAAGCGTACGCTTCTAAAAATTGGCTAAAAAGTTAGCATTTCAGCATAGTAACATTAGCATGCTAACGTTAGCATATGTCAGGTAGCAAGTTCTAGAACTTTAGGGGTGTTCGGCTGTAAAACTGTCTGGAAAGGTCAGCATGCCAGAATGCTAATGTGAGGATGTTAACAGTTAGCATGCGTTAAGTTATGAGTCTTGACGTTTTCGGCTGCAAAATTTGCTGAAAAAGTTAGCAAGTTAATATTAGCATGCTAACGTGTGTCAAGAACCAAGTTATGAGTTTGAGGCGTTTGGTTGCAAAATTGGCTAAAAGGTTGGCAAGTTAATGTTAGCATTCCAGCATGTTATTGTTAGCATGTGTCAAGTACCAAGTTATGAGTCTGAGGTGTTCGGCTGCAAAATTGGCTGAAAAAAGTTAGCATGCTAATGTTAGCATTCTAGCATGGTAACGTTAGGTTGCTAACAGTTAGCATGTGTCAATTACCAAGTTATGAGTCTGAGGTGTTCAGCTGCAAAATTGGCTGAAAAAGTTAGCATGCTAATGTTGGCTTTCTAGCATGGTAACGTTAGGATGTTAACAGTTAGCATGTGGCAAGTACCAAGTTATGAGTCTGAGGTGTTTGGCTGCAAAATTGGCTGGAAAAAAGTTAGCATGCTAATGTTAGCATTCTAGCATGGTAACGTTAGGTTGCTAACAGTTAGCATGTGTCTGAGGTGTTCAGCTGAAAAATTGGCTGAAAAGGTTAGCATGCTAATGTTGGCATACTAGCATGGTAAGGTTAGGATGCTAACAGTTAGCATGTGTCAAGTACCAAGTTATAAGTCTGAGGTGTTCAGCTGCAAAATTGGCTAAAGTTTACACGTTAATGTTAGCATGTGTCAAATACCAAGTTCTGAGTCGGAGGTGTTCGGCTGCAAAAATGGCTAAAAAAAAGTTAGCATGTTAATGTTAGCATGCTAGCATGTTATTGTTAGCATGTGTCAAGTACCAAGTCATATGACTCTGAGGTGTTCGGCTGCAAAATAAGTTTAAAAAGTTAGCATGTGTCAAGTACCAAGTTATAAGTCTGAGGTGTTTGGCTGTGGAATTGGCTAAAAAAGTTAGCAAGTTAATGTTAGCATGCTAACATGTGTCAAGAACCAAGTTATAAGTCTGAAGCGTTCGGCTGCAAAATTGGCTGAAAAAGTTGCCACGTTAATATCAGCACGCGCATGCTAGCATGTTATAGTTAGCATGTGTGAGGTACCAAGTCATGTTACTCTGGGGTGTTTGGCTACAAAATTCAGCTAAAAGTCTTAGAATGTGTCAAGTAGCAAGTTATGAGTCTGAGGCGTTCGGCTGCCAAATTGGCTTAAAAAGTCAGCATGGTAACGTTAGCATGCTAACAGTTAGCATGTGTGAAGTACTAAGTTATCTAAGGCGTTCGGCTGCAATATTGGCTGAAAAAGTTAGCATGCTGGGATAGGCTCCAGCTGCCCTGCGACCCCGAGAGGGACAAGCGGTAGAAAATGGATCTATGGATGGAAGTTAACATGCTAACAGTTAGCATGTGTCAAGTACCAAGTTGCGAGTCTGAGGCGTTTAGCTGAAAAGTTGGCTTAAAAAGTTAGCATGCTACTGTTGGCATTCTAGCATGGTAGCATTAGCATGCAAACAGTTAGCATGTGTCAAGTTACGAGTCTGAGGTGTTCGGCTGCAAAATTGGCTTAAAAAGTTAGCAAGCTAATGTCAGTAATGCTACCTGAGGCTGAGCCAATCAGTGGCCAGGGTACTAAACAATGCTATCTGAATGTTTCGCTCTGGTCTAGTGGCTAATACTACTGTAGTATTGGTATTTTTACCTTATTTGGGGCCAAATTTTGCAGAATATGCTACCATGTTAGCGATAGCAACGCTAAGATATGGCTGTTGTTCAGATAGTTTAGCACAGGGGTGGGCAATTAATTTTTACCGGGGGCCGCATGAGCTACCCGAGCACTGCTGGAGGGCCACATCGACATCAATATTATTTTTGATATATACTGTAAGATAAATAATAATAATAATAATAATAATAGTAATACTTCAACATAGTGTGTGTAACAGCATTCCATGACTAATATATATAAATTAACATTAATAATAAATGACAGTAAAATAAGCACACGTATGACTGAGGAGTCATAGTGTAACTTTGTGTGGTGTTTTAGTTGTCCGACTTTTTGTGTGGCCTTAAACGCACCAGTGGTTTAGTGCTATGCGTGTTGGTGACAGATGACAAGTTGGTTTTGGCCTGGTTTGTACGGCAGAAAATGACTAGTTTTTCGAGATAGAATTGTTTTACTCATGTTTTTGGTGTGGTTATGTCCGAATATAAACAGTTTTGCTCAATAAAGTGATCGATATAATTCCTGTCCTCGAAGCATCTCGATAGACGTTACAATAATTGAACGGTGTTCAATTGAACGGTGTTGACGAACACCGTTAGGGCCGCTTGTTGTCACTGTCACTCAAAGTTGCATTGCAAAATTACATAGAATAAATGTTTATTTTGTTTAGAATTCAGATGGGATTTGATTTGGTGCGCGGCATATACTTGCTGCGCGCAGCGGACGCTTGAGCAGTGCGCAATTGCGCAGGCACGCACCTTAGAGGGAACGTTGCTTTGCAGTTCATGTGTTGTTGAAAACACGACATTCCTCATCAACTTTTCTCTTTTTGGCGTCTCGGGTGTAAACCGTGCATCACTTGTCGCTGCATGTGCGCCTTCACTCGCAGGTTACACACGGACACACGCCCATAAATAATACTTTTCAAAATAAAAGCAGCACAGTTGTATTGCGCGCAGGACATAGATGTTTTTTCAACTTTATTTTGTAATTGCAGTTGTTCACATTCACTCACAATCACGCATACTTCCACACGGAAGTAATACAAATAACGATTTTCAAAACAAAAGCAGCACCGTTGTATTGCACACTCGACATAGATACTTTTTAAAATTTATTTTGTAATTTATAATTGGCCTCACGCGGGCCGGACAGGGACGCACAAAGGGCCGGATGCGGCCCGTGGGCCGCAGAATGCCCAGGTCTGGTTTAGCACATTGTTGATTGGCCTGTGTTGGTTTTAGCATCTTTAAAAAAGTGCCAATGATTGTCACACACACACTAGGTGTGGCGAAATTATTCTCTGCATTTGAGCCATCACCCTTGATCACCCCCTGGGAGGTGAGGAGAGCAGTGAGCAGCAGCGGTGGCTGCGCCTGGGAATCATTTTTGGTGATTTAACCCCCAATTCCAACCCTTGATGCTGAGTGTCAAACAGGGAGGTAATGGCTCCCATTTTTATAGTCTTTGGTATGACTCGGCCGGGGTTTGAACTCACAACCTACCCATTTCAGGGCGGACACACTTAATGCTGTATAATAGACTGTATTTATGTTATTCACATGTAAATAATGCTGTATAATAGACTGTATTTGTTATTCACATGTAAATAATGCTGTATAATAGACTGTATTTATATTATTCACATGTAAGTAATGCTGTATAATAGACTGTATTTATGTTATTCACATGTAAATAATGCTGTATAATAGACTGTATTTGTTATTCACATGTGAATAATGCTGTATAATAGACTGTATTTATATTATTCACATGTGAATAATGCTGTATAACAGACTGTATTTATATTATTCACATGTGAATAATGCTGTATAATAGACTGTATTTATGTTATTCACATGTAAATAATGCTGTATAATAGACTGTATTTGTTATTCACATGTGAATAATGCTGTATAATAGACTATTTATATTATTCACATGTGAATAATGCTGTATAATAGACTGTATTTGTTATTCACATGTGAATAATGCTGTATAATAGACTATTTATATTATTCACATGTGAATAATGCTGTATAATAGCCTGTATTTATATTATTCACATGTGAATAACATAAATACAGTGTATTATACAGCATTATTCACATGTGAATAATGCTGTATAATAGACTGTATTTATATTATTCACATGTAAATAATCCTGTATAATAGACTGTATTTATGTTATTCACATGTGAATAACATAAATACAGTTTATTATACAGCATTATTCACATGTAAATAATGCTGTATAGTAGGCCGTATTTATATTATTCACATGTGAATAATGCTGTATAATAGACTGTATTTATGTTATTCACATGTCAATAATGCTGTATATTAGACTGTATTTATATTATTCACATGTGAATAATGCTGTATAATAGACTGTATTTATGTTATTCACATGTGAATAATGCTGTATAATAGACTGTATTTATGTTATTCACATGTGAATAATGCTGTATAATAGACTGTATTTATGTTATTCACATGTGAATAATGCTGTATAACAGACTGTATTTATATTATTGAAGTGTACAAAATGTACCCAAGTGTCCTTCGGCTTGGACTCCCCTGATTGGAATTCTTCCAAATAAGTGGAGGATACATGGTGGTTGTCTACAGCCACAGAAAACCTCCTGAGCCAATGTTCCGTTTGCCCTTTCAGGTCCCTCAACGTCCTTCTGCTCGTCCAACAAGTATGGCAGCAAACCCGGCACGCCCGCCCCGGACCTCAAGAAGCCGGCTGAAGTAGGTTCCCGCCCGTGTGGGCTCGCCCGCGGCGCCGGCCCGCTCCCTGATTGTCGGCGTGTCTTCGCAGGTGTTCCGAAAAGACCTGATCAGCGCCATGAAGCTGCCGGACTCCCACCACGTGCCGCCGGAGGACTACTACCTGCTGGCCGACTCCTGGAAGCAGGAGTGGGAGAAAGGGGTCCAGGTCCTGGCGAGTCCGGACACCATCCCGCAGGCGTCGGTCAGGTACCGCTGCTCCGGGGGAGGGGGGATGGGGGGGACGCCTCAAACGGCGTCCGGTCTCATTTTGTGGGCGTGTCCCTGGGGTTGCAGGATCATGGCGGAGAAGTCCAAAGAGGTTCTCTACAGCCACCAGAAGAAGTACATCCAGTGCTCCGGCCAGGAGACGGTGGAGCCGGGCTACGTCAACATCAAGGAGCTGGCGGAGGCCATGTGCCGCTACGACCTGGACGACGTGGACCTGTACTGGCTGCGGGCCCTCAACGCGGAGCTGCTCCGCATGGGTGAGCAACACCCACACCTTTTCACCACATTCATACACCTTTTTGTCAGGCGCACATTGTCAAGATACTGTTAATAACACACTTACTCTGCAATATGTTATAAAACAAATGTACAGACTAGAGATGTCCGATAATATCGGCCGATAAATGCTTTAAAATGTAATATTGGAAATTATCGGTATCGGTTTCAAAAAGTAAAATGTATGACTTTTTAAAACGCCGCTGTGTACACGGACGTAGGGAGAAGTACAGAGCGCCAATAAACCTTAAAGGCACTGCCTTTGCGTGCCGGCCCAGTCACATAATATCAACGGCTTTTCACACACACAAGTGAATGCAAGGCATACTTGATCAACAGCCATACAGGTCACACTGAGGGTGACCGTATAAACAAGTTTAAACACTGTTACAAATATGCGCCACACTGTGAACCCACACCAAACAAGAATGACAAACGCATTTCGGGAGAACATCCGCACCGTAACACAACATAAACACAACACAACAAATACCCAGAACCCCTTGCAGCACTAACTCTTCCGGGACGCTACAATATACACCCACCTCAACCCCAAAATAATGCACTTTGTGACTTCAATAATAAATATGGCAGTGTCATGTTGGCACTTTTTTCCATAACTGGAGTTGAAGTTGTTCTCTTATTTTGGAAAACCTTGTTTTTCATTGATTGATGGATTGAAACCTGTATTAGTAGATTGCACACAATTGACCACTAAATGGTAAACACCCCAATAAGTGTTTAAGTCGAGGTCCACGTGAATCAATTCATGGTAAAGTTACATTGTTTAATGCATCCAGCGGGGCATCACAACAAAATGAGGCATAATAATGTGTTGGGATGTCCGATAATGGCTTTTTGCCGATATGCCGATATTGTCCAACTCTTTAATTACCGATACCGATATCAACCGATATATACAGTCGTGGAATTAACACATTATTATGCCTAATTTGGACAACCAGGTATGGTGAAGATAAGGTAGTTTTTAAAAAAATGAATTAAAAAAAATAAGATAAATAAATTAAAAACATTTTCTTGAATAAAAAAGAAAGTAAAACAATATAATAACAGTTACGTACGAACTAGTAATGAATGAAAATGAATATAATTAACTGTTAAAGGTTAGTACTATTAGTGGACCAGCAGCACGCACAATCATGTGTGCTTACGGACTGTATCGCTTGCAGACTGTATTGATATATATTGATATATAATGTAGGAACCAGAATATTCATAACAGAAAGAAACAACCCTTTTGTGTGAATGGGGGAGGGAGGTTTTTTGGGTTGGTGCACTAATTGTAAGTGTATCTTGTGTTTTTTATGTGGATTTAATAATTAAAAAAAAAAAACGATACTGATAATAAAAAAACCGATACCGATAATTTCCCATATTACATTTTAACGCATTTATCGGCCGATATCGGCAGACCGATATTATCGGACATCTCTAATAATGTGTTAATTCCACCACTGTATATATCGGTATCTGTTGATATCGGAATCGGTAATTAAGAGTTGGACAATATCGGAATATCGTCAAAAAAGCCATTATCGGACATCTCTAACTAAAACACTTCCTGACAGTAAGTGTAGATTTTTTTTAACCTTCAAGTTTGGTAAACGTTAAAGCTCCCGTGGACCAGAAATGGTCTCAGTCATAAAAGTTTCAAAATATGCAAATTTTTTGAATTTTTACTTTTAACACTTGAGTCCACATCTGTCCGTCGATATAAAGTTGGATTTTTAATAAAATGTTTTATGACCTTTTTGTCAAGAAAAGCCTTGTTTTTTATGGCAAATACAAAAATATGCAGTATTCTCCCCCCTCCACCTCAAAAACTCAAAATGGAATATTTGATGTGAAGTAATTTTAGTAGAGATGTGACTTTTTTGCCGATGTCCGATATTGTCCAACTCTTAATTACCGATTCCGATATCAACCGATACCGATATATACAGTCGTGGAATGAACACATTATTATGCCTAATTTTGTTGTGATGCCCCGCTGGATGCATTAAACAATGTAACAAGGTTTTCCAAAATAAATCAACTCCAGTTATGTAAAAAAATGCCAACATGGCACTGCCATATTGCCGAAAATACATAATAAAGAAGGAAAAAAACATACAAGTAGCATTTTTGGGGGAAATTTATTTGATAAAATCTAACACCAAGAACAGACATTTGAAAGGCAATTTAAAATAAATAAAGGAAGTAGTAGCAGGTAGCATCTTTTTTTTTCCCACAATGCACTTCTGCCATGACCCGCCCCCGCCAAATTTTTATTGGTTGACACGTGTGTGTGTGTTGATTGCTGATATACGTCTAGTCTCTTACGTGAATGACATAAATAATATTATTTGATATTTTACGCTAATGTGTTAATTTCACACATAAATCGCACCCCCGGCCAAACTATGAAAAAAAAACTGCAACTTATAATCCGAAAAATACGGTAGTATCGACTAGATAGGCTCTTGTACTTGGTATCATTACAGTGGATGTCAGGTGTAGATCCACCCATGGCGTTTGTTTACATTCAGGGTGCTAGCTTGCTGTTAGTGGTTAGCGTTCATATCCTCCTGCGGTGTGTGGTGAAGCATGTTTAGCTATTCCTCGTCCTCCAGTGATAATGGTACTTGTAAGAAACGTACATTATTTGTCGCCACGGAGGCGAGGATTAGTGATTTAGAAGTAGCTAAAACGCTGCTGACTGGGGATGGACGTTTGCCGCTAGCTAGCTAGCCATGTCTTAAAGCACCTCCTCCTGGGGGCGTTTCAGTGTTATAACTTCACCTTTATCATCAGTTTTCCAGCCAAAATGCGTTCATTCTCCCTTTTCTGTCTACACACCGTGCCTGCTTGTAAGTACTCTCTGTGTGTGTGCGCTGCCGAACATGCTCCTCTGCCGTCATGCCCATTGGGAAGCGGTACTTCTCAAACGGGGTATAGTACCGTTTTTGATTCATTAGTACCGCGATACTATACGAGTACCGGTATACCGTACAACCCTGATGTACATATATACAGTGTTTGCCCCAGACAATGTGTTCGTTAAGGTGATGACTCTCGAGGGGGGAGGGGGAAGGGGTTGGGTTGGTGTAAGGATCGGTGTAACTCGGCCTGTCGCCAACACGTCTCCACCTCGTCGCTGCCACCACAGCCTGGGGGGGCCATAGGCTACAGACTTTGGTGAAGTAGGCCGAAGCCGACAACTTTTGGTTGTGCAGTGTTTCCCATAAACTGCCAAGATACCTGTGGCGGTGGGGGCGTGGTCAACATGACATCATCGAGTCATTTGCATAATTTACTACAATATGATTTTCTCTAAAAAGGCTCAAAAAATGTATACTTACTAATTAATAACAGTTTTGTTTTAAACGTCCATCCATCCATCCATTTTACAATATAATTACAACACTTTATGTACATATTTATATACAGATTTGAACAATAAGTTATTCACTGAAATATATTTATTAATTGTGGTTCTTACAAAAAATATATCTTTATGAAATATAAAAGCTAAAATGTCTCTTAAAGCTCTGCCCCTTTGATTAGTGCATACTAAATAATTTAACTTTAGCCTACTACTACAACCATATTATTTACCAGCAACATAAAGTGAAACAGAGGCAGAGGTGTCCTGCCACAGTCAGTAACAAATAAACAGAAAACAGTCGTGGTCAAATACAAATAAGGCAACAAGAGAAGTATCCTACACTTCTCTTTTGTAAAGTACATCTGCACAGCAGATATGGGCATCTACATCAACTATATGATTTGCCTGAGGAGCTGGACAGGACAAAAAAAAAAATTTTAAATATTTTTTTATTTGTGGCGCACGTAATTCTTTCGTGGCGGGCCACCACAAATAAATGAATGTGTGGGAAACACTGCTGTGTTTTCTGCTCCGTTTGCTGAGTGGCGATATACGATATACACTACCGTTCAAAAGTTTGGGGTCACATTAAAATGTCCTTATTTTTCAATGAAGATCACTTTAAACTAGTCTTAACTTGAAAGAAATACACTCTATACATTGCTAATGTGGTAAATGACTATTCTAGCTGCAAATGTCTGCTTTTTGGTGCAATATCTACATAGGTGTATAGAGGCCCATTTCCAGCAACTATCACTCCAGTGTTCTAATGGTACAATGTGTTTGCTCATTGGCTCAGAAGGCTAATTGATGATTAGAAAACACTTGTGCAATCATGTTCACACATCTGAAAACAGTTTAGCTCGTCACAGAAGCTACAAAACTGACCTTCCTTTGAGCAGATTGAGTTTCTGGAGCATCACATTTGTGGGGTCAATTAAACGCTCAAAATGGCCAGAAAAAGAGAACTTTCATCTGAAACTCGACAGTCTATTCTTGTTCTTAGAAATGAAGGCTATTCCACTAAATTGTTTGGGTGACCCCAAACTTTTGAACGGTAGTGTATATCTCCTATTTTTTCCATCCTAGTTACCTGAAATACTAAGTACGTCATTATTATGACTTAGTAATTTACTAAGTCAATATAATGGCTTACTAAGTCAATATAATGGCTTACTAAGTCAAATTAATGACTTACTGTAAGTAAGCGTTTGAAAAAAAGAGTTCAAAGTGGGGCCACATGCTGACATATGTTCAACTCATCATGCTTAGTTTATTACAGCATTTGGCGAGCCTGTAGTTGATTAATTAGGTAAATGTTATATTTGTATCAACATGTGATAGCAGGGACTCTGCCATTCAAAACTAGGCTGTTACATTACTAATGATTCATGTAACTATAGCTGAAAAAACAGTACAATAGCAATAGGAGAGACTATTCATCCCTGAACACCATGGAGTTCATGTAGGCTTAATGATGCACTTACATTATTATATCAACTATCAGAGACAGAAACTCTTCATTTAACATAATGTCCTTTTTCGCTGCTTCAACACAGGAAAAAGGTGAAGTGAAATAACTTAGTTGTTAACTGTAGGTCAATAATGCTTGTCTTTCTCTCAGACAGGGCTTTGCTGTCCGTAACGCACGCACACATACCGCACAGTGAGCTAACATTATGCTAAAAGCTCATTATAGAAGACCTCAAGCCAGGACTGCGAGCGAGCTGAGCTGCCGCTTATGTTTCTAGAAGGTCAACAGGCTCATAGTGGTGTTACGGGTTGTTGACTGGGAGGTGTTTATTATCATTTGGGGAGAGTCCGCTGCCCGATGCTCACCCCACCGTCTCTCCTCTCTGCCGTGAGCACTGACACTGAATACGCGCTGCTGATTGACTGTTACCGCTCTGCGTGTAACCAATCAGGTGGTTGTGTGGGTGGGACAATGCTGGGTGAGGCAACAAAGTGCTGCGGGAAACCCTGCGTGCGTGCGTGCGCTTTGATCGGCGTTCATTGCAAATGGCAATCCCGTATTTTTTCGCCGCAATCATCAGATTGGCTGATGATGGCGTGCATTTCAGGGGAGGAGCCTATCGACGAGCTGATGATGGAGCGCACCATGGAGGCGCTGGAGGGCCGCTGCCACGACAGCATGAAGCACGCCATCCAAACGGTAGAAGGGCTGGGCATCGAGTACGACGAGGACGTGGTGTGCGACGTGTGCCGCTCGCCCGACAGCGAGGAAGGCAACGACATGGTGTTCTGCGACAAGTGCAACATCTGCGTGCACCAGGTAGGCGGAGTCACAGTCTCAGGACGGCATGGCGGTCTCCGGCTGACACTCGGTCCCCTCAGGCCTGCTACGGCATCGTCAAGGTCCCCGTGGGGAACTGGCTGTGCCGCACCTGCGTCCTCGCCATCGACCCGCAGTGTCTCCTGTGTCCCAAGAAGGGCGGCGCCATGAAGGCCACGCGGGCGGGCACCAAGTGGGCCCACGTCAGCTGCGCCCTGTGGATCCCAGAGGTAAGTTCCCCGCCGCCTTGGGGGCGGGTACAAGCTTGTGATCCCGCCCTCCGCCCGCGCAGGTCAGCATCGCCTGTCCTGAGAGGATGGAGCCCATCACCAAGGTGTCCCACATCCCACCCAGCCGCTGGTCGCTCATCTGCAGCGTGTGCAAGGTCAAGACGGGCGCCTGCATCCAGGTGAGTCCACTTGCTAAAGGAAGACCCAAAATAGAGCAAAAGGATGCAAACTCTACCAGGCTGGGGAACCACGCTTCATTCCCACTGGCCTGTGTTGCAGAGTCCGCTCATTTTTGAAGATTTAAAAGTTTAAAGATACAAATTTAGCTAAAATGCTAGCATGCTAATACAAGAGATGTTAGCATACTTCCAAGATGGCGCCATGTATTAAACTATGATTTTTAGGTTCAAAGATACAAAACTAGCTAAAAAGCCAGCATAAAATGTTAGCATGCTAATAAAAGAGACGTTAGCATACTTCCAAGATGGCGCCACGTATCAAAAACCATTATTTTTAGGTTCAAAGATACAAAACTAGCTAAAAAGCTAGCATCAAATGTTAGCATGTTAACACAAGAGATGTTAGCATACTTCCAAGATTGCGCCATATATCAAAAGCTATGATTTTTTGGTTTACAGATACAAAACTAGCCAAAAAGCTAGCATCAAACGTTGGCATGTTTAAAACAAGAGATGTTAGCATACTTCGAAGATGGCGCCACTTATCAAAAACTAGGATTTTTAGGTTTAAAGATACAAAACTAGCTAATACAAGAGATGTCAGCATACTTCTAAGATGGCTGATTTTTAAGTTTAAAGATACAAAACTAGCCAAAAAGCTAGCATCAAACGTTAGCATGTTAAAACAAGAGTTGTTAGCATGTTAAAACAAGCGATGTTAGCATACTTCCAAGATGGCGCCACGTATCAAAAACTATGATTTTTAGGTTAAAAGATACAAAACTAGCTAAAAAGTCAGCATAAAATGTTAGCATGCTAATACAAGAGACGTTAGCATACTTCCAAGATGGCGCCACGTATCAAAAAACATGATTTTTAAGTTCAAAGATACCAAAGTAACTTAAAAAAAAAAGCCAGCATAAAATGTTAGCATGCTAATACTAGAGATGTTAGCATACTTCCAAGATGGCGCCATGTATTAAAAAAAAACATGATTTTTAAGTTTAAAGATACAAAACTAGCTAAAAAGCTAGCATCAAATGTTAGCATGCTAATACAATAGATGTTAGCATACTTACAAGATGGCGCCACGCATCAAGAAACATGATTTTTAGGTTCAAAAATACCAAAGTAAGTAAACAAATATCAGAAATTATTAGCATGCTAATACAAGAGACGTTAGCATACTTCCAAGATGGCGCCACATATCAAAAAACATGATTTTTAGGTTCAAAGATAGAAAACTAGCTAAAATGTTAGCATGCTAATACAAGAGACGTTAGCATACTTCCAAGATGGCGCTGTAACGCCAAATTTCTTCCCTCTACAAAAACCTTCCCTCCCCCATTTCCGTGGTCATGATTCCTCTTACGTCATTGACAGCGATCGATAGCACTTCGGCTTTGACTGCCCGTCGCTGGAAGGATACTTTGTCTTTGAGAGCTGCCGGAATCTGAAGAAAGCGATTATTGTGTTTATTTTTGTACAGGCGCGAAACAGGACAGTCACGTGCAGGTTAAGGACCCCCGGCAACTTTGTGATTTTATTGGACGCAGTCCCGGAAGTAAATGAGGGGGGGGAAGGTTTTTGTAGAGAGAAGACATTTGGCGTGACAGCGCCACATATCAAAAAACATGATTCTTAGGTTCAAAGATAGAAAACTAGCTCAAATGTTAGCGCGCTAATACAAGAGACATTAGCATACTTCCAAGATGGCGCCATGTATTAAAAAACATGATTCTTAGGTTCAAAGATAGAAAACTAGCTAAAATGTTAGCACGCTAATACAAGAGACATTAGCATACTTCCAAGATGGCGCCATGTATTAAAAAACATGATTCTTAGGTTCAAAGATACAAAACTAGCTAAAAAGCTAGCATCAAATGTTAGCGTGTCAGAAACCGCTCCTCTGGTTTGACTTTTATTTTGGCGGTGTCCCAACTATCACACTTCCTGTCTCCTGGCCCCTCCCAGTGCTCGGTGAAGAACTGCACCACCCCGTTCCACGTGACCTGCGCCTTCGAGCACAGCCTGGAGATGAAGACCATCCTGGACGAGGGCGACGAGGTCAAGTTCAAGTCCTACTGCCTCAAGCACAGCAAGCCCAAGGCGGGCGAGCCGGGTCTGGGTCTGAGCCCGGCGCGGCCCAAGGCGCCCTGCGACTCTGCCAAGGTGGGCCAGCGGGCTCAGCGGCTGCAGGAGCTGGAGGAGAAGTTCTACGCCCTGGTGCAGCCCGACGAGGTGTCTCGGGCCGTGGCGCTCTCACAGCGTCTGGTGGACTTCATCTACCAGTACTGGAAGATGAAGCGCAAGAGCAACTTCAACCGAGCCCTGCTGGCACCCAAAGAGGACGAGGAGAACCTGGTCCTGCAGCCCCACCAGGACAGCATCCACACCCGCATGCGCATGTTCATGCACCTGCGCCAGGACCTGGAGAGGGTGAGAGACACCTTCTCCTGATTGTTGTGTGATTGTTGTTGTGCTGCAGGTGAGGAGGACGAGTGTGATTATTGTTGTGCTGCAGGTGAGGACAAGTGTAGTTGTTGTGATGTAGGTGAGGACGAGTGTGATTGTTGTTGTGCTGCAGGTGAGGACGACGAGTGTGATTGTTGTTGTGCTGCAGGTGAGGACGACGAGTGTGGTTTTTGTTGTGCTGCAGGTGAGGACGACGAGTGTGGTTGTTGTTGTGCTGCAGGTGAGGACGACGAGTGTGGTTGTTGTGCTGCACGTGAGGACGAGTGTGATTGTTGTTGTGCTGCAGGTGAGGACGAGTTTAATTGTTGTGCTGCAGACGAGGACGAGTGTGATTGTTGTTGTGCTGCAGGTGAGGACGACGAGTGTGGTTGTTGTTGTGCTGCAGGTGAGGACGGCGAGTGTGGTTGTTGTTGTGCTGCAGGTGAGGACGACGAGTGTGGTTGTTGTTGTGCTGCAGGTGAGGACGAGTGTGATTGTTGTTGTGCTGCAGGTGAGGACGAGTTTAATTGTTGTGCTGCAGGCGAGGACGAGTGTGATTGTTGTTATGCTGCAGGTGAGGACGAGTGTGATTGTTGTGCTGCAGGTGAGGACAAGTGTGACTGTTGTGCTGCAGGTGAGGACAAGTGTGACTGTTGTGCTGCAGGTGAGGACAAGTGTGACTGTTGTGCTGCAGGTGAGGACAAGTGTGACTGTTGTGCTGCAGTTGAGGACGAGTGTGATTGTTGTTGTGCTGCAGGTGAGGACGAGTGTGATTGTTGTTGTGCTGCAGGTGAGGAGGACGAGTGTGATTGTTGTTGTGCTGCAGGTGAGGACAAGTGTGATTGTTGTTGTGCTGCAGGTGAGGACAAGTGTAAATGTTGTTATGCTGCAGGTGAGGAGGACGAGTGTGATTGTTGTTGTGCTGCAGGTGAGGACGAGTGATTGTTGTTGTGCTGCAGGTGAAGAACGAGTGTGATTGTTGTTGTGCTGCAGGTGAGGACGAGTGTGATTGTTGTTGTGCTGCAGGTGAGGACGACGAGTGATTGTTGTTGTGCTGCAGGTGAGGACGAGTGTGATTGTTGTTGTGCTGCAGGTGAGGAGGACGAGTGTGATTGTTGTTGTGCTGCAGGTGAGGACGAGTGTGATTGTTGTTGTGCTGCAGGTGAGGACGAGTGTGATTGTTGTTGTGTTGCAGGTGAAGAACGAGTGTGATTGTTGTTGTGCTGCAGGTGAGGGCGAGTGTGATTGTTGTTGTGCTGCAGGTGAGGACGAGTGTGATTGTTGTTGTGTTGCAGGTGAAGAACGAGTGTGATTGTTGTTGTGCTGCAGGTGAGGGCGAGTGTGATTGTTGTTGTGCTCCAGGTGAGGACGAGTGTGATTGCTGTTGTGCTCCAGGTGAGGACGAGTGTGATTGCTGTTGTACTGCAGGTGAGGACGAGTGTAATTGCTGTTGTACTGCAGGTGAGTACCAGTGTGATTGTTGTTGTTGTGCCGCAGGTGAGGACCAGTGTGATTGTTGTTGTTGTGCCGCAGGTGAGGACCAGTGTGATTGTTGTTGTTGTGCCGCAGGTGAGGACCAGTGTGATTGTTGTTGTGCCGCAGGTGAGGAACCTGTGTGATTGCTGTTGTGCTGCAATTGAGGAACCTCTCTGATTGTTGTTGTGCTGCAGGTGAGGAACCTGTGCTACATGGTGAGTCGCCGAGAGAAGCTGAAGCTGCTGCAGAGTAAAGCCCAGGAGCAGATGTTCAACCTGCACGTCACCCTCATGAGCCACGACCTCTCTGCAGGTGAGCTTGCATCTTGACACTTAGCATTTTAGCATGCTAGCTTTGTAGGTGCACACTTCAGTCATAAAGTGTACTTGATGCATGCTAGCAATTTCAACTAATGCTACACCTCAGACTCATGTACAGTATTCTGCTGCTTGATACAGGTTACAGTTAGCATTTTAGCATCCTAGCTCCTTCCTTTTTTTAAGCTAATTTAGCAGGTACTGATAATGTCATATTTTGGGATTTCATTAATGCTAACTGTAAGCATGCTGTTGTTAGCTCATATTTTTGCTACTTGATGCTATCTGGCCAGCATGCTAACTGTTAGCATTTCAGTTCAGCTTTGGTTCGTCAACATTCGCATGAAATTTCTACCGAAACAGTATTTTCAGAGTGTATATAAGCTGTAATCACTAAATTTTATATATTTATTTTCCGATATATTAGAAACACCTGACTATAAGTCGCAGATATAAACGTTGTGAAATGAGTTATTTACACAGAAATATTTTATGTTTATTTTTGCATAACTTAATTGTATCCAAAAAGGGCAGTAAAACGGCGGATCGAACAAAACAAAAGTCACGGACTTTGTGAGGAATTTGTGAAACTGAAACAATACTAGAAATGTCCGATAATATCGGCCTGCCGATAAATGCGTTAAAATGTAGTATCAGAAATTATCGGTATCGTTTTTTTTATTATCGGTATCGTTGTTTTTTTGTTTTTTTTACACCCATTCACACTCATTCACACAAAAGGGTTGTTTCTTTCTGTTATTAATATTCTGGTTCCTACATTATATATCAATATATATCAATACAGTCTGCAAGGAATACAGTCCGTAAGCACACATGATTGTGCGTGCTGCTGGTCCACTAATAGTACTAACCTTTAACAGTTAATTTTACTAATTTTCATTAATTACTAGTTTCAATGTAACTGTTTTTATATTGTTTTACTTTCTTTTTTATTCAAGAAAATGTTTTTAATTTATTTATCTTATTTTATTTTTTTAATTTATTTTTTTAAAGTACCTTATCTTCACCATACCTGGTTGTCCAAATTAGGCATAATTATGTGTTAATTCCACGACTGTATATATCGGTTGATATCGGTATCGGTTGATATCGGTATCGGTAATTAAAGAGTTGGACAATATCGGATATCGGCAAAAAGCCATTATCGGACATCCCTAAACAATACTATAAAGAATGCCGTCTTACGTCAATAATACGTAAATGCGTTAGCATATTAGCTAATGCTAACGACGCTAGCTCGTGCAGAAATGCATGAAAACACTCCTTCACACATGGGATGTTTTAGTAAGTAAGAATAGTTTTAGTTATATCGTAAAACTTACATTGCTTGGAGTGACAAATGAAGAATCCATTGGAGTAGAAACGCTATGGACGGCCAAAGCACGGAACGGCACCTCTACTTCCGGTTGAAAGCTCGGTCTAAAAAGATCGCAATGCAGTGAGCAAACTCATCCAAAAAAAATGGCGCGGTAGCACAAACAATAACACACCTTGTTTTTTTTTCTTTGCATTATGGCCGTCAGTGAAGAACAATCTATAAATAAGCCGCCGGGTTCAAAGCGCAGGAATAAAGTCCAGGATTTATTTTGGTCACATTTTATTTATGAAACAAAAACCTCACTATGTGGCAGAATAAGTGTAAAAAAAACTGCATTAAAAAAATGTAATTGCAATTTTTTCAACGTATTGTTACTATTACTTATTTATATCCAGTTATTCTTTACAAGTGGAGTTTTATGGGGGTATTAATGTCAATCCAAATAATGATTATGAACTTTGCATTGTTGCTATTTTTTCAATGTATTGTTACTCTGATCTATTTTACTTGTTTATATCAAGTTATTCTTTTAAGTGCAGTTTGGCTGGCACAATAACTAAACAGTATTAATGGTGTCAATCCAAATAATGATCATGAACTCTGCTTTGTTGCTATTTTTTCAATGTATTGATTACTATGATCTATTTTACTTGTTTATATGCAGTTATTCTTTAAGTGGAGTTTTGCTGGCACAATAACTAAACGGTATTAACCTCTTAAGGCCCAAGTTGTTTGTTTACATGCTTTTTTTATTTCTCTTTGCTATTTGGGCTTATTGGACCCTAATTAGAATAAAAACTAAGAATCATCTTTTAGTCCATAAGTACACAAACTTCATGTTTAGTGACACGCTAATTCTTATTTTTACACTTTTTTCCCCCAAATTCCATTGTATGTTACACTCTTCTGACACCACCAGATGGCAGTATAAGTGTCCACATAAGTGGCCATAAGACCCCAATTCAGCAGTGTACACAATTTTTGAAATAAGAGCTAAAAAGTGCTATAAAGAATGCCGTCTTAGGGACGGTATAGCTCGGTTGGTAGAGCGGCCGTGCCAGCAACTTGAGGGTTGCAGGTTCGATCCCCGCTTCCGCCATCCTAGTCACTGCCGTTGTGTCCTTGGGCAAGACACTTTACCCACCTGCTCCCAGTGCCACCCACACTGGTTTAAATGTAACTTAGATATTGGGTTTCACAATGTAAAGCGCTTTGAGTCACTTGAGAAAAAGCGCTATATAAATGTAATTCACTTCACTTCACTTCACTGTCCATGCATGTGGCCACTAAGCCTTTAGAGCAGGGGTGTCAAACTCATTTTAGATCGGGGGCCACATGGAGAAAAAAGTACTCCCAAGTGGGCCGGACTGGTAAAATCATGGCACGATAACTTAAAAATAAAGACAACTTCAGATTATTTTCTTTGTTTGAAAATAGTACAAACACATTCTGATATTGTACAAATCATAATGTTGTTTTTTTTGTTTTTTTCAATTACCTATTGCGGTTAATAGTATATATACTTTATTTGTCGTTATTTTTATTTTCTGAATAAATTGTGATAATGTTCATCAGTCAACTCATTGGTGTTAATTTTCAATCTATCAAGATACAAAACTTATATCAAAATCAAATGACAGTATGTTATATATGTAGTTTGATCATTTTCTTTGACTGATGTACTAACATAAGTGGTTTATTTTGTACATATGTAGCATCCTCTACAAAGATACAGAGAATTGCTATTGCGACATCTAGTGGACACATTTAGAACAGCTGTTTCTCTCATTCAAAAATTTCAGGTACATTTTTGTACTTAGCAAACTCATCCCGCGGGCCGGATAAAACCTGTTTGCGGGCCTGATCCGGCCCTCGGGCCGTACGTTTGACACCCCTGCTTTAGAGGTTTTAATGGTGTCAATCCAAATAATGATCATGAACTGTGCTTTATTGCTATTTTTTCAATGTATTGTTACTATGATCTATTTTACTTGTTTATATCCAGTTATTCTTTAAGTGGGGTTTTGCTGGCACAATAACTAAACGGTATCAATGGTGTCAATCCAAATAATGATCATGAATCGTGCTTTATTGCTGCTCACGTTGTGTTTGTGTGCCCCAAGGCCTGGCCGCGTGCGTCCCAGTGGAGAGTCTCCTGTTCCGGCCTCCTCCCAGGATCACCTTGAAGCTAAAGATGCCCAAGTCCTCGGCTTTGCCCGCCTCCAAGTCCGCCAACGGGCCTCTGTGCCCGGACAACAGCGGGAACGTCGCGGAGCGCCCCAGCGAGGGCTTGGGCCAGGGCAAGCCGCAGCTGCACGGACACGCCCACAGGGAGGAGCGGGCCAACGGGCGCCTGGCGGGCTCGGCGTCGGGCGTCAAGCCGACGGGAAAACCGCTGACGCTGCACGCCGCGCTCCACGGCCACTCGTCCAACGGCAGATCTGAACAGGAGCGAGCCAACGCCAATGGCGTCTCGGAGAAGGCGGTGGCCCAGAAGGACAGCTCGTGTCAGACCCCCGCTGAGCCGGGCGCTCCCAAGCAGACTTTGGACAAGGGCGCTTTCGGCAAGTCTGCCATGGAGCACTTCGGCAGGTCCTTCAAGGAGGCCACCATGAACTTGGTCCGCACCACGGAGGACCTGCGGGCCTCGGACAAGCTGAGCCGGAAGGAGAGACTTTGGCCCAAGGCCGTGTCGGAACACCAGGCCAACAACACCCGCCTGTGCCACGACAGCGACGGCTACTGCCCAGACCTGGAGCTCAGCGACTCCGAGCCCGAGGCCAAGGGCAGGCACCGGCGCCAGGCCGGCCAGCCGCCGCCACCACCACCGGACACGGCGAGGAGGAGAGGGGGCGGCCAGAAGGGCGCCGGGCGCGGCAAGCAGACGCTTGGCCGCGTGCAGAGGTGACGGCAGATTTTGGTACTTGGCACAACTTTCTACCCAACAGTCACACGGGACCGTGGCCTCCGTTTGTACTTGGCACAACTATCTACACAACAGTCACATTGGACTGTAGCCTCCGTTTGTACTTGGCACAACTATCTACACAACAGTCACATTGGACTGTAGCCTCCGTTTGTACTTGGCACAACTATCTACACAACAGTCACATTGGACTGTGGCCTGTTTGTACTTGGCACGACTATCTACACAACAGTCACATTGGACTGTGGCCTGTTTGTACTTGGCACGACTATCTACACAACAGTCACATTGGACTGTGGCCTGTTTGTACTTGGCACGACTATCTACACAACAGTCGCACGGGACTGTGGCCTCCGTTTCACCTGCCAGCCTCTTCTAAAAGCTGCCTTTTGGAAAACCCTTTGAACCTGGCTGGTGGACTTCTTGTCGCCATGGCAACAGCAAATCATTGACAGTTTATGGAACACTAAAACCTGGTCAGACCCGGTCCTGTGTGCGAGGACCACCTTCTGGCCGAACCAGTCGTCACACGTTGGCTGCCTTGACTTTTGATAATAAACCAGCAACTGTTTGCATGTTTTCTTCTTCTTTACATCCCACCCTCGTGCATTCTGAAAACACTTTCACAATAAAACTAAAGTGCAATAAAAGAGCGAACCGGTGAAATTTAACCAAAAAAAGTTGTAATTTTGCCATTCTTTAAAACTCATTGCTTAAAAAATAATGAATCTAAATCAGTGTTATGAATTACTGACATATTCAAAGCTCTAATTACTTCACATCAAATATTACACTTTGACATATTTTCTGTTTGCCATAAATAAAGTTTTATTTGACAAAAAGGGCATGAAACAGAAAAGTGATTTTTAGGTCCAAAGATACAAAACTAGCTAAAAAGGTAGCATAAAATATTAGCATTCTAATATAAGAGACGTTAGCATACTTCCAAGATGGCGCTACGTATCAAAAACCATGATTTTTAGATTTAAGGATACAAAGCTAGCATAAAATGTTAGCATGCTAATACAAAAGACGTTAGCATACTTCCAAGATGGCGCTACGTATCAAAAACCATGATTTTTAGATTTAAGGATACAAAGCTAGCATAAAATGTTAGCATGCTAATGCAAAAGACGTTAGCATACTTCCAAGATGGCGCCACATATCAAAAACCATGATTTTTAGGTTTAAAGATACAAAACTAACGTAAAAGCCAGCATAAAATGTTAGCGCGCAAAAATCCTCACATTTATTGGTGCAATAAATACATCTTGTTTTAGGTCAAAACATCATAATTGTGTAAATAAGTACATTATATACTTGTACAAGGTACTTTTTTGAAACCTTTATTTTGTTAGCGCCGTCAGACCGGACGTGACACACCGTGCCATTATTGTGAAGGCAGGAAGTGTGTTGCGCTGTTGTCCAGTTCCTGATTCGGATGACCTTGCGTGGGTGTCCCTAATGGAGTGACCACATACTGCCGTCAAAACAGAAGGAACACCAAACTTAAGAAGTATTTGGACTGGACACTAGGGGGCAGTGTTGCTACAGTCAACTCCAAACATAAAACTTATATGTTTCAGTTAAACTTCTTCCACCAAGGGCCCTTACTGAAAAGTCAAGTATATATACACACACATCTATATATATATATATATATATATATATATATATATATATATATATATATATATATATATATATATATATATAGATGTATATATATATATATATATAGATGTGTGTACACACACCTTTTTTTTTATTATGAAAAATTTTAGAGTTATTATATATATTTAAAGACACAATGTTGGATTAATAAGAATACTATTATTAGTTATTAGTGTAAAAAAGTCATTTTTTTTCAATTGTTAGCTCTTTTTATTACATTTTTACTGTTTTTCCCCATGTAAAAATAAAATGAAATAATAATAATATAATTGTGTAACTGCATAATCTAGTGTTTTAAAAAGTCTGCCTGTACAAAAATATTCATGTTCCTTTGCACATTTAACAGTGTTTATTATGGCTGTTGTAATTTTAAAAAGTAATTCATAAGTTAGTATTATTGAATTTTTAATGAATTAACTAAACTTTGTTTATATTTATTTTTTATTTTGAGAATTTGTAATATTTTAGATCAGGGGTGTGTAAACTTCTTTTACCAGGGACCGCTTATTGAAAAGTCAAGTATGTTGGGGACATTTTGATGATTTTTTTATTATAAAAAATGTTAAAAACAAATATTATATATATTTAAAGACACAACTTTGTGTTATAGGTGACTAAGAATACCATTATTAGTTATCAGTTTAAAAAAGTATTTTTTTTTCAATTCTTAGCTCTTTTTGTTACATTTTTACTGTTTTTCCCCATGTAAAAATAAAATGAAATAATAATAATAATATAATTGTGTAACTGCATAATCTAGTGTGTTAAAAAGTCTGCCTGTACAAAAATATTCATGTTCCTTTGCACATTTAACAGTGTTTATTATGGCTGTTTTAATTTAAAAAAAAGAATTCATAAGTTAGTATTATTAAATTTTTAATAAACTAACTAAACTTTGTTTATATTGAATTTTTATTTTGAGAGTTTGTAATATTTTAGATCAGCGGTGTGTAAACTTTTTTTTACCAAGGACCGCTTACTGAAAAGTCAAGTATGTTGGGGACATTTTGATGATTTTTTTATTCTAAAAAATGTTACAAACAAATATTATATATATTTAAAGACACAACTTTGTGTTACAGGTGACTAAGAATACTATTATTAGTTATTAGTGTAAAAAAGTATTTTTTTTTTCAATTCTTAGCTCTTTTTGTTACATTTTTACTGGTTTTCCCCAAGTAAAAATAAAATGAAATAATAATAATAATATAATTGTGTAACTGCATAATCTAATGTGTCAAAAAGTCTGCCTGTACAAAATATTCACGTTCATTTGCACATTTAACAGTGTTTATTATGGCTGTTGTAATTTTAAAAAGTAATTCATAAGTTAGTATTATTGAATTTTTAATGAATTAACTAAACTTTGTTTATATTTTATTTTTATTTTGAGAGTTTGTAATATTTTAGATCAGGGGTGTGTAAACTTCTTTTACCAAGGACCACTTACTGAAAAGTCAAGTATGTTGGGGACATTTTGATGGGTTTTTTTTATTATAAAAAAATGTTAAAAACAAATATCATATATATTTAAAGACACAACTTTGTGTTAGGTGACTAAGTATACTATTATTAGTTTTTAGTTAAAAAATGTTTAAAAATAAATAAAAAAAATGTGTTGCTCCCTTTTTCTTACATTGTTACTGTTGTTTTTTCCCCAAGTAAAAAATAAAATAAAAATAATAACCACATGATTATGTAACTGCATAATCTAGTGGGTCAAAAAGTCTGCCTGTACAAAAATATTCATGTTCATTTACAGATTTACCAGTGTTTATTATGGCTGTTGTAATGTTTTTAATTTATTCACAAGTTAGTATAATTTTATTTTTAATGATCTTTGTTCATATTTTAAGTATATTTTATTTTTATTTTGATCAGGGGTGTGTAAACTTATTTTATTTACCAAGGACCGCTTACTGAAAAGTCAAGTATGTTGGGGACATTTTGATGCTTATTTTATTATAAAAAAAAATTTTAAACAAATTATTAGGTGACTAAGTATACTATTATTAGTTTTTAGTTTAAAAATGTAAAAAAATGAAATAATGTTTTGCTCTTTTTCTTACATTTTTACTGTTGTTTTTTAAGTATATTTTATGTTTATTTTGAGAGTTTGTAATATTTTAGATCAAGGCTGTGTAAACTTCTTCCCACAGAGAAAAGTACCGAAAAGTCAAGTATGTTGGGGCCCTTTTGATATTTTTTATTATAAAAAATGTTTTAAAAGATATAATATTTATGTAAAGACACAACTTTGTGGTATAGGTGACTAAGAATATTATTATTAGTTAAAAAATGTATTTATTTTTTTCTATTTTGTGCTTTTTCTTAAATTTTTACTGTTGTTTTGACAGAAATGTTATCATTTGAAAATACACAACTTAGGGATATTTGCACAAAGTATCGATCTCGGACCGGTATCGCCGATACCAAACCGAGTTTCCCGCCGGATAGAAAACATCACTCCGAAGTGTTGTTGCGCGGCGCCGGCGTGTTTGCGGAAAAGGTCGACTTTGTACGACCTGTGTCATGTCTTTAATGCACAGCACGAGCGCGATGACGTCATTGTTCTTGATGATGTCACAATAAAGTGCAGGGACTGAGACTACGCGGCAAGGCTGCGTGGGAAAGCCTCCTTCAAAAGAGATTCTTAACATCCCATACTCCTCGTTGCAGCGGTTCTAGGAGGGGGCACGTCTCGCCACAACACCGGCTCCCATTTAGGGGCGAGCTGCCACGAACGCGTCGTCTATCCGCCGTGCGAAGCGTCTTCGAAGCTACTACTCATCACCACCATGGCGTGAAATCAAGTAAGTTTTGTCCAAGTATCGTTATCACTGGAGGACTGGAGGGAAAGGAATGGTTAAGCTAAAGCTTCAATGTAAAGTGATCGATCCAGATGTCGATACAATCGATACCTACTGTAATATCAGTATATAAACGATACTAAAGTGATGAGATTGATATATATATTTTTTTCTTTTTTTCTTCATGTTTTGGGTTATTTTTGTCATTTTGAATGAAATGAGGCACATTGTCATGTTAGCACCCCGACTCCCGACAGTCATGCAGAGTTTGTCGCTTCCTCCATGCTTCCTCCAAACGAGCCGTTGGGAACTTGCACAATTTGTGACATCAGCGGATTATCCATATAAGGTAAAGATTTGCCCAAAGTGCTTTGCGCGAGTCCGCAGTCCGACGCTGTCGTTCCATGGGTGTCCAAACTTTTGACAGTGGGGGGCCGCATACTGAGAAGTGAAAGTATGCGGGGTAGAGATGTCCGATGATATCGGGCTGCCGATAAATGCTTTGAAATGTAATATCGGAAATTATCGGTATCGGTTTCAAAAGTAAACTGTATGACTTTTTAAAACGCCGCTGTGTACACGGACGTAGGGAGAAGTACAGAGTGCCAATAAACCTTAAAGGCACTGCCTTTGCATGCCGGCACAGTCACATAATATCTACGGCTTTTCACACACACAAGTAAATGTAATGCATACTTGGTCAACAACCATACAGGTCACACTGAGGGTGGCAAGAGGTTCTGGGTATTTGTTCTGTTGTGTTATGGTGCGGATATTCTCCCGAAATGTGTTTTTCATTCTTGTTTGGTGTGGGTTCACAGTGTGGCGCATATTTGCAACAGTGTTAAAGTTGTTTATACGGCCACCCTCAGTGTGACCTGTATGGCTGTTGACCAAGTATGCGTTACATTCACTTGTGTGTGTGAAAAGTCGTATATTATGTGACTGTGCCGGCACGCAAGGACAGTGCCTTTAAGGTTTATTGGCGCTCTGTACTTCTCCCTACGTCCGTGTACACAGCGGCGTTTTAAAAAGTCATACATTTTACTTTTGAAACCGATACCGATAATTTCCGATATTACATTTTAAAGCATTTATCGGCCGATAATATCGGCAGTCCGATATTATCGGACATCTCTAATAATTACTGTATAACGTTCACTCATTTCCACACTTAAATAAGAATAGCAGACCAAATTAAACGTTACACCAGGTGTGACAAACGTACGGCCCGAGGGCCGCATCAGCCCCGCTAACAGGTTTTATCTGGCCCGCGGGATGAGTTTGCTAAGTATAAAAATGTACCTGAAATTTTTTACCTGGATAGATTGAACATTAACACCAACCTACTGATCTCATGTAAGGAAGGGATAGTAGTTCGTTTAGAGTTGGGACACGATGGACGGATTCCGGCCAGAGAATTCTACTCAGTGGCCTAGTGGTTAGAGTGTCCGCCCTGAGAACGGTAGGTTGTGAGTTCAAACCCCGGCCGAGTCATACCAAAGACTATAAAAATGGGAGCCATTACCTCCCTGCTTGGCACTCAGCATCAAGGGTTGGGATTGGGGGTTAAATCACCAAAAATGATTCCCTTGGCGCGGCCACCGCTGCTGCCCACTGCTCCCCTCACCTCCCAGGGGGTGATCAAGGGTGATGGGTCAAATGCAGAGAATAATTTCGTCACACCTAGTGTGTGTGTGACAATCATTGGTACTTTAACTTTAATCATATTTATTGCTGAAAGGTGGATGACACTTGTGGGCAATTGTGGTTTGTGTGTGTGAGTGTGTTATTGGTGTGGTATTTAGTTGTCAACGCACACAAGGCTGGCTGCCACCATTGATCGAAAACGGGCTGTTCTGACAAAGACGTGCTTAAAGGGGGAAATGACGTCACAGATTGAATTACCAAATTAAAGGCCTACTGAAATGATTTTTTTTTTTATTTAAACGGGAATAGCAGATCCATTCTATGTGTCATACTTGATCATTTCGCGATATTGCCATATTTTTGCTGAAAGGATTTAGTAGAGAAAAATCGACGATAAAGTTCGCAACTTTTGCTCGCTGATAAAAAAAAAAGCCTTGCCTGTAGCGGAAGTAGCGTGACGTCACAGGAGCTAGTATTCCTCACAATTCCCCGTTGTTTACAATGCAGCGAGAGAGATTTGGACCGAGAAAGTGACGATTACCCCATTAATTTGAGCGAGGATGAAAGATTCGTAGATGAGGAACGTTACAGTGAAGGACTTGAGAGGCAGTGCAGGACGTATCTTTTTTCGCTCTGACCGTAACTTAGGTACAAGCTGGCTCATTGGATTCCACACTCTCTCCTTTTTCTATTGTGGATCACGGATTTGTATTTTAAACCACCTCGGATACTATATCCTCTTGAAAATGAGAGTCGAGCACGCGAAATGGACATTCACAGTGACTTTTATCTCCAAGACAATACATCGGCGACACACTTAGCTACTGAGCTAACGTGATAGCATCGTTCTCAAATGAAGATAGAAACAAAATAAATAAACCCCTGACTGGAAGGATAGACAGAAGATCAACAATACTATTAAACCATGTACATGTAACTACACGGTTAAAAATTCTCAGCCTGGTAAGGGTTAAAAATGCTGTTGCTAACGACGCTAAGGCTAATTTAGCAACTTAGCAACCGGACCTCACAGAACTATGATGAAACATTAGCGCTCCACCTACGCCAGCCAGCCCTCATCTGCTCATCAACAGCCGTGCTCACCTGCGTTCCAGCGATCGACGGCGCGACGAAGGACTTCATCCGTGGGTTTGGCGGTAAGCATCGGCTAGGCGTAGTAAGTAGTCCTTGTTGTGTTGCTGTAAGTATTGTACTTAGCCGCTAATACACCGATCGATCCCACCTACAACGTTCTTCTTTGCAGCCTCCATTGTTCATTAAACAAATTACAAAAGATTCACCAACACAGATGTCCAGAATACTGTGGAATTTTGTCAAAGAAAACAAGAGGCTTTTCTATCGGGTCCGATGGGGTCCAACCATCATTTTGTGACGTCACGCGCATAAATCATATCCAAAGGAGTTTTTCAACCGGAAGTGTGGCGGGAATTTTAAAATGTCACTTTATAAGTTAACCCGGTCGTATTGGCATGTGTTGCAATGTTAAGATTTCATCATTGATGTATAAACTATCAGACTGCGTGGTTGGTAGTAGTGGCTTTCAGTAGGCCTTTAAAGGTTGTTCACTACTTGCTGTACATATCCTACCAAGTCAGACCTACACTGTTTCAATGTCCATTTCTCTGATGATGCAATTGTTGATGACCAAAGTGCTGATATCAACCAAACCTAAACCCCTTGCCCCAACCCCCTCCACTTCCTACCCCCCGGATTGTAAATAATGTAAATAATTCAATGTATATACTCTGATGATTAACTTGTGTGATGACTGTACAGTGTTTCCCATAAACTGCCATGATACCTGTGGCGGTGGGGGCGTGGCTATGGGCGTGGTCACCATGACATCATCGAGTAATTTGCATAATTTACTACAATGATATGATTTTCTCTAAAAAGGCTCAAAAATGTATACTTACTAATTAATAATAACAGTTTTGTTTTAAACAACCATCCATCCATCCATTTTACAATATAATTACAACACTTTATGTACATATTTATATACAGATTTGAACAATAAGTTATCCACTGAAATATATTTATTAATTGTGGTTCTTACAAAAAATATATCTTATAAAATATAAAAGCTAAAATGTCTCTTAAAGCTCTGCCCCTTTAATTAGTGCATACTAAATAATTTAACTTTAGCCTACTACTACAACCATATTATTTACCAGCAACATAAAGTGAAACAGAGGCAGAGGTGTCCTGCCACAGTCAGTAACAAATAAACAGAAAACAGTAGTGGTCAAATACAAATAAGGCAACAAGAGAAGTATCCTACACTTCTCTTTTGTAAAGTAAATCTGAACAGCCTATATGGGCATCTACATCAACTATATGATTTGCCTAAAAAGCTGGACAGGACAAAAAAATAAAAAATAAAAAAATTTTATTTTTATTTTTATTTGTGGCGGACGTAATTGTTTCGTTGCAGGCCGCCACAAATAAATGAATGTGTGGGAAACACTGCTGTATTATGCTGATAGCATATATTAGAGATGCGCGGTTTGCGGACACAACCGCGGAGTCCGCGGATAATCCGCGGGTCGGGCGGATGCATGACAAAAAAAATAGATTTTAAATAGATTCGGGCGGGTGGCGGTTGAACCAATTCGAAAATATATATACATAGTTAAATGTTGTTACCCACATACGAAAAACGAGCAGCACTCTTTGAAACAGGCAATTATTCATCAGGCACTGCTGCACGACAAATTTCTTCCCCCCTACAAAAGCCTTCCCCCCATTTACTTCCGGGGCTGCGTCCAATAAAATCACAAAGTTGCCGGGGGTCCTTAACCGGCACGCGACTGTCCTGTTTCGCGCCTGTACAAAAAAACAAAAACAATAATCGATTTCTTCAGATTCCAGCAGCTGTCAAAGACGAAGTATCCTTCCAGCGACGGGCAGTCAAAGCCAAAGTGCTATCCATCGCTGTCAATGACGTAAGAGGAAACATGACCACGGAAGTAAATGGGGGGGGGATTTTGTTGGGTGAAGAAATTTGGCGTGACACAGCACAACACAACAGAAGAAGAAGAAGAAAAAAATAAAAAGATGGCAACGCCGGCAGCAAACCTGGTACGCGACAAACTAAAAAAGGGAATACTAAAGACCAGGGAAAAAAAAAATAATAGTCAACACTTTCTTAATGGAAATGACAATAATATTATAATAATGATAAATAATATTATCACGCATTAATATCTCTTAGCCTCTAATGCGTGGCCAAGAGATATTAATGCGTGGCACGCATTGAATGTCTCTGCTTCTAACCTCACTAATGCCTTGCATCGTCTATATTAGATATATAACAACGGGTGGGTGGCGGGTGGCGGGCGGTTGTGGTTTTGATAAAATGTTAGTTCGGGTGGATGGCGGGTGGATGACGACTTTTGTGATGCGGTTGCAGATGAAATAATTGCCTATTCGCGCATGTCTAGTGTATACAGTGTTTCCCACACATTCATTTATTTGTGGCGGCCCGCCACGAAAGAATTACGTCCGCCACAAATTAAAAAAAATAAAATAAAAATAAAAATATATCCTTTTTTTTTTTTTTTTGTCCTGTCCAGCTTCTCAGGCAAATCATATAGTTGATGTAGATGCCCATATAGGCTGTTCAGATTTAATTTACAAAAGAGAAGTGTAGGATACTTCTCTTGTTGCCTTATTTGTATTTGACCACTACTGTTTTCTGTTTATTTGTTACTGACTGTGGCAGGACACCTCTGCCTCTGTTTCACTTTATGTTGCTGGTAAATACTATGGTTGTAGTAGTAGGCTAAAGTTAAATTATTTAGTATGCACTAATTAAAGGGGCAGAGCTTTAAGAGACATTTTAGCTTTTATATTTTATAAGATATATTTTTTGTAAGAACCACAATTAATATATTTCAGTGAATAACTTATTGTTCAAATCTGTATATAAATATGTACATAAAGTGTTGTAATTATATTGTAAAATGGATGGATGGATGGATGGACGTTTAAAACAAAACTGTTATTATTAATTAGTAAGTATACATTTTTTTAGCCTTTTTAGAGAAAATCATATCATTGTAGTAAATTATGCAAATTACTCGATGATGTCATGGTGACCCCACCCATAGCCACGCCCCCACCACCACAGGTATCTTGGCAGTTTATGGGAAACACTGATATATATTTGTACCGTGAATTGATTAACGTGGACCCCGACTTAAACAAGTTGAAAAACTTATTCGGGTGTTACCATTTAGTGGTCAATTGTACGGAATATGTACTGTACTGTGCAATCTACTAATAAAAGTTTCAATCAATCAATCAAAAAGGCACAGGAACATTACAGAACTGATTAACGGCACACAATAGGCTTTCGTACACCAATGACTTGACTGATGGACATTCAGAAAATATAAATAACGACAAATAAATTACAAACCGCAACATGTAAGTGTAAAAAACAAAGAAACCTAACAACATGATTCGTACATTTGTGCTTGTTCTATTTGTAAACAAAGAAAACAATCTGAAGTTGTCTTTATTTTGAAGTTATCGTGCCGTGATTTTACCAGTCCGGCCCACTTGGGAGTAGATTTTTCTCCATGTGGCCCCTGATCTAAAATGAGTTTACACACCACGCACTAAACCTGCAGAAAATAGTTCTCAGGTTTCTCAATGTTTACATTTCAAACTTTGCACTATTTTCTTACACTTTATGAAGCCTTTCTTACATGTTCCTTCATTTTAAGAGCTCATTGTTAAGTGTTCGATGTGATTTGACTATTTTGTTGACATTGACTGCAGCTGAGATAGGCTCCAGCACCCCCCCCGCATCCCCAAAAGGGACAAGCGGTAGAAAATGGATGGATGGATGGATGTTTGAGCGTTTTCCATGCTTTTGTTGACGTTTCCTTTCCTATCTGTGATAGCTGAGAATATTATAAACAGAAGGTTTTTTAAAATACATTTTTTTACAATCAATATATTTTTCTTCCGGTCTTTTTTCCCATAGGTGATAAAAATATCAATAATTATCGATATCGCCCGGTATAAAAAAAACAAAAACTTAATTGTGATCAATAATTACTCCACCAAGTCAGGCGTGGAGCTAAATGGAACGCAGCCAGCCCCGATCTGCTGCCTGATTGGCTGATGCATGTCACGTGTCGTGCAAAAAAACAAAACACGTCCTATAAAAAGCGATTTAAAGGTCGGCACGTTCGTTGGTCATCTTTGTTTTTTAGTGCTGCTTCAGAGTTTATTGACCAAAAAAAAACACGTTTTAGTGAAAAGGTCAACATTTTATGTACTAAAAAAAGGTTTGTACGAACACGACCTCCTCACTCACGACATTCACACGACGCTTAGAACAGAAACGGAATTATTGGAAGCGCCATGTTAATTTCCAGTGACTTTGAATTACATTAGAATAAGATATTGAACTTTTTTTCATTATTTACCTGCTGTTACTTTTTGTTTTTCCCTCCATTTCACAGCCGGCAAGCCATTTCCGGGTTCTTCGAGGATGACGCACACACATCCTGGATGACGTAAGACGTTTAGGGCGGGAAACGCCATTTTCCACTGATATTCTTTCCAATCCTATAGTTCCGATACCAATACTTCGTCAAATATACCCAATGTGTATGGTCATGTTTAATAAGTACTGTATTTCAAATAATAACATCTCATAGCATAAATAATGCAAGACAGGTGTTTATTTCAAATGTTAATAATAATAATAATACATTTTACTTATAAGGGCGGAAGCGAATAACAATATAGTTCAAGCTAGTACAGCAGAAAAAAACAGGATAAAATCATACAAAATACACAACCATTTGATTTTGAACTTTAAATAAGTAAAATAAAAGGATTAATTAAACAAATTCATTATTAATAAGTTCTATCATAAATAACATGCACGTAATACTCAACAAAAAGCATCCAACATTGCTACATTGCCTCTTTTACAAGTTTATTTACTTGTTTACACCGTGTTGCTCTAAATGATATACATTATCTCAAATAACTAAAGCATGGAGATTCATTTGTGTCTTTATTGCGAAAAACTTTTTTGGGACACTGAATTTATGTAACTTAATTTTGTATTTATTTATTTTTTTACATCAAGTTATGCTGACAATTGTGTTTTAAAAATTCAGTGTAGAAAATAGGTGCAGAAATCGAGGATCGATTGCTTCTGTCTTAATTTACCGGAAGTGGGTCTAGACGAATATTTCTGCACTCAATTTTTTCGTACTGAATTTTTATGCACTCAATTTTAAAACCCTTTATTTTAACAAATTGAAATTTAAAAAACACACATTTCGTTCACAAATGTTCATTAAATGAAATTGTTAACATAATTTGGTTAAAAATATATATTTAAATGCAAAAAATTCAGCCGTCCATCCATCAATTGGGGGTGGGGGCTGGAGTTACATAAATTCAGTGTAAAAAAAAAAGAAGCTTTTGTAATAAAGACACAAATTAACATTCATACTAAAGTATCAAATATGGGGATTAATTTTTGTCATTATTGCAAAAGCTTTTTATTAATTTTTTTTTTACACAATTTATGGAACTGAATTTTTTGCGTTTAAATTTTGGAAACTGAATTTAAAAAAAAAATCAAATTATGCTGACCATTACATAGAAAAAATAATTGTTAGCAAAATGTGTTTGTATAAAAATTCAGTGTAAAAAAAATTCTGTCTTTAAAAAAAAAAATCTGTTTTTTAAATTAAGTGTATAAAAAAATTCAGTGCTTTTGGAATTAAGTGTATAAAAATTCAGTGTAAAAAAATCAGTGCAAAAAGTGTGGACATTTTAATTTGAAAATCACTCTTACTGTATAAATACCTGACATCAATATTTCAGTATCGATCCGCACATCCCAATACTCAACTCCACCATTTCTTGACTGGATTCAAATGGCTAAAAGCAAAAAAAAAAATTTTAATCAGCGTTCTAAAAATATTATAGGTTCTTTCTTTCCCGCTCTTATACAAACTGTCCCCTACTAAGTATTTTGTTTAGCCAATTTTGCTAAAAAACAACAACAAAGAAACCAGTGGAAAATTTGTGCAAAGTTTCGTCATGTCGATTATTAAAAATGATTGAAAAAGGCACAAATGTAACATTGATTGACAAATGAAAGAAAACGTGCGTAATGAAGTAAATAGTTAGAAATACATTATGGAGTATCAAAAGTAATTTTTTTGTTAATGTTACTGTCACATTCTGGTGAGCATCAATGAAGTTGCAGAAGTCATTTTTACCATTTCAGTCACTAAGTTGGCTGCCGTCTCCGGATGCCAACTTAACGAACCAGTCCGAGGTATCATGGCAGTGGAATCAAACACCCAAACAAAAAATGCTGCATTGGTGAATCAGTCTTAGGGATTTTTTACATGAAGAATGATTGCAAAATAACCAACCATAACGTGTTGATATTTTTGGGTACGCGGATCTAGGGCTGGGCAGTATACCGGTATTACGAGTTATATGGGTATATTTGAGAAAGCTTAGTATTAGAAACAATGCTGATACATAATACTTTTGTTATGGACGTTTGCTCTTAGACATCCTGTCTGACCACCAAGGTACAAAACCCAAAAGCAGTGAAGTTGGCACATTGTGTAAATGGTAAATAAAAACAGAATACAATGATTTGCAAATCCTTTTCAACTTATATCCAATTGAATAGACTGCAAAGACAAGATATTTAAAACCTCTTAAGGCCCAAGCAGTTTGTTTACATGCTTTTTTTATTTCTCTTTGCTATTTGGGCTTATTGGACCCTAATTAGAATAAAAACTAAGAATCACCTTTTGATATGACATACTTAGTCCATAAGTAACAAACGTGTACTTCATGTTTAGTGACATGCTAATTCTTATTTTTTACACTTTTTTTCCCCATATTCCATTATATTTTATACTCTTTTGACACCACCAGATGGCAGTATAAGTGTCCACATAAGCGGCCATAAGACCCCAATTCAGTAGTGTACACAATTTTGGAAATAAGAGCTAAAAGGTGCTGTCCATGCATGTGGCCAGTAAGCCTTTAGTTAATGTTCCAACTGAGAAACTACATTTTTTTTTGCAAATAATCATTAACTTAGAATTTAATGGAAGCAAGACATTGCAAAAAAATTGTCACAGGGGCATTTTTACCACTGTGTTACATGGCCTTTTCTTTTAACAACACTCAGTAAAGGTTTGGGAACTGAGGAGACACATTTTTGAAGCTTTTCAGGTGGAATTCTTTCCCATTCTTGCTTGATGCACAGCTTAAGTTGTTCAACAGTCCGGGGGTCTCCCTTCTGCTATTTTAGGCTTCATAATGCACCACACATTTTCAATGGGAGACAGGTCTGGACTACACGCAGGCCAGTCTAGTACTAGCACTCTCTTTTACTATGAAGCCACGCTGTTGTAACACGTGGCTTGGCATTGTCTTGCTGAAATAAGCAGGGGCGTCCATGATAACGTTGCTTGGATGGCAACATGTTGCTGCAAAACCTGTATGTACCTTTCAGCATTAATGGTGCCTTCACAGATGTGTAAGTTACCTATGTCTTGGGCACTAATACACCCCCATACCATCACACATGCTGGGTTTTGAACTTTACGCCTAGAACAGTCCGGATGGTTCTTTTCCTCTTTGTTCCAGAGGACACGACGTCCACAGTTTCCAAAAACAATTTGAAATGTGGACTCGTCAGACCACAGAACACTTTTCCACTTTGCATCAGTCCATCTTAGATGAGCTCGGGCCCAGCGAAGCCGGCGGCGTTTCTGGGTGTTGTTGATAAATGGCATTCGCTTTGCATATTAGAGTTTTTACTTGCACTTACAGATGTAGCGATGAACTGTAGTTACTGACAGTGGTTTTCTGAAGTGTTCCTGAGCCCATGTGGTGATGTCCTTTACACACTGATGTCGCTTTTTGATGCAGTACCGCCTGGGGGATTGAAGGTCCGTAATATCATGGCTTACGTGCAGTGATTTCTCCAGATTCTCTGAACCTTTTGATGATATTATGGAGCGTAGATGGTGAAATCCCTAAATTCCTTGCAATAGCTGGTTGAGAAATGTGGTTTTTAAACTGTTCGACAATTTGCTCATACATTTTGTTGACAAAGTAGATTAATCATTAATTTTTACAGATTGTCCTTCATAATGTTGACAAAGTAATAGGAAGATAAATGACACAATTTGTTACTGCAAATGTCAGCAGACTAAGTAGGAGTCTTTGTTTGTTTACTTACTACTAAAAGATAAGTTGTCTAGTATGTTCACTATTTTATTTAAGGACAAACTTGCAATAATAAACATGTTCAATGTACACTAAGATTTTTGGTTAAAATAACGGCAATAATGACATTTTTTGTGGTCCCCTTTATTTAGAAAAAAAAAAGTATCGAAAGTATCAAAAAGTATCAAAATACATTTTGGTGCCGGTACCAAAATATTGGTATCGGGACAACACTAGCGCATACAGAGTGAGAATTACAGCCTTTTTTACCTCGCTGGCTTATTTTTCCTCACAAGTACTTTAATTAATGAAGGACTGTTTTCTTACACGACAAGGCAGTTACCGTTACCTTCAGTGGAAAAAGCGCTTGTTGGTTTTTGTGGCGACCGACCGTCAATTCCAAGTGGATAGACTCGCTCTACCGGTTCGAATAATACGCCGTAGGGCGAGCCAAAGCCAACACTGACTCACTATTCACTGTTCAGTTCAAATTGAAACACACGGAACTCTAACCCTAACCAGACAGGTGAGTTAGATACTTCTATACGAAGGGTTAATAAATATACCTGTATATGTTGACAATAGCTTATTTCCCATCATGCTTTGCTTGCACTGGTGGTACTCTATATATATATATATATATATATATATATATATATATATATATATATATATATATATATATATATATATATATATATATATATATATATATATATATATATATATATATATGACATGGTTATTGTTCATTGTTTCACCCCCACAGTAGTTATTGTGTGCCTTTGTTTAACTTTAGTTTTAGTTTTCTTAGACTGGGAGTTAAGTTACTAGCAGGGCCGTAGTTACTCATTTGGAGGCCCAAGGCAAACCTCGTTACTGGGGTGCCCCACATAACAAAAACTATATTATGTACAATATACTGCTACCAATAAAGTACCAATGAATTAAAAAGGAGGAGGATACAATAGCTAACAGCAAGCTAGCGCTCCTCAATGTAAACAAATGGGTGGGTCTATACAAACAGACTGTAGTGATACCAAGTACAAGAGCCGTATAGAGTCGATACTACAATGATTACATTGATATTTGTTATTATCACAAAAACTTTTGTTTTCTATTGTTAATAAAGTCAGGAAATACTTCCCTGGACACAGGAGAACTTTAATTACGACAACGTTATTTAGTGTGGTACGACATGTCATTTAGTGTGGTATGACACGTCAGTTAGTGTGGTACGACACGTCATTTAGTGTGGTACGACACGTCATTTAGTGTAGTACGACACGTCATTTAGTGTGTATACGACACGTCATTTACGTGGTACGACACGTCATTTAATGTGGTACGACACCTCATTTACGTGGGATGACACATCAATTAATGTGGTACGACAGGTCATTTAGTGTGGTACGACACATCATTTAGCGTGGTACGACACGTCATTTAATGTGGTACGACACATCATTTAGTGTGGTACGACACGTCATTTAATGTGGTACGACACATCATTTAGTGTGGTATGACACGTCATTTACGTGGGATGACACGTCAATTAATGTGGTACGACAGGTCATTTAGTGTGGTACGACACATCATTTAGTGTGGTACGACACGTCATTTAATGTGGTACGACACGTCATTTAGTGTGTATATGACACATCATTTAATGTGGTACGACACATCATTTAGTGTGGTACGACACGTCATTTAATGTGGTACGACACATCATTTAGTGTGGTACGACACGTCATTTACGTGGGATGACACGTCAATTAATGTGGTACGACAGGTCATTTAGTGTGGTACGACACATCATTTAATGTGGTACGACACATCATTTAGTGTGGTACGACACGTCATTTAATGTGGTACGACACGTCATTTACGTGGGACGACACGTCAATTTATGTGGTACGACACGTCATTTAGTGTGGTACAACACATCATTTGGTGTGGTACGACACCTCATTTACGTGGGATGACACGTCAATTAATGTGGTACGACAGGTCATTTAATGGGGTACGGCACATCATTTAGTGTGGTACGACACGTCATTTGGTGTGGTACGACACGTCATTTAGTGTGTATACGACACGTCATTTACGTGGTACGACACGTCATTTACGTGGTGCGACACGTCATTTAATGTGGTACGACATGTCATTTTATGTGGTACAACACGTCATTTTATGTGGTACGACACGTCATTTTATGTGGTACGACACGTCATTTTATGTGGTACGACACGTCATTTACGTGGGACGCCACATCAATTAATGTTGTACGACAGGTCATTTAGTGTGGTACGACACGTCATTTAATGTGGTACGACGCTTCATTTAGTGTGGTACGACGCCTCATTTAGTGTGGTACGACACATCATTTAATGTGGTACGACGCTTCATTTAGTGTGGTACGACACGTCATTTAATGTGGTACGACAGGTCATTTAGTGTGGTGCGACACATCATTTAATGTGGTACGACGCTTCATTTAGTGTGGTACGACGCCTCATTTAGTGTGGTACGACACATCATTTAATGTGGTACGACGCTTCATTTAGTATGGTACGACACGTCATTTAATGTGGTACGACATGTCATTTAGTGTGGTACGACACGTCATTTAATGTGGTATGACACGTCATTTACGTGGGACGACACGTCAATTTATGTGGTACGACAGGTCATTTAGTGTGTATACGACACGTCATTTAGTGTGGTACGACACATCATTTGGTGTGGTACGACACCTCATTTACGTGGGATGACACATCAATTAATGTGGTACGACAGGTCATTTAATGTGGTACGACACATCATTTAGTGTGGTACGACACGTCATTTAATGTGGTACGACACCTCATTTACGTGGGATGACACGTCAATTAATGTGGTACGACAGGTCATTTAAACAGGTCATTTAGTGTGGTACGACACATCATTTAGTGTGGTACGACACGTCATTTGGTGTGGTACGACACGTCATTTAGTGTGTATACGACACGTCATTTACGTGGTACGACACGTCATTTACGCGGTACGACACATCATTTAATGTGGTACGACACATCATTTAATGTGGTACGACACATTATTTTATGTGGTACGACACGTCATTTTATGTGATACGACACGTCATTTTATGTGGTACGACATGTCATTTTATGTGGTACGACACGTCATTTACGTGGGACGCCACATCAATTAATGTTGTACGACAGGTCATTTAGTGTGGTACGACACGTCATTTACGAGGGATGACACGTCATTTAGTGTGGTACGATACGACGTCATTTAGTGTGGTACGACACGTCATTTACGAGGGATGACACGTCATTTAGTATGGTACGATACGACGTCATTTAGTGTGGTACGACACCTCATTTAATGTGGTACGACACCTCATTTAGTGTGGTACGACACGTCATTTAGTGTGGTACGACACCTCATTTAATGTGGTACGACACCTCATTTAATGTGGTACGACACGTCATTTAGTGTGGTACGACATGTCATTTAGTGTGTATACGACACGTCATTTAATGTGGTACGACGCTTCATTTAGTGTGGTACGACGCCTTATTTAGTGTGGCACGACACATCATTTAATGTGGTACGACACGTCATTTAGTGTGGTACGACACCTCATTTAGTGTGGTACGACACCTCATTTAATGTGGTACGACACGTCATTTAGTGTGGTACGACATGTCATTTAGTGTGTATACGACACGTCATTTAATGTGGTACGACGCTTCATTTAGTGTGGTACGACGCCTTATTTAGCGTGGCACGACACATCATTTAATGTGGTACGACACGTCATTTAGTGTGGTACGACACCTCATTTAGTGTGGTACGACACCTCATTTAATGTGGTACGACACGTCATTTAGTGTGGTACGACATGTCATTTAGTGTGTATACGACACGTCATTTAATGTGGTACGACGCTTCATTTAGTGTGGTACGACGCCTTATTTAGTGTGGCACGACACATCATTTAATGTGGTACGACACGTCATTTAATGTGGTACAACATGTCATTTAATGTGGTACAACATGTCATTTAATGTGGTACAACATGTCATTTAATGTGGTACAACATGTCATTTAGTGTGTATACGACACGTCCGAATCCATGGTTCTCGCCTGGAAAAGGGTGGAGTGCCATCTCCGGGTTGGGGAGGAGACCCTACCCCAAGTGGAGGAGTTCAAGTACCTTGGAGTCTTGTTCACGAGTGAGGGAAGAGTGGATCGTGAGATCGACAGGCGGATCGGTGCGGCGTCTTCAGTAATGCGGACGCTGTATCGATCCGTTGTGGTGAAGAAGGAGCTGAGCCGGAAGGCAAAGCTCTCAATTTACCGGTCGATCTACGTTCTCATCCTCACCTATGGTCATGAGCTTTGGGTTATGACCGAAAGGACAAGATCACGGGTACAAGCGGCCGAAATGAGTTTCCTCCGCCGGGTGGCGGCTCTCTCCCTTAGAGATAGGGTGAGAAGCTCTGCCATCCGGGAGGAACTCAAAGTAAAGCCGCTGCTCCTCCACATGGAGAGGAGCCAGATGAGGTGGTTCGGGCATCTGGTCAGGATGCCACCCGAACGCCTCCCTAGGGAGGTGTTTAGGGCACGTCCGACCGGTAGGAGGCCACGGGGAAGACCCAGGACACGTTGGGAAGACTATGTCTCCCGGCTGGCCTGGGAACGCCTCGGGATCCCCCGGGAGGAGCTGGACGAAGTGGCTGGGGAGAGGGAAGTCTGGGCTTCCCTGCTTAGGCTGCTGCCCCCGCGACCCGACCTCGGATAAGCGGAAGAAGATGGATGGATGGATGGATGGATGGACGACACGTCATTTAATGTGGTACGACACGTCATTTAATGTGGTACGACAGGTCATTTAATGTGGTACGACACGTCATTTAATGTGGTACGACACGTCATTTACGTGGGACGACACGTCAATTTATGTGGTACGACAGGTCATTTAGTGTGGTACAACACATCATTTAGTGTGGTACAACACATCATTTGGTGTGGTACGACACCTCATTTACGTGGGATGACACGTCAATTAATGTGGTACGACAGGTCATTTAATGTGGTACGACACATCATTTAGTGTGGTACGACACGTCATTTAATGTGGTACGACACCTCATTTACGTGGGACGACACGTCAATTAATGTGGTACGACAGGTCATTTAGACAGGTCATTTAGTGTGGTACGACACGTCATTTGGTGTGGTACGACACGTCATTTAGTGTGTATACGACACGTCATTTACGTGGTACGACACGTCATTTACGTGGTACGACACTTCATTTAATGTGGTACGACATGTCATTTTATGTGGTACGACATGTCATTTTATGTGGTACAACACGTCATTTACGTGGGACGCAAAATCAATTAATGTTGTACGACAGGTCATTTAGTGTGGTACGACACGTCATTTACGAGGGATGACACGTCATTTAGTGTGGTACGATACGTCATTTAGTATGGTATGACACGACGTCATTTAGTGTGGTACGACACGTCATTTAGTGTGGTATGACACGTCATTTAGTGGTACGACACGTCATTTAATGTGGTACGACGCTTCATTTATTGTGGTACGACACGTCATTTAATGTGGTACGACACGTCATTTAGTGTGGTACGACACGTCATTTAGTGTGGTACGACACGTCATTTAGTGTGGTACGACACGTCATTTACATGGGATGACACGTCAATTAATGTGGTACGACAGGTCATTTAGTGTGGTACGACACATCATTTTGTGTGGTACGACACGTCATTTAGTGTGGTACGACACGTCATTTAGTGTGGTACGACACGTCATGTAGTGTGTATACGACACGTCAATTTATGTGGTACGCCACGTCATTTAATGTGGTGCGACAGGTCATTTAATGTGTTACGACACGTCATTTAATGTGGTACGACACGTCATTTAGTGTGGTACGACACGTCATTTAATGTGGTACGACGCTTCATTTAGTGTGGTACGACACGTCATTTAATGTGGTACGACACGTCATTTAGTGTGGTACGACGCGTCATTTAATGTGGTACGACGCTTCATTTAGTGTGGTACGACACCTCATTTACGTGGGATGACACGTCAATTAATGTGGTACGACACATCATTTAGTGTGGTACGACACATCATTTAGTGTGGTACGACAGGTCATTTAGTGTGGTACGACACATCATTTAGTGTGGTACGACACGTCATTTAATGTGGTACGACAGGTCATTTAGTGTGGTACGACACATCATTTAGTGTGGTACGACAGGTCATTTAGTGTGGTACGACACGTCATTTTGTGTGGTACGACACCTCATTTAGTGTGTATGCGACACGTCATTTAGTGTGGTACGACACGTCATTTAGTGTGGTACGACACCTCATTTAATATGGTACGGCACGTTATTTAGTGTGGTACGACACATCATTTAGTGTGGTACGACACCTCATTTAATGTGGTACGACACGTCATTTACGTGGTACGACACGTTATTTAGTGTGTATACGACACGTCATTTACGTGGTACGACACTTCATTTAATGTGGTACGACATGTCATTTTATGTGGTACGACACGTCATTTTATGTGGTACGGCACGTCATTTTATGTGGTACAACACGTCATTTACGTGGGACGCAAAATCAATTAATGTTGTACGACAGGTCATTTAGTGTGGTACGACACGTCATTTACGAGGGATGACACGTCATTTAGTGTGGTACGATACGTCATTTAGTATGGTATGACACGACGTCATTTAGTGTGGTACGACACGTCATTTAGTGTGGTATGACACGTCATTTAGTGGTACGACACGTCATTTAATGTGGTACGACGCTTCATTTATTGTGGTACGACACGTCATTTAATGTGGTACGACACGTCATTTAGTGTGGTACGACACGTCATTTAGTGTGGTACGACACGTCATTTAGTGTGGTACGACACGTCATTTACATGGGATGACACGTCAATTAATGTGGTACGACAGGTCATTTAGTGTGGTACGACACATCATTTTGTGTGGTACGACACGTCATTTAGTGTGGTACGACACGTCATTTAGTGTGGTACGACACGTCATGTAGTGTGTATACGACACGTCAATTTATGTGGTACGCCACGTCATTTAATGTGGTGCGACAGGTCATTTAATGTGTTACGACACGTCATTTAATGTGGTACGACACGTCATTTAGTGTGGTACGACACGTCATTTAATGTGGTACGACGCTTCATTTAGTGTGGTACGACACGTCATTTAGTGTGGTACGACGCGTCATTTAATGTGGTACGACGCTTCATTTAGTGTGGTACGACACCTCATTTACGTGGGATGACACGTCAATTAATGTGGTACGACACATCATTTAGTGTGGTACGACACATCATTTAGTGTGGTACGACAGGTCATTTAGTGTGGTACGACACATCATTTAGTGTGGTACGACACGTCATTTAATGTGGTACGACAGGTCATTTAGTGTGGTACGACACATCATTTAGTGTGGTACGACAGGTCATTTAGTGTGGTACGACACGTCATTTTGTGTGGTACGACACCTCATTTAGTGTGTATGCGACACGTCATTTAGTGTGGTACGACACGTCATTTAGTGTGGTACGACACCTCATTTAATATGGTACGGCACGTTATTTAGTGTGGTACGACACATCATTTAGTGTGGTACGACACCTCATTTAATGTGGTACGACACGTCATTTACGTGGTACGACACGTTATTTAATGTGGTACGACACCTCATTTACGTGGTACGACACGTCATTTAGTGTGGTACGACACATCATTTAATGTGGTACGAGACCTCATTTACGTGGTACGACACGTTATTTAATGTGGTACGACACGTCATTTTATGTGGTACGACACGTCATTTACGTGGGACGCCACATCATTTAATTTGGTACGACACCTCATTTACGTGGTACGACACGTTATTTAATGTGGTACGACACCTCATTTACGTGGTACGACACGTCATTTTATGTGGTACGACACGTCATTTACGTGGGACGACACATCATTTTATGTGGTACGACACGTCATTTACGTGGGACGCCACATCATTTAATGTGGTACGACACCTCATTTACGTGGTACGACACGTTATTTAATGTGGTACGACACCTCATTTACGTGGTACGACACGTCATTTTATGTGGTACGACACGTCATTTACGTGGGACGCCACATCATTTAATGTGGTACGACAGGTCATTTAGTGTGGTACGACGCCTCATTTACGAGGGATGACACGTCATTTAGTGTGGTACGATGCGTCATTTAGTGTGGTACGACACATCATTTAATGTGGTACGACACATCATTTAGTGTGGTACGACACATCATTTAATGTGGTACGACACATCATTTAGTGTGGTACGACACGTCATTATGATATAGTCCGCCATAGTCTAGGAAGAGCAGACTGATTATATTAAGTGTAAATTGTTGATATTATTTGTAATAATAATAATCAGGATGTTTTTGCCTTTTTTCCAGATAGTTACAGACTTCATGGAGGACCAGGAGCAAAGAAACTAAAAGTAGACCGACAAGAAAAGAAAGATAGTCCTGAAGAGGTTAGTTTAATGATTGCATTTTCCTATGTCCTACTTCCTGTCTGATTCCCGTCTACTTCCTGTCCCCTCCCTCCCTCCCTCTTCCGTGACTGCCCGTGCCGTCCCCCATCCTCCCCCTGCCTCCCTCACAGCATCCATCGTCTCCTCGCCGGCGCTCACATGTGGCCCCCTGCACGCTAGGATGCGGCGAGCAGGTGCACAACCACGGAGCGGCCGGGGAGGCGCCACGCTGCCATTGCCTCATGTTTTATGCACGGCCGCGACACGACGGCGTGCCCGCCTCTGAATCCTCCTGACGCCTGGGACCGCGTAAGTGTGCATTAACGTGTCCTTTTTTTGCGCTAACCGCCGTGCTAAGAGCGTGTTGTTCAGTATCATGTCTGCAGAGAGGCGCCACAGCCTGGGGGCGGTGCCCATGGAGAGCTGGATGACCCACATGCCGCCCGCCCTGTGGGACACCCCGCTCTGCCACCTGGCCATCCCGGGTAGGCCGCTCACACGCCAATATGGCCGCCAGACAATGACGCTGTCCTCCCCCGCGTACAGGCAGCCATAACGCCATCACCTACTGCCTGGACTCCAACAACCGCTCCCCCGTGGACCTGACCCAGCCCGACATGCTCCGGAAGCTGGACCGCTACCTGAAGCCCCTCATCCGCCCCTTCGTGTACAAGTGGGCCGTCACGCAGGTGAAACACTTAGTTGCTCCAATCAAACGTGTTACTAGGCAGAGTTCGCTGTGCTTTAATCCCGACTGCAAGCCAATCGGAAAATAGTTTTCAACAAGCCACGCCCATTTGACTGGTTGAACGTCAAGCTAGCACCTGGTAGAAACAGGAAGTCCACTCTCAAACTGACCAAACAGCTTTTTTGCAAAAGTACGTTTTTAATCACGTGTGTTCATGAACAGCAAACGTGGCAAACATTTTTTAATGAGGCTTCACTGCACATCTTAATTTAAAGTTTGAAAAGTTTAATCGTTTAGTTTTTTACAGTTAGCACGCTAACCTAGCATGATTTTAAAATGTTGAGTTTGCATGTAGCTTACATAGCTATGCTAGAATTATGTTAAAATGTAATGTTAGCATTTAGCTCATGTGTTCCTAACCTAGCATGTTAAAATGTAAAGTTTGCATGTAGCTTACATAGCTATGCTCATGTTGCTCAGCTAGAATTATGTTAAAATGTAATGTTAGCATTTAGCTCATGTGTTCCTAACCTAGCATGTTAAAATGTAAAGTTTGCATGTAGCTTAAATAGCTATGCTCGTGTTGATAAGCTAGAATTATGTTAAAATGTAATGTTAGCATTTAGCTTATGTGTTCCTAACCTAGCATGTTAAAATGTAAAGTTTGCATGTAGCTTACATAGCTATGCTTGTGTTGCTTAGATATAATGATGTTAAAATGTAATGTTAGCATTTTGCTCATGTGTTGCTAACCCAGCATGATGTTAAAATGTAAAGTTTGCATGTAGCTTACATAGCTATGCTCGTGTTGCTTAGATAAAATTTCGTTAAAATGTAATGTTAGCATTTTGCTCATGTGTTGCTAACCCAGCATGATGTTAAAATGTAAAGTTTGCATGTAGCTTACATAGCTATGCTCGTGTTGCTTAGACAAAATGATGTTAAAATGCAATGTTAGCATTTTGCTCTTGTGTTGCTAACCCAACATGATGTTAAAATGTAAAGTTTCATGTAGCTTACATAGCTATGCTAGAATTATGTTAAAATGTAATGTTAGCATTTAGCTCATGTGTTCCTAACCTAGCATGTTAAAATGTAAATTTTGCATGTAACTTACATAGCTATGCTCGTGTTGCTCAGCTAGAATTATGTTAAAATGTAATGTTAGCATTTAGCTCATGTGTTGCTAACCTAGCATGGTGTTAAAATAAAAAAATTGCATGTAGCTTACACAGCTATGCTCGTGTTTGGATACAATTATGTTAAAATGTAATGTTAGCATTTTGCTCATGTGTTGCTAACCTAGCATGATGTTAAAATGTAAAGGTTGCATGTAGCTTACATAGCTATGCTTGTGTTGCACAGCTAGAATTATGTTAAAATGTAATGTTAGCGTTAGCATTTAGCGTATGTGTTGCTAACCCTGCATGATGTTAATATGTAAAGTTTTATGTAGCTTACATAGCTATGCTCGTGTTGCTTGGATACAATTATGTTAAAATGTAATGTTAGCATTTTGCTCATGTGTTCCTAACCTAGCATGTTAAAATGTAAAGTTTGCATGTAGCTTACATAGCTATGCTCGTGTTGATTGGATACAATTATGTTGAAATGTAATGTTAGCATTTTGCTCATGTGTTGCTAACCTAGCATGATGTTAAAATGTAAAGTTTGCATGTAGCTTACATAGCTATGCTCGTGTTGCTCAGCTAGAATTATGTTAAAATGTAATGTTAGCATGTAGCTCACATCGATATGCTAGTGTTGCTAACTTAGCATGATGTTAAAATGTAATTTTAGCATGTAGCTCACATCTATATGCTACTGCTGCTAACCTAGCATGATGTTAAGATGTAATGTTAGCATGTAGCCCACATAGTTGTGCTAATGTTGTTGTCCTCCTGTTCCACTCCTTAATGTCACGTTGTTGTATGTGTTTTTTCAATTGGGGCAGTTAAGCATAAGCCCCCTGAATTCTGCCTAGCAACAGTGTCAGGCATGTAGTACTAGGTATGATGCATGGTAGTACTAAGCATGGCGGTGCGTTGACAGGAGTACTCGGTGAAGCAGCAGCTGGACTGCGGGGTCAGATACTGTGACCTGAGAATCGCACGCCGACCCAACGACAACTCTACTGACCTCTACTTCTACCACGGCGTTTATAGCACGCTCACCGTGGAGGTACGATTCCATCCAGAAGACACAATAATAATAACAATGATTATAATGATAATAATATTGATAATAACAATGATTTTAAAATGTAAATAATGATCATAATATAGTAATAATAATAACTAATATTTTAATAATGATAATAATAATAATATAATAACAATAACTGTAGTAATTAAAATAATAATAAAAATAATATAATAATAGTATTGATAATATCAACAATAATAATTGTAACAATGATAACAATAATAATGGTAACAATAATTTAATAATAATGATAATAACAATGATTATAGTACTAATTATAATAGTAATGACAATAACAATAATTACAATATAATGATAACAATGATTAGAATAATGACAATAATAAAAACAATAATTACAATAGTATTGATAATAACAATAATATTTATAACAATGATAACAACAATAATAATGATAGCAATAATTATAATAATAATGATAATAACAATGATTATACTACTAATTATAATAGTAATGACAATAATTATATGATAATAACAATTATTATAATAATAACAATAATTATAATATAATAATAATGATAATATTGATTATAATACTAATAATAACAATGATTGTAATAATAATAATAGTAATAATACTGATAATTATTATTATAACAATTATAATAACTATGATTATAATAATAGTAATGACAATAACAATAATTATAATATAATGATAATAACAATGATTATAATAATGACGACAATAATTATAATATAATAATATTGATTATAATACTAATAATAACAATGATTGTTATAATAAAAATAATTATAGTAATAATACTGATAATTATTATTATAAAAATTATAATAAATATGATTATAATAATAAGAACTATAATAATAATAATGATTATAATAGTAATAATAATGATAATAATAATAATGACAATAGTAATTATAATGATGAATAATGAATAATTCTGCTACTGATGATGACATGATGAATAATTAATGACTCTGCTAATGATGACATGATGAATAAAGAATGATGCTGCTACTGATGACATGATGAATAATGAATGATTCTGCTACTGATGACATGAGGAATAATGAATGATGCTGCTACTGATGATGACATGATGAATAATGAAGGATTCTGCTAATGATGATGTCATGATAAATAATGAATGATGCTGTTACTGATGATGACATGATGAATAATGAATGATGCTGCTACTGATGATGAATAATGAATGATTCTGTTACTGATGTTGACCTGATGAATAATGAATGATTCTGCTAATGATGATGAATAATGAATGATTCTGGTACTGATGTTGACCTGATGAATAATGAATGATTCTGCTAATGATGATGAATAATGAATGATTCTGGTACTGATGTTGACCTGATGAATAATGAATGATTCTGCTAATGATGATGAATAATGAATGAATGATTGTGCTCCTCACAGACGGTTCTTGGTGAGATCAGGGAGTGGTTGGACTCGCGTCCTAAAGAAGTCCTCATCCTGTCATTCAGTCACTTCCTAGACGTGAGCTGTGAGCAACACTTGCTGCTCCTGACCAGCATTCGGAGCAT
>NC_084757.1:33481052-33556052 GCF_033978785.1 Entelurus aequoreus
AAATCAATAAAAAGGGGCGTGGTGTGTTAAAACACATCAAAATAAACGTTTCAAACAAATCTATGAATCAAAATAGTACAAATACAGTAATGTTTATAGATTTTTTTATATTATTTTGATTCATAGATTTGTTTAACGTTTATTTTAATGTGTTTTAACTCACCGCCCCTTTTTAAAGTGACAAAACCCTCCTGTAGACACAAAAACATGTGAAACAAACACCGTAACTTTTATTGATTTTTTATGTTTATTTTTGCATGTTTTTGTGTCTCCAGAAGCATTTTGTCACTTTAAAAAGGGGCGTGGTGTGTTAAAACACATCAAAATAAACGTTTCCAAAAAATCTATAAATCAAAATAAATACAAATACAGTAACGTTTATACATTTTCCATGTTTATTTTGCATGTTTTTGTGTCTACAGGAGGGTTTTGTCACTTTAAAAAGGGGCGTGGTGTGTTAAAACACATCAAAGTAAACGTTACAAAAATATAAATCAAAATAAAATAAGAAATCATTAAAAAGGGGCGTGGTGTGTTAAAACACATCAAAATAAACGTTACAAACAAATTTATAAATCAAAATAGTACAAATACAGTAATGTTTATTGATTTTTTTAATATTATTTTGATTCATAGATTTGTTTAACGTTTATTTTAATGTGTTTTAACTCACCGCCCCTTTTTAAAGTGACAAAACCCTCCTGCAGACACAAAAACATGTGAAACAAACACAAATGCAGTAACGTTTTTTTTTTTTTTTTTTTTTATTTTGCATGTTTTTGTGTCCACAGGAGGGTTTTGTCACTTTAAAAAGGGGCGTGGTGTGTTAAAACACATCAAAATAAACGTTACAAAAATATAAATCAAAATAAAATAAGAAATCAATAAAAAGGGGCGTGGTGTGTTAAAACACATCAAAATAAACATTACAAAAAATCTATAAACCAAAATAATACAAATACAGTAACGTTTATTGATTTTTTTATAATATTTTGATTAGTAGATTTGTTTGTATTATTTATTTTGATGTTTTAACACACCACGCCCCTTTTTAAAGTGACAAAACCCTCCTGCAGACACAAAAACATGTGAATTAAACATGAAAAAATCCCTAAATGTTACTATATTTGTGTTTATTTCACATGTTTTTATGTCTGCAGGAGGGTTTTGTCACTTTAAAAAGGGGCGTGGTGTGTTAAAACACATCAAAATAAACGTTTCCAAAAAATCTATAAATCAAAATAAATACAAATACAGTAACGTTTATACATATTTCATGTTTATTTTGCATGTTTTTGTGTCTGCAGGAGGGTTTTGTCACTTTAAAAAGGGGCGTGGTGAGTTAAAACATTAAAATAAACGTTTAACAAATCTATGAATCAAAATAATATTTAAAAAATCAATAGACATTACTGTATTTGTATTATTTTGATTCATATATTTTTTGGTAACGTTTATTTTGAAGTTTTAACACACCACGCCCCTTTTTAAAGTGACAAAACCCTCCTGTGGACACAAAAACATGTGAAATAAACACAAGTACAGTAACATTTAGTGATTTTTTATGTTTATTTCACATGTTTTTGTGTCTACAGGAGGGTTTTGTCACTTTAAAAAGGGGCGTGGCGTGTTAAAACACATCAAAATAAACATTACAAAAATATAAATCAAAATAAAATAAGAAATCAATAAAAAAAGGGGCGTGGTGTGTTAAAACACATCAAAATAAACGTTACAGAAAAATCTATAAACCAAAATAATACAAATACAGTAACGTTTATTGATTTTTTTATAAAATTGTGATTAGTAGATTTGTTTGTATAATTTTTTTGGATGTTTTAACACACCACGCCCCTTTTTAAAGAGACAAAACCCTCCTGCAGACACAAAAACATGTGAAACAAACACAAATGCAGTAACGTTTATTTTTTTATTTTTTTTATTTTGCATGTTTTTGTGTCCACAGGAGGGTTTTGTCACTTTAAAAAGGGGCGTGGCGTGTTAAAACACATCAAAATAAACGTTACAAAAATATAAATCAAAATAAAATAAGAAATCAATAAAAAGGGGCGTGGTGTGTTAAAACACATCAAAATAAACGTTACAGAAAAATCTATAAATCACAATAATACAAATAGAGTAATATGTATTGATTTTTTAAATATTATTTTGATTCATAGATTTGTCCGTTTATTTTAATGTGTTTTAACTCACCACGCCCCTTTTTAAAGAGACAAAATCCTCCTGTAGACACAAAAACATGTGAAATAAACACAAATACAGTAACGTTTATTGATTTTTTTATGTTTATTTTGCATGTTTTTGTGTCTCCAGGAGGGTTTTGTCACCTTAAAAAGGGGCGTGGTGTGTTCAAACACATCAAAATAAACGTTTCCAAAAAATCTATAAATCAAAATAAATACAAATACAGTAACGTTTATACATTTTTCATGTTTATTTTGCATGTTTTTGTGTCTGCGGGAGGGTTTTGTCACTTTAAAAAGGGGCGTGGTGTGTTAAAACACATCAAAATAAACGTTACAAAAAAATCTATAAACCAAAAAAATACAAATACAGTAATGTTTATTGATTTTTTTATAATATTTTCATTAGTAGATTTGTTTGTGTCATTTATTTTGATGTAATTTAACACACCACGCCCCTTTTTAAAGTGACAAAACCCTCCTGCAGACACAAAAACATGTGAATTAAACATAAAAAAATCACTAAATGTCACTGTATTTGTGTTTATTTCACATGTTTTTATGTCTGCAGGAGGGTTTTGTCACCTTAAAAAGGGGCGTGGTGTGTTAAAACACATCAAAATAAACGTTTAAAAAAATCCATAAATCAAAATAAATACAAATACAGTAACGTTTATACATTTTTCATGTTTATTTTGCATGTTTTTGTGTCTACAGGAGGGTTTTGTCACTTTAAAAAGGGGCGTGGTGTGTTCAAACACATCAAAATAAACGTTACAAAAAATCTATAAATCAAAATAAATACAAATACAGTAACGTTTATACATTTTTTATGTTTATTTTGCATGTGTTCGTGTCTGCAGGAGCATTTTGTCACTTTAAAAAGGGGCGTGGTGTGTTCAAACACATCAAAATAAATCAACATAACTGTATTTGTGTTTATTTCACATGTTTGTTGTGTCTCCAGGAGGGTTTTTCGTCACAGGAATAAACCTGACGGGGCACCTGAAGTACATCTGCACACATCCCACCGTGTCCCTCAAAGACTTGGTGACGTCCAGCAAGCCCACGATCCTGAGTTGGGTCCGAGGTCAATCCCCCGGCGGCGGGGCGGACTCTCTCAACATCATCGCGGGAGACTTCATCACGGACACACACTTCACACAAACTGTTGTCGCGCTCAACGACAAACTGCTGCAACAACACTGAATGCTCAATATCACAACAAACCATGAACTTGATATTTGACTCCAGGAAACAAACATACTTGAAGTACCTTCTCTAGTGATGCAACACTTTTAGGCCAAGAGGCGAGCAAGCAATAGCCAGACAGGTGATGATGTCATATTATTGTTTTCCACATAATAAGCACACAAACGTACCTTTTTATTGCATGCTAGTAAACACCTTGACTTTACGCTGCACCAATGTGCCTGAGGAAATGCACCTTTTTCAATAAAATGCACATTTTGACGCGTCACCTGATCTCCTGGAAGGCGCTGTGAAAAGAGCAGCTAACTGTTAGCATGCTAATGTTAAAGTGCTAACTTTCTCCAACCAATTTTGCAGCTAAACACCAGAGTCGTAGAGCTTGGTGTTTGACACATGCTAACGTTAAAATGCTAACTTTGTCAGCCAATTTTGCAGCCGAACACCTCGGAGTCATAGAGCTTGGTATTTGACACATGCTAACTGTTAGCATGCTAACGTTAAAATGCTAACTTTGTCAGCCAATTTTGCAGCCGAACACCTCGGAGTCATAGAGCTTGGTATTTGACACATGCTAACTGTTAGCATGCTAACGTTAAAATGCTAACTTTGTCAGCCAATTTTGCAGCCGAACACCTCGGAGTCATAGAGCTTGGTATTTGACACATGCTAACTGTTAGCATGCTAATGTTAAAATGCTAACTTTGTCAGCCAATTTTGCAGCTAAACACCCGAGTCGTAGAACTTGGTACTTGACATATGCTGTTAGCTTGCTAACTTTTTCAGCCAATATTGCAGCTAAACACCCGAGTCATAGAAACTTGATACTTGACACATGCTGTTAGCATGCTAACTTTTTCAGCCAATTTTGCAGCTAAACACCCGAGTCATAGAACTTGGTACTTGACACATGCTGTTTGCATGTTAACGTTAACATACCGACCTTTTCAGACAATTTTGCAGCCAAACACCTCAGAGTCATAGAGCTTGGTATTTGACACATGCTAACTGTTAACATGTTAATGTTAACACGCTGACTTTTTTTTAGCCAATTTTGCAGCTAAATCCCCGAGTTATAGAAACTTGGTACTTGACACATGCTGTTAGCATGCTAACCTTTTCAGGCAATTTTGCAGCTAAACACCCGAGTCATAGAAACTTTGTACGTGACACATGCTGTTAGCATGCTAACTTTTTCAGCCAATTTTGTAGCTAAACACCCGAGTCATACAACTTGGTACTTGACACATGCTGTTAGCATGCTAACTTTTTCAGCCAATTTTTCAGCTAAACACCCGAGTCATAGAAACTTGGTACTTGACACATGCTGTTAGCATGCTAATGTTAACATGCCAACCTTTCCAGACAATTTTTCAGCCAAACACCTCAGAGTCTTAGAGCTTGGTATTTGACACATGCTAACTGTTAGCATGCTAATGTTAACATGCTAAGTTTTTCAGCCAAATTTGCAGCTAAACACCCGAGTCGTAGAACTTGGTACTTGACACATGCTGTTAGCATGCTAACGTTAACATGCCGACCTTTTCAGACAATTTTTCAGCCGAACACCCCAGAGTCATAGAGCTTGGTATTTGACACATGCTAACTGTTAGCATGCTAATGTTAACACGCTGACTTTTTCAGCCAATTTTGCAGCCGAACACCTTGGAGTCATAGAGCTTGGTATTTGACACATGCTAACTGTTAGCATGCTTAAAATGCTAACTTTTTCAGCCAATTTTGCAGCTAAACACCAGAGTTATAGAAACTTGGTACTTGGCACATGCTGTTAGCATGCTAACTTTTTCAGCCAATTTTGCAGCTAAACACCCGAGTCGTAGAACTTGGTACTTGACACATGCTGTTAGCATGCTAACTTTTTCAGCCAATTTTGACGCTACACACCAGAGTCATAGAAACTTGGTACATGACACATGCTGTTAGCATGCTTATTTTTTCAGCCAATTCTGCAGCTAAACACCAGAGTCATAGAAACGTGACACATGCTGTTAGCATGCTAACTTTTTCAGCCAATTTTGCAGCTACACACCAGAGTCATAGAAACTTGGTACTTGACACATGCTGTTAGCATGCTAACTTTTTCAGCCAATTTTGCAGCTAAACACCAGAGTCATAGAAACTTGACACATGCTGTTAGCATGCTAACTTTTTCAGCCAATTTTGCAGCTAAACACCAGTGTCATAGAACTTGGTACTTGACACATGCTGTTAGCATGCTAACTTTTTCAGCCAATTTTTCAGCTAAACACCCGAGTCATAGAACTTGGTACTTGACACATGCTGTTAGCATGTTAACGTTAACATACCGACTTTTTCAGACAATTTTGCAGCCAAACACCTCAGAGTCATAGAGCTTGGTATTTGACACATGCTAACTGTTAACATGCTAATGTTAACACGCTGACTTTTTTTAGCCAATTTTGCAGCTAAATCCCCGAATTATAGAAACTTGGTACTTGACACATGCTGTTAGCATGCTAACCTTTTCAGCCAATTTTGCAGCTAAACACCCGAGTCATAGAAACTTTGTACGTGACTCATGCTGTTAGCATGCTAACTTTTTCAGCCAATTTTGTAGCTAAACACCCGAGTCATACAACTTGGTACTTGACACATGCTGTTAGCATGCTAACTTTTTCAGCCAATTTTTCAGCTAAACACCCGAGTCATAGAAACTTGGTACTTGACACATGCTGTTAGCATGTTAACGTTAACATACCGACTTTTTCAGACAATTTTGCAGCCGAACACCTCAGTCATAGAGCTTGGTATTTGACACATGCTAACTGTTAACATGCTAATGTTAACGCGCTAACTTTTTTTCAGCCAATTTTGCAGCTAAACACCCGAGTTATAGAAACTTGGTACTTGACACATGCTGTTAGCATGCTAACTTTTTCAGCCAATTTTGCAGCTAAACACCCGAGTCATAGAAACTTGGTACTTGACACATGCTGTTAGCATGCTAATGTTAACATGCTAACCTTTCCAGACAATTTTTCAGCCAAACACCTCAGTCTTAGAGCTTGGTATTTGACACATGCTAACTGTTAGCATGCTAATGTGAACGCGCTAAGTTTTTCAGCCAAATTTGCAGCTAAACACCCGAGTCGTAGAACTTGGTACTTGACACATGCTGTTAGCATGCTAACGTTAACATGCCGACCTTTTCAGACAATTTTTATGTCTGCAGAACAATGACCAACGAGTTGTTTTTAAATCTGTTATATTAATGAATAAAGTAAACTGAAAATAAAAAAGGCGTAAGCTAGCTAGTCGTTAGAGGCGCTAATCGCCACCTACTAGCTAGAGCATTTAATCGCTGTTAGCGTAAATGCTAACATGAATACAAGACAAATGAATGTCTACTCGCTTTAAAAGCTTTACAAAATAATACAGTAGAACATGTTCCAAAAATAATATTCCTTCTGCCATGAAAATTAATGTCTTATGTATTTAAAAAATGAATAGAACTAGTTGAGTGTGTTTTATTAGTCTTTTTAAGCATAATAACAGCCCTTTCACTTTGGTCACAATAATCATGATATGACATTTTAATATTTTACATCCTTAATATCAACACAGAACATTAATTTTTGGGTCAGCTTATGTTTTGGTGGTCAAATTTTCTTTTCATGAATGGGAATTAAAAAATAAACTATTCATGAATGGGAATTGAAAAAAAACCCTAATTAGTTTTTAAGTTGATTATTTATTTTTAACACTGAAAAAGAACACTTTGTTATTCGATTTTATTTATTTTAAATGTGTATGTAAACAGTCCGTGTACCTTCCGTTCTATCTACTTCCAATTCTGAAACGCAAATCAAAATGTTTTTTTTAGATTTTTACTATATATGGCAGATTTGAAAACAAACAAAAAAAGAGTTGATTTTCATTCAAATACTGCCATAAATTTTTAGTTTGTGCTGTTTTCCTTTTATGGATTTTTATTTTTCCAGATAAACACAAAAATCCAATTCTTTTTTTATTTTATTTTTTATTTTTTTACATAAACCTTTTTTTTTTTTTTTAAATAAATTTCAACATTTATAAACAGCTGAAAATAATAATCAAAGTAAGTACAAAAAAAGTACAAAACAGCACAAAAACAGTACAAAACAGCGCCAGACGGTTGTAAATTCAAAGTAACTAAAATAGAATGCAAAATATATATATATAATAAACAAAGTGCAAAGCCATAGGCTCACTCAATCTCAGTAAATAACTCAAATTTGGAACACAGCATCATCGTTTTCACAGGTTTTTGCTTGTTAGAGGTAGAGAGTGTTTTAATGTAGAGTTCTAAATCTTTTTTAAAGGCACAAAAAACAGTTCGGGTATTGAGAAACTTACATTTATGAATATAAAACTTAGCCAATAGTATAATGAAGTTGCAAAGGTAAAATTCCTTTTCAAATTTTTTTTCATACAGTGTAAATCCAAATATATAAAAATAAATATTGCCATCAAATTGGATTTTGTGCTGTTGTCCTTTTTATGATTTTTTTCCCCAGATAAACACAAAAATCCAATTCATGTTTATCCAAAATGCAAAAATGCGTGTTTTATTTGTGTGACAAATTGAACCGGAAGCCGTATTTTAGCTTCCTTGGTGGTTAGCATAACAGTAACATCTTTGTTCAAAAAGTTTAAAAAAGTGTCATTAAATAGCTGTCCAACTTTTGTTACAGAAGTGAAAATAGAAAAAATTGCCCGAAATGTGTTTTTTGGATTTGCATTTAAATAGAATGAACAGAAAAATACGCGGACCTTAAAATACTGCTTCCGGTTTAATTTGTCATCACAAATAAACACGCAATTTTGCATTTTGAATGAACATATATTCGATTTTTGTGTTTATTTGGAAAAAAAAATTAAAATAATCATAAAAGGAAAACAGCGCAAAATCCAATTTGATGGCAATATTTTAATAAAAATCAACCTGTTTTTGATTTTAATTTTAAAATTTGCCATATATGAAATAAATCGAAAAACGGCCCTAATTTAGTTTTTTGATTTGCGTTTCATAATCGGAAATAGAGTAAACAAAAAAGGGTTGATTTTCATTCAAATACTGCCATAAATGTTTAGTTTGTGCTGTTTTCCTTTTATGGATTTTTATTTTTCCAGATTAACACAAAAATCCAATTCATGTTTATCCAAAATGCAAAAATGCGTGTTTTATTTGTGTGATGACAAATTGAACCGGAAGCAGTATTTTAAGCTTTTCCTTCTTAGCATAACGGTAACATATTTGTTCAAAAAGTTTTTAAAAAAGTGTCATTAAATAGCTGTCCAACTTTTGTTACAGAAGTGAAAATAGTAAAAAATGGCCCGAAATGTGTTTTTTTGATTTGCATTTAAAATAGAATGAACAGAAAAATACACGGACCTTAAAATACTGCTTCCGATTTAATTTGTCATCACACAAATAAAACACGCATTTTTGCATTTTGGATGAACATATATTCGATTTTTGTGTTTATCTGGAAAAAAACAAATCATAAAAAGGAAAACAGCACAAAATCCAATTTGATGGCAATATTTTAATTAAAATCAACCCTTTTTTTAAAAATTTTTAAAAAAATCTGCCATGTATAAAATAAATCGAAAAACGGCCCTAATTTGGTTTTTTGATTTGCGTTTCATAATCGGAAATAGAGTAAACAAAAAAGGGTTGATTTTCATTGAAATACTGCCATAAATGTTTAGTTTGTGCTGTTTTCCTTTTATGGATTTTTATTTTTCCAGATTAATACAAAAATCCAATTCATGTTTATCCAAAATGCAAAAATGTGTGTTTTATTTGTGTGATGACAAATTGAATCGGAAGCAGTATTTTAAGCTTTTCCTTTTTAGCATAAAGGTAACATATTTGTTCAAAAAGTTTTTAAAAAAAAGTGTCATTAAATAGCTGTCCAACTTTTGTTACAGAAATTAAAATAGTAAAAAATGGCCCGAAATTTGTTTTTTGATTTGCATTCAAAATAGAATGGACAGAAAAATACACGGACCTTAAAATACTGCTTCCGGTTTCATTTGTCATCACAAATAAACACGCAATTTTGCATTTTGGATGAACATATATTCGATTTTTGTGTTTATCTGGGGAAAAAAAATTCATAAAAAGGAAAACAGCACAAAACCCAATTTGATGGCAATATTTTAATTAAAATCAACCCGTTTTTGTTTTTAATTTTAAAATCTGCCATATATAAAATAAATCAAAAAACGGCCCTAATTTAGTTTTTTTTGCAAATAATAATTAACTTAGAATTTCATGGCTGCAACACGTGCCAAAGTAGTTGGGAAAGGGCATGTTCACCACTGTGTTACATGGCCTTTCCTTTTAACAACACTCAGTAAAGGTTTGGGAACTGAGGAGACACATTTTTGAAGCTTCTCAGGTGGAATTCTTTCCCATTCTTGCTTGATGTACAGCTTAAGTTGTTCAACAGTCCGGGGGTCTCCCTTCTGCTATTTTAGGCTTCATAATGCACCACACATTTTCAATGGGAGACAGGTCTGGACTACAGGCAGGCCAGTCTAGTACCTGCACTCTTTTACTATGAAGCCATGTTGATGTAACACGTGGCTTGGCATTGTCTTGCTGAAATAAGCAGGGGCGTCCATGGTAACGTTGCTTGGATGGCAACATATGTTGCTCCAAAAGCTGTATGTACCTTTCAGCATTTATGGCGCCTTCACAGATGTGTAAGTTACCCATGTCTTGGGCACTAATACACCCCCATACCATCACACATGCTGCCTTTTACACTTTGCACCTAGAACAATCCGGATGGTTCTTTTCCTCTTTGGTCCGGAGGACACGACGTCCACAGTTTCCAAAAACAATTTGAAATGTGGACTCGTCAGACCACAGAACACTTTTCCACTTTGCATCAGTCCATTTTAGATGAGCTCAGGCCCAGCGAAGCCGACGGCGTTTCTGGGTGTTGTTGATAAACGTTTTTCGCCTTGCATAGGAGAGTTTTAACTTGCACTTACAGATGTAGCGACCAACTGTAGTTACTGACAGTGGGTTTCTGAAGTGTTCCTGAGCCCATGTGGCGATATCCTTTACACACTGATGTCGCTTGTTGATGCAGTACAGCCTGAGGGATGGAAGGTCACGGGCTTAGCTGCTTACGTGCAGTGATTTCTCCAGATTCTCTGAACCCTTTGATGATATTACGGAGCGTAGATGGTGAAATCCCTAAATTCCTTGCAATAGCTGGTTGAGAAAGGTTTTTCTTAAACTGTTCAACAATTTGCTCACGCATTTGTTGACAAAGTGGTGACCCTCGCCCCATCCTTGTTTGTGAATGACTGAGCATTTCATGGAATCTACTTGTATACCCAATCATGGCACCCACCTGTTCCCAATTTGCCTGTTCACCTGTGGGATGTTCCAAATAAGTGTCTGATGAGCATTCCTCATCTTTATCAGTATTTATTGCCACCTTTCCCAACTTCTTTGTCACGTGTTGCTGCCATCAAATTCTAAAGTGAATGATTATTTGCAACAAAAAAAAATGTTTATCAGTTTGAACATCAAATATGTTGTCTTTGTAGCATATTCAACTGAATATGGGTTGAAAATGATTTGCAAATCATTGTATTCCGTTTATATTTACATCTAACACAATTTCCCAACTCATATGGAAACGGGGGTTTGTACATTCTGGGTGTCTCGTTCAGTAAAAAAACGTAAAATTCCATTCGGTTTTTTAAGATGGTCTCTCATAATTTTTTTTAGCATTCAATCAGACATTATTGTGAGTTTTGGTATTAGTGTTCCTAAAAATCAGATATACCAGCCCCCAGACACATTTTTTTCCTTAAATTTGGTTCCTCGAGTTAAAATAATTGCCCAGGCCTGACATACACGAAATGATGATGAGAGCCAAAAGAGTCTACTCTCAGAAAAGACACCTAACTTCCCATCCCTATGTGGGCACAAAGTGACTTTATCTGTATTTGTGCTACCGCCCCCTGCTGGTTACACCACATATAAGCGGAAGCTGTGTGTCTTTTACTTTCAGGACCGGCGACATTTAAAATAGTACTTTATCGTGTCTACTCCGACGGTTAAAAAACTCTTAATTGTGGTCATTTTTCACGCAATAGAAGCATAATGTTGGCGTCGAAGACATTGATAGTAGAAGTGGCGAACTCCCTGCTTAGTGTAAGTCTGTGTGTGTGGTTTACTTTTGCCAAGTCTCTCATTAGTTTGTAAAAAAAAACAATACAACGACGCGAAAGGAGTAGTTCTTTATGACGTTTTAATGTCATATTTGTGTGAGAAAAAGTGAAACTTCACATCGAAAATTCGAGAAAACGTCGGCGGGCGTTTTATTAAACTAGTCGCCGACTGAATACTTGTTTTGTTTTCGTTTCTTACAAGCGCTAACGTTTATTTCCGTACCTTTTTTTAAATCCACCATTTATAAATACACATTAGTAGGCTAAATGAACCTCTTCAACATATTTCCGTACCCGTTTATAAGCAACGATTTCTTTCCGTAATAAGCTAGCAGGCTAACAGCTAGCGAGTGGGAGGGAACCATCTCGCTTCCTGGTCGTCTTTGTGGCGTTCAATACTTGTGTCTAGTCCGACGGGTTAAAAAACTCTTTAATTGTGGTCATTGTTCACACAATAGAAGCATAATGTTGGCGTCGAAAACATTGATAGTATAAGTGACGAACTCCCTGCTTAGTGTAAGTCTGTGTGTGTGGTTTACTTTTGCCAAGTCACTCATTTTTGGCTGTTATTTTTTTTGGTTAAAAAAAAACGACGCGAAATGAGTCCCTTCTTTATGACGTTTTAATGTCATATTTGTGAGAAAAGGTGAAACTACCCATCGACCATTCGAAAAAAAAACGTCGACTGGCGTTTTATTACTAGTCGCCGACTGAATACTTGTTTTGTTTACGTCTTTTACAAGCGCTAACGTTTATTTCCGAACAAGTTTACAAGCAAGGTTTTATTTCCGGGAGGGAACCATCTCGCTTCCTGGTCGTCTTTGTAGCGTTCAATGCGCATGCGCGACAATCCCCCACCAGCTGCAGGTGTTGAGGCCGCCGAGCTGTCCCGGCCAATCACTTCACTTCCTGTTTATCGAGGCTTTTTGAATGGATTAATTAATCGATAAGTGTCGGTCCAATGATCAAGACACAAACACTCTCAGGATTGTGCCTTTTTAAAAAAATTTTTTAGGCGTGTGACACCGGAGCTGAAGGGCAGACATCATGGATCTGCGTTGCCGGGACTGGATGGCCGCTTTGCCGGAGGAGCTGTGGGACGTCCCGCTCAACCACCTGGCCATACCTGGTACTTGATTATTCCTTACAAAAACACTTTTTTATTCAGTCTTAAAACGGAAAACACTTTATTATTTATTCCTAAAAACACTTTAAATTATTCCTAAACTGAAAACACACTTTATTTATTCCTAAACTGATTTTTTAAATTTTTTTATTGAATCAGTACAACAGGGGTGTCCAAAGTGCGGCACGGAGGCCATTTGCGGCCCGCAGCTAATTGTTTACCGGCCTGCCACACATTCGGGAAATGCTGTTGCAAAAATAAAAAATAAACATTAAAAAAAGTGGAATGAGGTTAAATCTAACTAGAAAAGTTGCAATGTTGACACAAAACTGCCGTGCAGGCTTTTTTTTCTTCTTTTGTCTATCTTTATTTTTATTTTTTTGTCATTGCTGAAAAAAAATAAAAATCAATGATTAATAAGATAAGAATTATTGACCTATTCAAGGCTCCAATTATTTAAAATATTTCACTTTAAAATGTTTTATGTGGAAAATATTGCATATATTGTGTGGTTGCCATACAAAAACATCAACATTTTATTTGACAAAAGAGCATAAAACAAACAAAATAATAGTTCAAAAGTAAAATCGACAGATATATCTGAAGTTGATCTCGTAACTTAAGTGTTGAAAGTAAAAAAAACAAAACAACTAATAACAATTTATCACTTTCTGAGTGGGGCACCTTTTGGATCCCAAATATATTTAATGGGATTTTATTTATCTTTTCACTGTGATTACTCAAAAATAACAAGTAATTAAAATCAATGGTGTCCTGCATTATTGATCTTTTTGAGGCTCTAATTACTTCACATCAAACATTGCTTTCTGAATGTTTCGGGCAGTGGGGGAAATACTGCATACCGTATTTCCTTGAATAGCCGCAGGGGCGTTAATTAATTTAAAACCTCCTGTCACTCCTGCGTTTACCGGAAACCGGCGGGATGGCCGTGCATGCGGTAATTATTTTAAAACCTCTTCTCACTCCGGCGTTTACCAAAAGGAATCCATAAAATTTAGGCGTGCGCTTTGAGTGGGATGTAAGCATACCATCATGAAAAGCACATTTAATTAAAAAAACGTTATTATGGTCTTACCTGTACTTATAAATGGAGTCCATTTGCAGCTCCTTCTGACCAAAAGCATCGATAACTTGTTTATAGAAGTCTTCCTTATTTTCTTTCTTCCGTTTTAAAAGTCTCTGTTTCGATGGAGATATTCCTTTAATTATTACCTCCTGCTTCGATTGAAAGTCCAGTTTAGAAAACTGTTTTATTTTAGATACCGGTATGTAATCCTCCTTGTTAAAAGGAAGAAAAAAAATCTCTTGCTGCGTGTGTTCACTTCTTCTGCAGTACCGGAAGTCGCAAGAAGGATCACTAGCGCGGCAGCGCCCTCTACCACCAGGAGGCGGGAGTCATTTAATGACTTATACAGTATTTCACACACGCAGCTACGGTATATTAATAAAACATAGCTGCTTACTGTTCTCTTTAGCATACTGTACCGGTATTCAATAGCTTGGACCTTAAATCCTACTGAAAAGCTCTTTATCTTTTTTCCTTTGTGCGATAGTAAACTACTGAAATCAGCTTCCTCCATTTTGAAAAGGAGGACAGATGCGTCACTCGTGACGTAACGAATTTGACCCGGTGGAAGTTGTAGCCATATGCTAAATATTTTGCGGAACGAGTTTGACCCGGCGAAAATTATAGACATGCGATAATAAAATTAATATTTTGCGAAACGAATTTGATCCGGCTTCAATAATAAACCGGTGATAAGGCCAAGCATGCGTTAATTATTTTGAGAAACGACTTTGACCCGGCAGTAATTCTAGACGTGCGAATACTATATTCCCTGCGCCAATTCAAGGAAATACGGTATTTCAATTTTATTATAAAAAACTAAGTTGTCTTTGACAGAAAAGGCATAAAACCTTTTTGGTTTTTTAAACTTTATATCAACCTGAAGTTGATATACTGTACAGATTTACTGTAAGCGTTAAATAAAAAAATTTGACTTGTTTTTAACATTTTAATGACTTAGACCCTTCATGGTCCCCGGGAGCCCTAAAGGTAAAAAACAAACAAAATCCATATATTTTGTTATGGTTTGAAAATGAAAAATATCAAAATGGCCCCCGCATGCTTTAATTTTTCCGTGTGCGGCCCTCAGTGGAAAAAGTTTGGACACCCCTGCAGTACAACTATAACAATGTGTTGTTTCTAGGGGTGTGGGGAAAAATTGATTTGAATTTGAATCGCGATTCTCACGTTGTGCGATTCAGAATCGATTCTCATTTTAAAAAAATCGTTTTATTTATTTATTTTTTATTTATTTATTTATTTATTTATTTTAATTAATCAATCCAACAAAACAATACACAGCAATACCATAACAATGCAATCCAATTTCAAAAGCAAACCCGACCCAGCAACACTCAGAACTGCAATAAACAGAGCAACTGAGAGGAGACACAAACACGACACAGAACAAACCAAAAGTAGTGAAACAAAAATGAATATTATCAACAACAGTATCAATATTAGTTACAATTTCAACATAGCAGTGATTAAAAATCCCTCATTGACATTATCATTAGACATTTATAAATAAATAAAAAAGAACAATAGTGTCACAGTGGCTTACACTTGCATCGCATCTCATAAGCTTGACAACACACTGTGTCCAATATTTTCACAAAGATAAAATAAGTCATATTTTTGGTTCATTTAATAGTTAAAGCAAATGTACATTTTTGCAATCAGTTGATAAAACATTGTCCTTTACAATTATAAAAGCTTTTTACAAAAATGTACTACTCTGCTTGCATGTCAGCAGACTGGGGTAGATCCTGCTGAAATCTATGTATTCCATGAATAGACAATCCTTTTGAATCAGGAAAAAAATCGTTTTTGAATCGAGAATCGTGTTAAATTGAAAAAAAAAATCGATTTTGAATCGAATCGTGACCCCAAGAATCGATATTGAACCGAATCGTGGGACACCCAAAGATTCGCAGCCCGAGTTGTTTCTATTCTATTGTGTTAAAGTGATGTATGGTGTAAACTTGCAGGTCCGGTGGGTTAATTGAGTTGCACGTCAGTCATCGTGCATGGCAACACAAACCAGTTGTATCGGTTCAACATGGCACACTGGAAATCAGGGGGTGTCCAAAGGGTCAAGCTTGTTTTGTTTTCTTTGGCTCGCGACACATACTAAAGAAAAAATAAACACAAACAGGATTAGAAAAGGACACAAAAAAATAGACGATGTCATTAAGGAATGCTGATAACGCGCCTGTCAAACTTAACAGTTGACATGTGTCAAAAAGTACCAAGTTTCGCAACTCTGAGGCGTTCAATTGTAAACCAGCTCAAAAAGTTAGCGTGGTAATGTGCCAAGTACCAAGGTTCTCCAGGGCGTTCGGCTGCAAAATTGGATAAAAAGTTAGCGTGTTATTGTTAGCATGCTAACAGTTAGTATGTGTCAAGTATCAAGTTCTGTGACTCTGAGGTGTTCGGCTGCAAAATTGGCTGAAAAAGCTAGTATGCTAAGAGTTAGCATGTGTCAAGTACCAAGTTCTATGACTCTGAGGTGTTTGGCTGTAAAATTGGCTGAAAAAGATAGCATGCTAAGAGTTAGCATGTGTCGAGTACCAAGTTCTATGACTCAGGTGTTTGGCTGTAAAATTGGCTGAAAAATCTAGCATGCTAAGAGTTAGCATGTGTTAAGTACCAAGTTGTATGACTGAGGTGTTTAGTTGAAAACGTTATGTTAACGTTAGCATGCTAACTAACAGTTAGCATGTGTCAAGTACCAACTTCTATGACTCTGAGGTGTTGGGCTGCAACGTTGGCTGAAAAATCTAGCATGCTAAGAGTTAGCATGTGTCAAGTATCAAGTTGTATGACTCTGAGGTGTTTAGCTGAAAAAGTTATTATGTTAACGTTAGCATGCTAACTAACAGTTAGCGTGTGTCAAGTATCACGTTCTATGACTCTGAGGTGTTCAGCTGCAAAATTGGCTAAAAAGTTAGCGTGTTATTGTTAGCATGCTAACAGTTAGTATGTGTCAAGAACCAAGTTCTATGACTCTGAGGTTTTTCGGCTGCAAAATTGGCGGAAAAAGCTAGCATACTAAGCGTTAGCATGTGTCATGTACCAAGTTCTATGACTCTGAGGGGTTTGGCTGCAAAATTGGCTGAAAATGTTATTACGTTAACGTTAACATGCTAACAAACAGTTAGCATGTGTCAAGTGCCAAGTTCTATGACTCTGAGGTGTTCGGCTGCAAAATTGGCGGAAAAAGCTAGCATGCTAAGAGTTAGCATGTGTCAAGTACCAAGTCTATGACCCTGAGGTGTTGGGCTGGAACATTGGCGGAAAAATGTAGCCTGCTAAGACTTAGCATGTGTCAGGTATCAAGTTGTATGACTCTGAGGTGTTCAGCTGCAAAATAGGCAGAAAAAGTTATATGTTAACGTTAACATGCTAACAAGCAGTTAGCATGTGTCAAGTACCAAGTTCTGACTCTGAGGTGTTTGGCTGTAAAATTGGCTGAAAAATCTAGCATGCTAAGAGTTAGCATGTGTCAAGTACCAAGTTCTATGACTCTGAGGTGTTGGGCTGCAACGTTGGCTGAAAAATATAGCATGCTAAGAGTTAGCATGTGTCAAGTATCACGTCTATGACTCTGAGGTGTTCGGCTGCAAAATTGGCGGAAAAAGCTAGCATGCTAAGAGTTAGCATGTGTCAAGTATCACGTTCTATGACTCTGAGGTGTTTAGCTGAAAGTTATGTTAACGTTAGCATGCTAACTAACAGTTAGCATGTGTCAAGTATCACGTTCCATGACTCTGAGGTGTTCGGCAGCAAAATTGGCGGAAAAAGCTAGCATGCTAAGAGTTAGCATGTGTCAAGTATCACGTTCTATGACTCAGAGGTGTTTGGCTGTAAAATTGGCTGAAAAATCTAGCATGCTAAGAGTTAGCATGTGTCAAGTACCAAGTTTTATGAATCTGAGGTGTTCGGCTGCAAAATTGGCGGAAAAAGCTAGCATGCTAAGAGTTAGCATATGTCATGTACCAAGTTCTATGACTCTGAGGTGTTTGGTTGCAAAATTGGCTGAAAAAGTTATGTTAATGTTAGCATGCTAACACACTGTTAGCATGTGTCAAGTACCAAGTTCTATGACTCTGAGGTGTTCAGCTGCAAAATTGGCGGAAAAAGCTAGCATGCTAAGAGTTAGCATGTGTCATGTACCAAGGTCTATGACTCTGAGGTAATTAGCTGAAAAAGTTATTATGTTAATGTTAACATGCTAACAAACAGTTAACATGTGTCAAGTACCAAGTCCTATAACTCTGAGGTGTTGGGTTGTAAAATAGGCTGAAAAGGTTGGCACGTTAACGTTAGCATGCTAACAGCATGTGTCAAGTACCAAGTTCTATGAGTCAGGTGTTAAGCTGCAAAATAGGCTGAAAAGGTTAGCATGTTACCATTAGCATGCTAACAAACAGTTGGAATGTGTCAAGTACCAACTTCTATGACACTGACGTGTTTGGCTGCAAAATTGGCTGAAAAAGTCAGCATATTAACATTAGCATGCTAACAGTTAGCATGTGTCAAGTACCAAATCATATGATTCTGAGGCGCTCGGCTACAAAATTGACTGAAAAAGTTAGCATGTTAACGTGAGCATGCTAACATACAGCATGTGTCAACTACCAAGTTCTACGACTCTGGGGTGGTGAGGTTGAACAAGTTAGCATGTTAACGTTAGCATGCTAACAGTTAGCATGTGTCAAGCACCAAGTTGAATGAGTCAGGTGTTTAGCTGCAAAATTAGATGTCACGTAGACCAACAGGAAGTGGAAAGAAATGATGAGATGACGTCTTTCAAAGTAGTTTTTCCCAACAGGAAGTCACGACACGATGAGTTATTGTCTGGACATCAACTCTCCGCTGGTCAGGTCTGAGTCGGACATCTTCAGGATCCTGGATGGACTTTGCTGCTGCTTCACCAGGCCCACCATCTACAAGTGGGCCACCACGCAGGTACTTCCTCTTATATATAATAAATCAAATAATTAGTGTTAAAAAATAAATAAATAAAATAATACATATTTTTAATATATAAAATTACATATATATTTAAAATAAATAACGTTATAAATAAATAAATACAAATGTAAATAAATTATGAAAAAATACAAACACCAGCTGTTATGGAATAAAATGTACTAGAATGAAAAATTATTATAATAGATCAATAATATTACAAATAAGTCCAAAATAATTAGCGTTAAAAATAAATACAATCAAATAATAAAAAAATATAAATGTATAAAATGACATTAAAATATTTAAAATAAATACCATGTATAATAAATAAATACAAATGTAAATACATTATGACAAATATAAGCATCAGTTGCTAAAGGATAAAATGTAGTAGAAGGAAAAATTATTACAATAGAATAATATTGCAAATAAGTAAAAAATAATTAGCGTTAAAAATAAATAAATACAATCAAATAATAAATAAATATTTTAATATACCGTATTTTCCGCACTATAAGGCGCACCTAAAAACCTCCAATTTCCTCAAAAGCTGACAGTGCGCCTTATAATCCGCCTTATATATGGACCAATATTGAGCCACAACAGGTCTCGCAACTACGGTAACTACGCCGACTTCATTTTCCCCCTTCTACGGCTGCTTACCATAGAAGAAGAAGCGCTTCTTCTACAGGGGAAAATGAAGTCGGCGGCTGCTTACCGTAGAAGAACTTCTTCTTCTACAGGAGAAAATGAAGTCCGCGGCTGCTTATCGTACAAGAAGAACTTCTTCTTCTACAGGGGTAAATGAAGTCGGCGGCTGCTTACCGTAGAAGAAGAACTTCTTCTTCTACGGGGGAAAACAAAGTCCCGTAGTTGCGAGACCTAAACTTTATGTAAAGACCCAAAAATGGCTCCTATTAAGAGACACGCTTACGACGCAGAGTTTAAACTCAAGGCGATCAGTCACGCAGTAGAGCACGGGAATAGAGCAGCAGCGAGAGAATTTAACATTAACGAATCAATGGTGCGGAAGTGGAGGAAGCAACATGATGACCTGCGGCAAGTAAAGACGACTAAACAAGAGTTTCCGAGGGAACAAAGCGAGATGGCTACAGTTGGAGGACAAACTGGAACAGTGGGTTGTTGAACAGAGAGCAGCAAGTAGAAGTGTCAGTACAATCACTATTTGTTTTGTTGACATTCCCTTTAGCGCAGCTCCATCTAATGGCTGCATAACGTAACCCCAGCCTCTACTGTAGCGTCTATTCTATGCGCCTTATATATGAACACAGTTTTAAAATAGGCCATTCATTGAAGGTGCGCCTTATAGTGCGGGAAATACGGTATATGTGAAGGACTCTCTGTGCGGGTAGGGTTCTCCTGAGGCCGATAGATGTTCTCGAGCCCGGGCAGCAGGTTTGAACAGCTGGGTTTCGAAGCCGGGCCATACACACTCCATTCCCGCAGGAGGCGCGCCGACCACGCCTCACTCCGCAATATACAATTAGAGAAAGATACTTAAAATAATTCAAGTTAAAAAATAATCATACAAATTTAAATAAATTATGAAAAAATATAAACAGTAGCTGTTATGGAATAAAATATGTACTAAAATGTAAAATTATCATAATAGATAAAAAATATTGCAAATAAGTCCAAAATAATTAGTGTTAAAAATAAATAGAATAAAATAATGAAAAATATAAATATATATAATTACATACAAATAGTTTAAATAAATGACATTAAAAATAAATAAATACAAATGTAAATAAATTATGAAAAAATACAAACACCAGCTGTTATGGAATAAAATGTACTAGAATAAAAAATTAGTACAATAGAATAATAATATTACAAATAAGTCAAAAATAATTAGCGTAAAAAAAATAAATGAATAAAATAAAATCAAAAAAATATAAATGTGTAAAATTACATTAAAATGTTTAAAATAGATAACATTAAAAATAAATAAATACAAAGTAAATAAATTATGAAAAATATAAACACCTGCTGTTAAAGAATAAAATTCACTAGAATGAAAAATGATTACAATAGAATAATAATATTGCAAATAAGTAAATAATAATTAGCGTTAAAAAATAAATACAATCAAATAATAAATATTTTAATATATACAAATAGATGAAGATATTTAAAATAATTAAAGTTACAAATAAATACAAATGTAAATAAATTTTGAAAAAATATAAGCAGTAGCTGTTATGGAATAATCAATCAATCAATGTTTACTTATATAGCCCTAAATCGCGAGTGTCTCAAAGGGCTGCACAAGCCACAACGACATCCTCGGCTCAGATCCCACATCAGGGCAAGAAAAAACTCAACCCAATGGGATGACAGTGAGAAACCTTGGAGGGGACCGCAGATTTGGCACCCCACATTATTAACGCTATAAATAACGTTAAAAGTAAATACAAATGTAAATAAATTATGAAAAAATATAAACACTAGCTGTTATGGAATAAAATGTACTAGCATGAAAAATAATCATAAAAGATCAGTAATTTTGCAAATAAGTCAAAAATAATTAGATTTAAAAATAAATAAAATAAAAATAATGAAAAAATATAAATATATAAAATTACATACAAATATTTAAAATAAATAACATTAAAATAAATACAAATGTAAATAAATTATGAAAAAATACAAACACCAGCTGTTAAAGAAAAAAATGTACTAGAATGAAAAATTATTATAATAGAATAATAATGTTGCAAATAAGTCAAAAATAATTAGCGCAAATAAATAAATAAATAAAATAATCAATCAATCAATCAAAGTATATTTATATAGCCCTAAATCACAAGTGTCTCAAAGGGCTGCACAAGCCACAACGACATCCTCGGCTCAGATCCCACATCAGGGCAAGGGAAAACTATATATTAATAAACTACTTGTAAATTAAAATAAATATTTTAATATATAAAAATAAGTAAATATTTTTAATGTATTAGTAAATAGTAATATAGTATATATACCGGTATTTAACATAAATAACGTTAAAAATAAATACAAATGTAAATAAATTATGAAAAAATCAACACTAGCTGTTATAGAATAAAATGTACTAGAATGAAAACTTATTACAATGGATCAATAATATTGCAAATAAGTCACAAAAAATTAGCGTTAAAAAATAAATAAAATCAAACAATGAATAAAAGAATATATAAATATATACAATTACATAAAATGATTTAAAATAAGATTAAAAATAAATATATACAAATGCTGATATAGAATAAAATGTCCTTGAATAAAAAATTATTACAATATATCAATGATATTGCAAATAAGTCAAAAAAGTAGCATGGGGGTGGGGGGAATAAAATAAAATACATACTGTAAATATGTAATATTACACATTTTCATAAATTATGAAAAAATAGAAACATCGGCTGTTATTGAATAAAATGTTCTAAAATGATAATAATTGAAAATAAGTCAAAATTAGTGTGAAGAAATAAGTTAAACAAAACTAAATAACGAATAAAAATTAAAAAAAAAAATAATACAAATTATATATATATATATATAATATATACACATACACATAAAAACATTTTTTTAAGGATTACGATTAATCGTTTATACATGATTATTCATGCAATCAATTTGTGTGATTAATCGTATGAGTTAACTCTGGCAGCTTTTACAGTAAATGACATGATGAAGTTACTCCATAGTGAGAGATTGGAAACACCAGTTTAGAATAAAATGTACTAGAATGTAAAATGATCATAATTCAGTCTGTCAATAATCTTGTGATTAATCAAAATAAAAAAATGGCATTATTCAATTATATACGCAGATTAATCAATCAATTTATTTACACTCCATGTTCCTTTACCTGTTATACCATCAGTGATCAATTTAAGAATAAAAATAGCAAATAAAATATAATACAAAATAAACTTTGATGCACACAAGACTTTGCTGGCAAATTTCCTTCCAAAATAAAACCCTGACTGAACTTTAGATCAAAGTTAGAACAAATAACGTGCATTTATTCTAACATTTAAAAAGATGACAATAACATTGCATTTGTGTGCAAATATTGAGGTCATTTAAACTATGCAAGCAAGTACAAACCTGTGATTAATCGTGATTAATACAAGTAATAACCTGTGATTAATCGTGTTTAATGCAAGTAATAACCTGCGATTAATTCATGTTAACCTGTGATTAATCCACATAATAACCTGTGATTAATTGTGATTAATCCAAGCAATACCCTGCAATTAATCGTGATTAATCCACTAATAACCTGCGGTTAATCATGATTAATCCAAGTAAATAACCTGTGATTAATCCAAGTAAGAACCTGTGATTGATCGTGATTAATCCATGTAATACCCTGCGATTAATCGTGATTAATCCACGTAATAACCTGCAGTTAAACGTGATTAATCCACGTAATAACCTGCGGCTAATCGTATTAATCCAAGTAATAACCTGTGATTAATCCAAGTAAGAACCTGCGATTAATCGTCATTAATCCAAGTAATAAACTGCGATTAATCGTCATTAATCCAAGTAATAAACTGCGGTTAATCGTGATTAATCCAAGTAATAACCTGCAGTTAATCATGATTAATCCAAGTAATAACCTCCTGTTAATCGTGATTAATCCAAGTAATAACCTGTGGTTAATCGTGATTAATCCAAGTAATAACCTGCGGTTAATCGTGATTAATCCACGCAATAACCTGCAATTAATCATGATTAAACCAAGTAATAACCTGCGAATAATTGTGATTAATCCCAGTAATAATCTGCGATTAAAACAAGTAATATGGGGCGGTATAGCTCGGATGGTAGAGTGGCCGTGCCAGCAACTTGAGGGTTCCAGGTTCGATTCCTGCTTCCGCCATCCTAGTCACTGCCCAGTAATAACCTGCGATTACTCGATTACTCCAAGTAATAACTTGATTAATCCAAGTAATAAACTGTGATTAATCATCTGTGATTAATCGTGTCTAATCCAAGTAATCACCTGCGATTAACCGCATTTAATCCAAGTAATAACCTGCAATAAATCGTGATTAATCCAAGTAATAATTTGTGATTAATCTAAGTAACAAACTGTGATTAATCCAATTAATTGTGTATAATTAAAGTAATAACCTGCGATAATCGTGATTAATCCAAGTAATCACCTATGATTAATCATGTCTAATCCAAGTAATAACCTGCGATTAACCACTTTTAATCCAAGTAATAACCTGCGTTTAATCGTGATTAATCCAAATAATAATTTGTGTGTAATCAAGTAATAAACTGTGATTAATCCAAGTAATCACCTGCGATTAATCGTGTCTAATCCAAGTAATAACCTGCGATTAACCGCGTTTAATCCAAGTAATAACATGCGATTAATCGTGATTAATCCAAGTAATAACCTGCCATTAATTGGGATTAATCCAAGTAATTACCTGCGATTAATCGTGATTGATCTAAATTCTGATTTTAAAAAAAATCATTTGACAGCACTAATCATAAGAGATTAAAAATGTTGTCCAACATATTGATTGATGTCACAGCAGCCATCTTGTACTGAGCAACCCTGACAGAAGTGTGTGTGTGAAGGATCGCTGCATCGAGGACCAGCTGGCGATGGGCATCCGTTACTTCGACCTGCGCGTGGCACGCAAGCCCAGCGAGCCGGGGTCACACCTATACTTCACGCACATCCTCTACACACACCTGACGGTCCTGGTGAGTGCCCGCCACGCCCCTTCAGACCGCCTGTACGTGAAGCCGCCGCCTGTCCCTCAGGAGACGCTGGCGTCCATGGTGTCCTGGCTGGACGCTCACCCCAAGGAGGTGGTCATCCTGGCCTGCAGACACTTTGAGGGAATGGACGATCAAATCCACGAGTCCTTCATCTTGGCGCTGCAGCACCTCTTCGGCGCCAAGCTGTGTCCTCGCCAGGTGAGTCCGCAGGGTTTTTTCTTTCTGGCACGGGTCCTCACCGCCGTCCCGGTCCCGGCAGGAACCCGAGCTGACCCTCAGGGCTCTGTGGGCGTCGGGTCACCAGGTGCTACTGTCCTACGACGCAGACGTGGCGTCCAGACACGCTCAGCTGCTCCCCGCCATCCCCTACTGGTGGGCCAACCAGGGCACGGCCCGCGGCGCCATCAGATACCTGGAGTGGCAGCAGCAGCTGGGACGCCCAGGTCAGTCCCACACCACACCACCTTACCTTACCTTACCTTATCTTAGCAAGCAGCAACCTTTCTCACAATTTTCCTTGAAGGCCGGCCCCTGGCATAAACATGACTCAGCATCAACCACTAGGGGGGGGCACATGATCACGGCCGATACGATACCAACCCGATACCGAGTAACGACAGGGCTGTTATCGCCGATACTTGGACTTGTGATATCAAATCTTTGAATTTTATTCACTTGCACTTTTGTTCATTGATTGTGACAACGACTTAGTCATCAATGCTGCAAAATTTATTGTATTACTTTACAAAAAAGTTGAGTGCAAAGTAACAAAAAAGCAACAATGTAACAAAAAGGTAAACAAAACAACAAATAATTATTACTTTACAAAAAAATTTATGAGTGCAAAGTCATACAAATGTAACATAAAGGTAAACAAAACAACAAAAATAATGAATTCATTTTACAAAATAGTTATTAGTGTAAAGTAACAAAAAAGTAAAGAAAACATAAATAAGTAAAAAAGTTATTACTGCAATTAAAGGTAACAGAAAAATAAACAAAACATCAATAATGAATTATTTTTTACAAAGAAGCAACACTTTAACAAAAAGTCAACAAAACATAAATAATGAATTCATTTTTATTGTAGAAAAAAGTTTAGTGCAAGGTAACAAAAAACAATGTAAACAAAACAAATAATGAATTATTTATTCTACAAAAACATTTAGTGTAAACTAACAAAAAAGCAACAATGTAACAAAAAAGTAAACAAAACAATTATATTGCTTTACAAAAAGTAATACAAATGTGACAAAAAGGTAAACAAAACAAATTAATTTATTTTACAAAAAAGTTAAGTCTAAAATAACAAAAGCAACAATGCAACAAAAAGTTAAACAAAACAAATGATGAATTTATTTTACAAAATAGTTATTAGTGTAAAGTAACAAAAAAGTAAACAACATACATAAGGAATTTTTCATTTGACAAAAACGTTATTACTGCAATTAAAGGTAACAAAAAAGCAACAGAAAAAATAAACAAAACATCAATAATGAATTATTTATTTTACAAAGAAGCAACACTAACAAAAAGTAAACAGTGAATTATTTTTATTGTAGAAAAAAGTTTAGTGCAAGGTAACAAAAACAATGTAAAAAAAAAAGGTTAACAAAACAAATAATGAATGATTTATTTTACAAAAACATTTAGTGTAAAGTAACAAAAAAGCAACAATGTAACAAAAAGGTAAACAAAACAACAATTATATTGCTTTACAAAAAGTAATACAAATGTGACAAAAAGGTAAACAAAGCATTAAATGAATTTATTTTACAAAAAAGTTAAGTCTGAAAACAACATAAATAAGGAATTTTTTATTTTACAAAAACGTTATTACTGCAATTAAAGGTAACAAAAAAGCAACAAACAAAACATCAATAATGAATTATTTATTTTACAAAGAAGCAACACTTAATCAAAAAGTAAACAAAACATAAATATAAAATATTTTTATTGTAGAAAAAAGTTTAGTGCAAGGTAACAAAAAACAATGTAAAAAAACCCATAAATAATTAATTATCTATTTTAGAAAAACATTTAGTGTAAAGTAACATAAAAGCAACAATGTAACAAAAAGGTAAACAAAACAATTATATTGCTTTACGAAAAGTAATAAAAATGTGACATAGGTAAACAAAACAATGAATTATTTTACAAAAATGTTAAGTCTAAAGTAACAATGCAACAAAAGGGTAAACAAAACAAAAATAATGAATTATTATTTTACAAAAAAGTTATTAGTGTTAAGCAACAATGTAACAAAAAGGTAAACAAAACAACATAAGTAATGAATTATTATTTTAGAAAAAAGTTATTAGTGTAAAGTAACAAAAAAGCAGCAATGTAACAAAGGTCAACAAAACAATATAAATAATTAATTATTTATTTTAGAAAAGTTTGTTTAAAGTAACAAAAAAGCAACATTGTAACAAAAAGGTAAACAAAACATAAAAATAATTTTTTTTAAATTATTTTAGGAAAAAGTTATTAGTGTAAAGTAACAAAAAAGCAACAATGTAACAAACAAACATAATGAATTATTTTACAAACAAGTTATTAGTGTAAAGTAAGAATGTAACAAAAAGGTAAACAAAACAATACAATTAATGATTATATTATTTTACAAAAAAGCAACAAAGTAACAAAACCAACATAAATAATGAATGATTATATTATTTAACATAATTGACTGCAGAGACAAGTTAAATAGTTTCCACGCTGGTAAGTCAAACACAGTGACATTGAAATGAATTCATTTCTATTTCATTATATATCCACCTTCCAAATGTCACCATTTTAACATTTATTGTTTTTGTACAGATAAAAACAAACATATTGTACATAAACAAGACAATAGAATGTGGTACACTAGTTTTATTTAGTAATAAAGTTCAGTATTTACCTGGTGGGGAGGCTCCTAACACCAATTTGTGCTCACAAGTTTCTTTCTTTCTTATGTTAATATTTATTTATTTAAGAAACATTGCATTTTTTTTAATGTAATTGCTCCAAAAAAAATAAAATAAAATCAATGATCTATTCAAGGCTCCAAATACTTTACATCAAATATTCCACTTTGAAATATTTTTTGGGGAAAATATTTCATATTTTGGCCATGAAAAAACATTTTTCATGAGAAAAAGGGCATAAAATAGTAAAAAAAACATTAAATAAAATAATAAAAATGTTTAATCGACAGATCTGAAATTGACTAAAGTTTTGAAATAAAAATAAATCATAAAAAGTATGATTTATTTTTAACATTTCATGAGTGCGACCTTTTGGATCCCTGAGAACTTTAGTGGGATTTAAAAAAAATGTAATTGCTCAAATAATAATAATGAATCAAAATCAATGTTATGAATGAATGATCTATTCAAGGCTCCAATTACTTCACATCAAATATTACACTTTGATTTATTTTAGTGGGAAAATATTTCATATTTTGTGTTTTTGACATAAAAATAAACCCAAAGTTATTCTTGACAAAAAAGGGCATAAAATAGCTTCAAAAAACCTTGAAAAAATAAAAGCCTATAATGGAGGACTAGATCAGAAGTTGATACAGACATTTAAGTTGTGAAAATAAAACAAAAAATAAGTCAGATATTAATTTTTAATACTTTAGTGAGCGGGACCTTTTTGGGTCCCCGAGATTTCTAGTGGGATATTTTTATTTTATTTGAAATGTCATTGCCCAAAAAATTTAAATAAATGTTGTTATGAATTATTGACCTATTCAAAGCTTTAATTGCTTTGAAATATTTTTTTGGGGAAAATATTGCATATTTTGTGTTTTTGTTTTAAAACATTTTTCATGAGAAAAAGGGCCTAAAATAGACAAAAAACTATTTTTTAAAAGTTTAATCGATGGATAGATCTGAAGTTGATTTAAGTTTTGAAAAACAAAATAAATGTATGATTTATTTTTAACATTTCATGAGTGGGACCTTTTGGACCTTTTTAGTGGGATTTTTGTAATGCAATTGCTCAAACAATAATAATGAATCAAAATCAATGTTATGAATTATTGATCTATTTAAGGCTGCAAATACTTCACAGATTAATCAAGCAATTTATTTAGACTACATGTTCCTTTACCTGTTATACCACCAGTGATCAATTTAAGAATAAAAATAGCAAATAAAATATAATACAAAATAAACTTTGATGCACATGAGACTTTGCTGGCAAATTTCCCTCCAAAATAAAACCCTGACTGAACTTTAGATCAAATAACGTGCATTTGTTCTAATACTTCACATCAAATATTACACTTTGACTTATTTTATGGGGAAAATATGCCATATTTTGTGTTTTTGACATTAAAAAAAAAAGTTATTCTTGACAAAAAGGGCAATAATTTTAGTGGGATATTTTTTTTTATTTTAAATGTCATTGCCCAAAAAATGAAAATGAATTAAAATCAATGTTATGAATTATTGATCCATTCAAGGCTGCAAATACTTTACATCAAATATTACACTTTGATATATTTTATGGGGAAAATATGCCATATTTTGTGTTTTGGACAATAAAAAAAACTAAGTTATTCTTGACAAAAAGGGCATAAAATGGCTCCAAAAAACCATGAAAAAATAAAAGCCTATAATGGAGGAATAGATCTGAAGTTGATCCAGAGACTCAAGTTGTGAAAATAAAACAATAATTAATATCTGACTTATTTTTAACACTTTTATGAGTGGGACCCTATTGGGTCCCCAAGAATTTTAGTGGGATATTTTTTTTAAATTTTAAATGTCATTGCCCAAAAAATAAAAATTAATTAAAATCAATGTTATGAATAATTGATCCATTCAAGGCTGCAAATACGTTACATCAAATATTACACTTTGATATATTTTATGGGGAAAATATGCCATATTTTGTGTTTTTAACATTAAAAAAAACTAAGTTATTCTTGACAAAAAGGGCATAAAGTAGCTCCAAAAAAATAAAAGCCTATAATGGAGGAATAGATCTGAAGTTGATCCAGAGATTTAAGTTGTGAAAGTAAAACAATAATTAATATCTGACTTATTTTTGACACTTTTATGAGTGGGACCCTTTTGGGTCCCCAATAATTTTAGAGGGATATTTTTTTTAATTTTAAATGTCATTGCCCAAAAAATGAAAATGAATTAAAATCAATGTTATGAATTATTGATCCATTCAAGGCTGCAAATACTTTACATCAAATATTACACTTTGATATATTTTATGGGGAAAATATGCCATATTTTGTGTTTTTAACATAAAAAAAACTAAGTTATTCTTGACAAAAAGGGCATAAAGTAGCTCCAAAAAAATAAAAGCCTATAATGGAGGAAAAGATCTGAAGTTGATCCAGAGATTTAAGTTGTGAAAACAAAACAATAATTAATATCTGACTTATTTTTAACACTTTTATGAGTGGGACCCTTTTGGGTCCCCAAGAATTTTAGTGGGATATTTTTTATTTTATTTTAAATGTCATTGCCCAAAAAATTATAATAAATTAAAATTAATGTTATGAATTATTGATCCATTCAAGGCTGCAAATACTTCACATCAAACATTACACTTTGATATATTTTATGGGGAAAATATGCCATATTTTGTGTTTTGGACAATAAAAAAAATGAAGTTATTCTTGACAAAAAGGGCATAAAATAGCTCCAAAAAACTGTGAAAAAATAAAAGCCTATAATGGAGGAATAGATCTGAAGTTGATCCAGAGATTTAAGTTGTGAAAACAAAACAATAATTAATATCTGACTTATTTTTAACACTTTTATGAGTGGGACCCTTTCGGGTCCCCAAGAATTTTAGTGGGATATTTTTTATTTTATTTTAAATGTCATTGCCCAAAAAATTATAATAAATTAAAATTAATGTTATGAATTATTGATCCATTCAAGGCTGCAAATACTTCACATCAAACATTACACTTTGATATATTTTATGGGGAAAATATGCCATATTTTGTGTTTTGGACAATAAAAAAAACGAAGTTATTCTTGACAAAAAGGGCATAAAATAGCTCCAAAAAACGTGGAAAAATAAAAGCCTATAATGGAGGAATAGATCTGAAGTTGATCCAGAGATTTAAGTTGTGAAAATAAGACAATAATTAATATCTGACTTATTTTTAACACTTTTATGAGTGGGACCCTATTGGGTCCCCAATAATTTTAGAGGGATATTTTTTTTAATTTTAAATGTCATTGCCCAAAAAATAAAAATGAATTAAAATCAATGTTATGAATTATTGATCCATTCAAGGCTGCAAATACGTTACATCAAATATTACACTTTGATATATTTTATGGGGAAAATATGCCATATTTTGTGTTTTTAACATAAAAAAAAACTAAGTTATTCTTGACAAAAAGGGCATAAAGTAGCTCCAAAAAAATAAAAGCCTATAATGGAGGAATAGATCTGAAGTTGATCCAGAGATTTAAGTTGTGAAAACAAAACAATAATTAATATCTGACTTATTTTTAACACTTTTATGAGTGGGACCCTTTTGGGTCCCCAAGAATTTTAGTGGGATATTTTATTTTATTTTAAATGTCATTGCCCAAATAATAAAAATGTACAAAATAAAATGGACAAAATTGAAAATAATTTAATCGCCAGATGGACAGAAGAGATTTAAGCATTGAATAAAAATAATATGACTATTTTTAACACTTTTATAATTGCTTAAAAATGAAGAATATCAAAGTGGGACACCCCCGATATCAAACACTGATACTGTCTATTCCTGTGTGGATATGACTGACTGATACAGGATACGATTAGAGTGATATCACCACCGTGTGATATCATTTGATCAGTGTACTTTCTGGTTAGGACTTTAGTTTATTGATCAAATGAAGCTGCATTCATTGTGTGAGTGTCCAAACATTCACACAATGAATGCAATTCTACACCAAAAAACTCAATTTATTATTATTATTCTCCCAAACGCGCAAAACTTTGTCGCGCTCCACAGCCCCCAGTTTTCACTCCATTGGAACTGTTTTAATGAGATTCAAAACATTCAGCTCGACCGGGAACGGTGTGCTCACCAAAAACAATGTCCCAAAATATCCCAGATTACCCAGAATTCCCAGGTTTTCCGAACTTGCACAATTTCTACATTTCTCAGCCGTTTCGAACTGTTCCAACATCCACACACCCCACTCACCTTGGACATTCAAGCCAGCATGTTTCCCTGACTACCCGGAATTACCAGGAATTTCCCCTCCTTTGAAAATGAATGGTAAATTAACAAACCTCTCCATATCCCACATTTCTCAACCGATTTGAACCGTCCCACTCTCCACTCACTTTGGACAATCAAACTACCATTTTCCAAGTAAAAAAAAAAATTCCAGGAATTCCCAGTTCTCCATAGCCCTATTTTTTATCTCTTCCCTTTCAACCATTTTTGACCATTGCACCTTCAAAACATTCCTTTAGTCAGTACAACAAAATTAGCATTTTTCTTTTCGTACAAATTCCCAGTTTTCCCCAAATTTCAGAAATTCCGAAATACCTGTTACTACATCATTTTTCAACCATTTTGAAAAATTCCAACACCAACCCATCCATACATACCATCTAGGACACGTGTTGTATTACCTATATTTTCAAAAATGTCCGGTTTTCACGAAATCTCTAAATGTTCAGGAAATTCCCATTTAAATGAATGGGAATATTTTTTGCATTTTTAAACCCGTTTCTGACCTTTCTACCTTTACCAAAATTCCCGGTTTTCACGTAATTTTCTCCCCTTTGACAATGAACAGGAAATATACAATCGACTGCATATCCCACATTTCTCATTCAAGCCAGCATGTTCCTCAGTTCCCAAAATTTCCTGATTGTCCAGAATAACCAGGAATTTCCCCCCATAAACAAACCTCTCCATATCCCACATTTCTCATCTGATTTGAACCGTTCCAACATCCACACACTCCACTCACCTTGGACAGTCAAACTACAATTTTCCAAGTTAAAAAAAATCCCAGGAATTCCGATAAAAGGTGAAAATAGGGCTTTGGAGAACCGGCTCCAAAGCCCTATTATCACTTTTTGCTGGAAAGTTTTCACAGTCCACATTTTTCAACCGTTGTTGACCATTCTACCGTCAAAACAAAACATTCCTTTAGTTGGTACAACAAAACTACCATTTTTCTTTTCCAAGTTTTCCCAAAATTCCAGGAATTCCGAAATACCACATCAACATTTAAAAAAAATTCCAACACCAACCCATTCATACCATCTAGGGCAAGTGTATATTATACAAGTGTGTGCGTGTATATATATATATATATTTGAAAAAAAAAATATATATATATATATATATATTTGAAAAAAATAAATAAATATATATATATATATATATATTTTTTTTTTCAAATATATATACATATATATATATATTTTTAAATATATATATATATTTTTTTTCAAATATATATATATATATATATATATATATATATATATATATATATATTTTTTTTTTTCAAATATATATATATATATATTTTTTCAAATATATATATATATATATATATTTTTTCAAATATATATATATATATATTTTTTTTCCAAATATATATATATATATTTTTTTTCCAAATATATATATATATATATATATTTTTTTTTTCAAATATATATATATACATTTAAAAAAAAAAAAAAAAAAAAAAAAATATATATATATATATATATATATATATATATTCAAAAATTTCCAGTTTTCCCACAATCTCCAAATGTCCAGGAAATTCCCATTTAAATGATTGGGAAAATTTCTCAACATTTTTCGCATTTTTTAACCCGATTTCGACCTTTCAACCATTCACCCACACTGCTCTTCACATATGTCGAACAAAAGTTTTCCCTTTACCAAAATTCCCGGTTTTCACGGAATTTTCTCCCCGTTGACAATGACCAGAAAATATACAATCGACTGCATATCCCACATTTCTCATCCGATTTTCATTCAAGCCAGCATGTTCCTCAGTTCCAAAAATTCCCTGATTACCCAAAATTACCAGGAATTTCCCCCTATATACAAACCTCTCCATATCCCACATTTCTCATCCGATTCAAACCGTTCCAACATCCACTCACCTTGGACAGTCAAACTACAATTTTCAAGTTCAAAAAAATTACAGGAATTCCCATAATTCCCAGTTCTCCAAAGCCCTATTTTCACCTCTTCCTGGAAAGTTTTCACAGTCCACATTTTTCAACCGTTGTTGACCATCCTACCGTCAAAACATTCCTCTTAATTGAGAAAACAAAACTACCATTTTTCTTTTCATACAAATTCCCAGTTTTCCCAAAATGCCAGGAATTCCGAAATACCACTTCTAAATTCTGTTACATTTTTCAACCATTTACAAAAATTCCAACACCAACCCATTCATACCATCTAAGGCAAGCGTTGTATTACCTATATTTTCAAAAATTTCCAGTTTTCCCGAAATCTCCAAATGTCCAGGAAATTCCCATTTCTCAACATTTTTCACATTTTTTAACCCGATTTCGACCTTTCAACCATTCACCCACACTGCTCTCCACATATGTCGAACAAAAGTTTTCCCTTTACCAAAATTCCCGGAATTTTCTCCCCATTGACAATGAACAGGAAATATAAAAGGACTGCATATCCCACATTTCTCATCTGATTTTCATTCAAGCTAGCATGTTCCACAGTTCCCCAAATTTCCTAATTACCAGGAATTTCCCCCCATATACAAACCGCTCCATATCCCACATTTCTCATCCGATTTGAACCGTTCCAACATCCACACACTCCTCACCTTGGACAGTCAAACTACAATTTTCCAACTTCAAAAAAATTCCAGGAATTCCCATAATTCACAGTTCTCCAAAGCCTTATTTTCACCTCTTTTGGGAAGTTTTCACAGTCCACATTTTTCAATTCCTCCTAGTAGGGACAACAAAACTACCATTTTTCTTTTAGTACAAATTCCCAGTTTTCTCCAAAATTCCAGGAATTCTGAAATACCACTTCTAAATTCTGTGACGTGAAAAATTTTCAACCGATTCGAAAGATTCCAACACCAACCCATTTATATCATCTTGGACAATTGTGCTGGTATCAATATTTTGTCAAATTTCCAGAAATTCCCAAATGTCCTGGAAATTCCCATTCAAATGAATGGGAACATTTTTCACACTTTTTAAACCCGATTTCCACCAGCTCTCAACCATCGACCCACACTGCTCTTCACATATGTCCAATGCAAAACATGTTGTCCCTTTCCCCAAATTTCCGGTAATTTCCCCCCACTGCCAATGAATGGGCAACATAGAAACCTGTCCATGTCCCACCTGTGACACCTGGACTTGTTTTCCAGAGGGCTTCTTTGTGACGGGCCTGAACCTGACGGCAGCCAGGAAGTACATCCTGACCAATCCCAAGCAGTCCCTGCGCACGCTCACCTGGGCCCAGTGGGAGTACCTGAGCAAGTGGCTGCAGGACCAGAGACCCGGCTCGGACCGCCGCAGCCTCAACATCATCGCGGCAGACTTTGTGGGCCCGCTTCCTCTCTGCTCGCTGGTCATCGGCCTCAACAGGAAACTGCTGTCTCGCCACAACTCCGACTGATATCAACATGCATTCCGTACACCTGTATCAGCTCATGGCAGAACCACCACAACATCATGATGATGACATCACTCGGCCTTTGGCCACATACCATTCCATCCGAGCCCCGTTCCTGGGTTGGACATTCCATTCTCTGCCCCCCTCTCCTTCGTGGAGGGGGGGGGCACATATGAGGCGCTAGCTGTCCAAAGTGGGGACCCAGGGTGGTCCACTCATCTGTGCGCTGCTGACCCGTCTCCACTCAAGATGATCTCCTGCTGGCCCCACTATGGACTGGACTCTCACTATTATGTTAGATCCACTATGGACTGGACTCTCACAATATTAACTAGATCCACTATGGACTGGACTCTCACAATATTAACTAGATCCACTATGGACTGGACTCTAAATATTAACTAGATCCACTGTGGACTGGACCCCCCTCCAAGGTTTCTCATTGTCCCATTGGGTTGAGTTTTTCCTTGCCCTGATGTGGGATTTGAGCCGAGGATGTCGTTGTGGCTTGTGCAGCCCTTTGAGACACTCGTGATTTAAGGTTATATAAGTAAACATTGATTGATTGATTGATTCAGAATCCATTCAACACAACACTCGATTCCACATAGTACTCGATTCGACACGACACCCGATTCGACAGGATACTCGATTCAACAGATTAGTCGATTCAACACGACACTCGTTTCAACAGAGTACTCGATTCAACACAACACTCGATTCCACAGGGTACTCGATTCAACAGAGTAGCTGATTCAACAGGGTACTCGATTCAACACGACACTCGATTCAACAGATTAGTCGATTCAACACGACACTCGATTCAACAGATTAGTCGATTCAACACGACACTCGATTCCACAGATTAGTCGATTCAACACGACACTCGATTCCACAGGGTACTCGATTCAACAGAGTACTCGATTCAACAGAGTAGCTGATTCAACAGGGTACTCGATTCAACACGACACTCGATTCAACAGATTAGTCGATTCAACACGACACTCGATTCCACAGATTAGTCGATTCAACACGACACTCGATTCCACAGGGTACTCGATTCAACAGAGTACTCGATTCAACAGAGTAGCTGATTCAACAGGGTACTCGATTCAACAGATTAGTCGATTCAACACGACACTCGATTCCACAGGGTACTCATTTCAACAGGGTACTCAATTCAACAGAGTACTCGATTCAACACAAGACTCGATTCAACAGGGTACTCGATTCAACAAGACACTCGATTCCACAGAGTACTCGATTCAAAACGACACTCGATTCAACAGGGTACTTGATTCAACAGGAAACTCGATTCAACAGAGTAGCCGATTCAACAGAGTACTCGATTCAACACGACACTCAATGTAAATAATAATAATACAACTTTTTCAAACAGGTCAGAAAAGTGTCTTCTACTTGCATGGAGATGGCCTAAAAACATCCATTTTCTACTGCTTATTCCCAACATATTTTAAAAAATCCATTATTAGATTTTTTTTTTAAATATATACAATTTTAATTTAAAAAAAAAAAAAAAATATATATATATATATATATATATATATATATATATATATATATTTTTTTTTTTTTTTTAAATTAAAATTGTATAAATTTAAATAAAAAAAAAAAATATATATATATATATATATATATATATATATATATATATATATATATATATATTTTTTTTTTTTTTTTTTAAATTTATTTTTTAATTAAAATTTAATTTTTTGGGCTGAAAATGTTTTTGATTAGATTTTTGCCAATTTAGAAGACTAAGAAGCCACCAAAGTGACGTACATTCAGGGAGTCAATCTTTGGACACCAAACGATTCGTGACGACTCGATTCAGAATGGATTCAGTTCAAACAGATTCTCACTAAGTGTTATTTATAGATATTTTTATTGATTGTTGCAAATGACGAATGGTCATGTGACTCCATCAAAGTGTCCCTAATGTTGTGACCTCTAAAGGTGGCACTTCGCTACACGTCCACAAAACACTTCCTGTAGCGTCCGTACGCGGCGGCGCTGATGACCACCTCCACCACGGCCGAGCCCTCGTCGGCGTCCACGCTCACGTCCTGCACGGCGGCCTCCTTGTACAGCCAGCTGGCACGGAGGGCGCCGTTTAGTGACGCCACCTCTAACCTGGCGTGTGTGTGGGCGGGGCTCACCTGAGCTGAGGCGTGTCCAGCTTCACCTTCAGGCTCAGCACGCGCTTCCCTGTGGACGTCAGCACACGCTCCTCCACCGCCTCCAGCAGCGCCTCCAGGCCACGCCCACGCAGGGCGGAGACTGGGAAGACGTCGGCCTCCGTCGCCTCGTAGCTGACAGGGATTCAGAGGGTCAAGCTGTCGCCATGGCAACGCCCCTCACTGTCCTCATACACCTTCTGCCACTCCAGAGTGTTGCTCCATATCGATATCATCCGTACTTGTATCGTTTAGTCGTGTGGAATGTTAGAAAAAATTTGAACCCATACTGGACCGATTCCCGGTGCCTGGGAATCGATACCACTACTCAACGGTGCCAATTTTCTGCATTAAGTTGCAGTTGCAAGTCCAAGACATTAGATGGCAGTAGTGTACAGTTTATGGTATTTTTTTGTTGCGCCCTACAAAGTGTTAATACTGTAAGTGTTGTACTTATTACACACCAGCTCTTTGATTGTAACACGCATCTTAGTTGAAGTTTTAACACATTTGGAGGCGTTGAAATCGCCATGTAAAATCGCTAATGCTAACCAGTAGCATGTCAATAGCAAAGCCAATGTAAATTAGCATCAAGCTAGCACATTTAGTAAAAGTGGAGTGTTTTTTTTTTGGTCAGTTAGAGTTGTAAGGCCGATACATTAAATGGTAGTAGTGTATAATCTATGGTGTGTTGTTTAGTTTTTTGTTGCGCCCTGAAAAGTGTTAATACTGTAAGTATTGTACTTATTACGCACCAGCTGAACGGGACAAGCGGTAGAAAATGGATGGATGTTTGATTGTAACACGCATCTTAGTGGAAGTTTTCATTAACACATTTGGAGGTGTTGAAATCGCTATTGTAAAATCGCTAATGCTAATACGTAGCATGTCAATAGCAAAGCCAATGTAAATTAGCATCAAGCTAGGACATTTAGTAAAAGTGGAGCGTTTGTTTTTTTGCCTGTTACAATCAAGCAGTTGGTGCGTAATAAGTACAACACTTACAGTATTAACACTTTTCAGGGCGCAACAAAAAACTAATCTATGGTGTGTTTAGTTTTTTGTTGCGCCCTGAAAAGTGTTAATACTGTAAGTGTTGTACTTATTACACACCAGCTGTTTGATTGTAACACGCATCTTAGTTGAAGTTTTAATTAACACATTTGGAGGCGTTGAAATCGCCATGTAAAATCGCTAATGCTAACCAGTAGCATGTCAATAGCAAAGCCAATGTAAATTAGCATCAAGCTAGCACATTTAGTAAAAGTGGAGCATTTTTTTGGTGGGGTCAATTACAGTTGCAAGGGCAATACATTAAATGGCAGTAGTGTATAATCTATGGTGTGTTTAGTTTTTTGTTGCGCCCTGAAAAGTGTTAATACTGTAAGTATTGTACTTATTACGCACCAGCTGAACGGGACAAGCGGTAGAGAGTGGATGGATGTTTGATTGTAACACGCATCTTAGTGGAAGATTTCATTAACACATTTGGAGGTGTTTAAATCGCCATTGTAAAATCGCTAATGCTAATACGTAGCATGTCAATAGCAAAGCCAATGTAAATTAGCATCAAGCTAGCACATTTAGTAAAAGTGGAGCGTTTGTTTTTTTGCCTGTTACAATCAAGCAGCTGGTGCGTAATAAGTACAACACTTACAGTATTAACACTTCAGGGCGCAACAAAAAACTAATCTATGGTGTGTGTAGTTTTTTGTTGCGCCCTGAAAAGTGTTAATACTCTAAGTATTGTACTTATTACACACCAGCTGTTTGATTGTAACACGCATCTTAGTTGAAGTTTTAACACATTTGGAGGCGTTGAAATCGCCATGTAAAATCGCTAATGCTAACCAGTAGCATGTCAATAGCAAAGCCAATGTAAATTAGCATCAAGCTAGCACATTTAGTAAAAGTGGAGCATTTTTTTGGGGGGGTCAATTACAGTTGCAAGGGCAATACATTAGATGGCAGTAGTGTATAATCTATGGTGTGTTTAGTTTTTTGTTGCGCCCTGAAAAGTGTTAATACTGTAAGTATTGTACTTATTACGCACCAGCTGAACGGGACAAGCGGTAGAAAGTGGATGGATGTTTGATTGTAACACGCATCTTAGTGGAAGATTTCATTAACACATTTGGAGGTGTTGAAATCGCCATTGTAAAATCGCTAATGCTAACCAGTAGCATGTCAATAGCAAAGCCAATGTAAATTAGCATCAAGCTAGCACATTTAGTAAAAGTGGAGCGTTTGTTTTTTTGCCTGTTACAATCAAGCAGCTGGCGCGTAATAAGTACAACACTTACAGTATTAACACTTTTCAGGGCGCAACAAAAAACTAATCTATGGTGTGTTTAGTTTTTTGTTGCGCCCTGAAAAGTGTTAATACTCTAAGTATTGTACTTATTACACACCAGCTGCTTGATTGTAACACGCATCTTAGTTGAAGTTTTAACACATTTGGAGGCGTTGAAATCACCATGTAAAATCGCTAATGCTAACCAGTAGCATGTCAATAGCAAAGCCAATGTAAATTAGCATCAAGCTAGCACATTTAGTAAAAGTGGAGCGGTTTTTTTTTGTTTCATTTACAGTTGCAAGGGCAATACATTAGATGGCAGTAGTGTATAATCTATGGTGTGTTTAGGTTTTTGTTGCGCCCTGAAAAGTGTTAATACCGTAAGTGTGGTACTTATTAAATGTTAATACTGTAAGTGTTGTACTTATTACACACCAGCTGTTTGATTGTAACGTGCATCTTAGTTGAAGATTTCATTATCACATTTGGAGGCGTTGAAATCGCCATGTAAAATCGCTAATGCTAATCAGTAGCATGTCAATAGCAAAGCCAATGCAAATTAGCATCAAGCTAACACATTAAGTAAAAGTGGAGTGTTTTTTTTATTTTTTTGGTCAATTACAGTTGCAAGGGCAATACATTAGATGGCAGTAGTGTATAATGTTTAGTTTTTTGTTGCGCCCTGAAAAGTGTTAATACTGTAAGTGTTGTACTTATTACGCACCAGCTGTTTGATTGTAACGTGCATCTTAGTTGTAGTTTTAATTAACACATTTGGAGGTGTTGAAATCGCCATGTAAAATCGCTAATGCTAACGAGTAGCATGTCAATAGCAAAGCCAATGTATATTAGCATCAAGCTAGCGCATTTTGGGAAAAGTGGAGCCCTGCTTACATTGAAACGTCTTTTGGAGTCAATTTCTTTGTCAGCGTGGACAATTTCAACGTTTGGCCCAGTCCGCTCTCAGTGCTGCTGGAGTGAGTGGGCAACCCGGGTAGTGAAAGATGGCACTGTAGGCTTTTACGTGAATTGGCGCTCGGTCGGTTCCAAGAAAAAAAAAAAAAGTAGTGGATTCGGTACTGATGCCTATTTATTATTGACCGCCTGGAATGGACTTGCACTGTCTTTAAGTTGAAGTAGCCACAAAAATGTAATGATGCAGACACGTTTGTTACTGGACACTTTGTACTAGTGCCTTGGAGATGGTGTGTGTAAGTAATATGTAACTATCATCATTTGATACTTGTTTGTATTGACAAGTTACACTGCGATACTGTTCAATGATTATGACCTAAGTCTAGCTTGTGTGCTATTGTGTGCTTAGCTGTTGTGTAGCTGCTATAGCTTAGCATGTTTACCTTTTGTAGCAGACTTTAGTAAATCAGAAGACTTTGTGTGCTTATTGGAGGACGTTCAGATGTTGACTGGCTGTCCAGCGTCGCTCACTCGCTTTTAGCATGCTAATCTTAGCATGCTAGCTTTATTATGCTAATTTTGCAGGTATACACCTCAGTCATATTTTGGTAATTGATGCATGCTAATGTTAGCATGCTAGCTTTATTATGCTAATTTTGCAGGTATACACCTCAGTCATATTTTGGTAATTGATGCATGCTAATGTCAGCATGCTATCTTTATTATGCTAATTTTGCAGGTATACACCTCAGTCATATTATGGTATTTAATGCATGCTAATGTTAGCGTGCTAACATTTTTTTGGGAAAAATTTTGTAGGTATACTACACAGTCATATTTTGGTAATTGATGCATGCTAATGTTAGCATGCTAGCTTTATTATGCTAATTTTGCAGGTATACACCTCAGTCATATTTTGTTAATTGATGCATGCTAATGTTAGCATGCTAGCTTTATTATGCTAATTTTGCAGGTATACACCTCAGTCATATTTTGGTAATTGATGCATGCTAATGTTAACATGCTAGCTTTATTATGCTAATTTTGCAGGTATACACCTCAGTCATATTTTGTTAATTGATGCATGCTAATGTTAGCATGCTAGCTTTATTATGCTAATTTTGCAGGTATACACTTTACTCATATTTTGGTATTTAATCGAAAAAATTGTCGCACAGCAGCTAAATGAACACTTAGTGACTAACAATCTCTGTGAACCTTTTCAATCCGGTTTCAGGGCAAATCACTCTACGGAGACAGCCCTCGCAAAAATGACTAATGATATATTGCTAACGATGGATTCTGATGCGTCATCTATGTTGCTGCTTCTTGATCTTAGCGCCGCTTTCGATACTGTTGATCATAATATTTTATTAGAGCGTATCAAAACGCATATTGGTATGTCAGACTTAGCCTTGTCTTGGTTTAACTCTTATCTTACTGACAGGATGCAGTGTGTCTCCCATAACAATGTGACCTCGGACTATGTCAAGGTAACGTGCGGAGTTCCCCAGGGTTCAGTTCTTGGCCCTGCACTCTTTAGTATTTACATGCTGCCGCTAGGTGACATTATACGCAAATACGGTGTTAGCTTTCACTGTTATGCTGATGACACTCAACTCTACATGCCCCTAAAGCTGACCAACACGCCGGACTGTAGTCAGCTGGAGGCGTGTCTTAATGAAATTAAACAATGGATGTCCGCTAACTTTTTGCAACTCAACGCTAAGAAAACGGAAATGCTGATTATCGGTCCTGCTCAACACCAACATCTATTTAATAATACCACCTTAACATTTGACAACCAAACAATTAAACAAGGCGACTCGGTAAAGAATCTGGGTATTATCTTCGACCCAACTCTCTCGTTTGAGTCACACATTAAGAGTGTTACTAAAACGGCCTTCTTTCATCTCCGTAATATCGCTAAAATTCGTTCCATCTTGTCCACTAGCGACGCTGAGATCATTATTCATGCGTTCGTTACGTCTCGTCTCGATTACTGTAACGTATTATTTTCGGGCCTCCCTATGTCTAGCATTAAAAGATTACAGATGGTACAAAATGCGGCTGCTAGACTTTTGACAAAAACAAGAAAGTTTGATCATATTACGCCTATACTGGCTCACTTGCACTGGCTTCCTGTGCACCTAAGATGCGACTTTAAGGTTTTACTACTTACGTATAAAATACTACACGGTCAAGCTCCTGCCTATCTTGACGATTGTATTGTACCATATGTCCCGACAAGAAATCTGCGTTCAAAGAACTCCGGCTTATTAGTGATTCCCAGAGCCAAAAAAAAGTCTGCGGGCTATAGAGCGTTTTCTATTCGGGCTCCAGTACTCTGGAATGCCCTCCCGGTAAAAGTTAGAGATGCTACCTCAGTAGAAGCATTTAAGTCTCATCTTAAAACTCATTTTTATACTCTAGCCTTTAAATAGACTCCCTTTTTAGACCAGTTGATCTGCCGTTTCTTTTCTTTTCTTTTCTACTCTGCTCCGGGGTGGACCGCTAGCCTGTCCATCAGATGGGGACATCTCTACGCTGCTGACCCGTCTCCACTCGGGATGGTTCCCGCTGGCCCCACCATGGACTGGACTTTCGCTGATGTGTTGGACTTTCACAATATTATGTCAGACCCACTCGACACCGAGGATGTCGTTGTGGCTTGTACAGCCCTTTGAGACACTAGTGATTTAGGGCTATATAAATAAACATTGATTGATTGATTGATTGAATGCATGCTAATGTTAGCATGCTAACATTTTTTTGGGAAAATTTTTGTAGGTATACTACACAGTCATATTTTGGTAATTGATGCATGCTAATGTTAACCTGCTAGCTTTACTATGCTAATTTTGCAGGTATACACCTCAGTCATATTTTGGTAATTGATGCATGCTAATGTTAGCATGCTAGCTTTATTATGCTAATTTTGCAGGTATACACCTCACTCATATTTTGGTATTTAATGCATGCTTATGTTAGCATGCTAACATTTTTTTGGGACAAATTTTGTAGGTATACTACACAGTCATATTTTGGTAATTGATGCATGCTAATGTTAGCATGCTAGCTTTATTATGCTAATTTTGCAGGTATACACCTCACTCATATTTTGGTATTTAATGCATGCTAATGTTAGCATGCTAACATTTTTTTGGGAAAATTTTTGTAGGTATACTACACAGTCATATTTTGGTAATTGATGCACGCTAATGTTAACATGCTAGCTTTATTATGCTAATTTTGCAGGTATACACCTCAGTCATATTTTGTTAATTGATGCATGCTAATGTTAGCATGCTAGCTTTATTACGCTAATTTTGCAGGTATACACCTCACTCATATTTTGGTATTTAATGCATGCTAATGTTAGCATGCTAACATTTTTTTGGGAAAATGTTTGTAGGTATACTACACAGTCATATTTTGGTAATTGATGCATGCTAATGTTAACATGCTAGCTTTATTATGGTAATTTTGCAGGTATACACCTCAGTCATATTTTGTTAATTGATGCATGCTAATGTTAGCATGCTAGCTTTATTATGCTAATTTTGCAGGTATACACTTTACTCATATTTTGGTATTTAATGCATGCTAATGTTAGCATGCTAACATTTTTTTGGGAAAAATTTTGTAGGTATACTACACAGTCATATTTTGGTAATTGATGCATGCTAATGTTAACATGCTAGCTTTACTATGCTAATTTTGCAGGTATACACCTCAGTCATATTTTGGTAATTGATGCATGCTAATGTTAGCATGCTAGCTTTATTATGCTAATTTTGCAGGTATACACCTCACTCATATTTTGGTATTTAATGCATGCTAATGTTAGCATGCTCACATTTTTTTGGGACTAATTTTGTAGGTATACACCTCAGTCATATTTTGGTAATTGATGCATGCTAACGTTAAATAAATAAATATAAATATCTTATGTGAAATTGTAGTCTTTGCCATTAAGTTTAATTTCTTGTCGCGCCCTACAAAGTGTATATACTGTAAGTATTGCACTTATTACACACCTGCTGTTTGATTATAACGTGCATCTTAGTTGTAGTTCTCATTAACACATTTGGAGGTGTTGAAATCGCCATGTAAAATCGCTAATGCTAACCAGTAGCATGTATATGGCAATTAGCATTGAGCTAGCACATTTTGAAAAGAGGAGCCTTACTTTTGAGAGTTTTCTATCAGGCGTGCTTGCTTTGTTGGCATAGAAAATGACAACATGACCTAGAGGCGGTCCGCTACCAGTACGCCTGTTTCCTCGCCAAGTGTTTGAGCCGGTGCCGAGTCATGACGTGCAACATAGGTGTCGAAATATGGCACCGTTTGATTTGAGGTGAATCGGTGCTACAAGTGGTACATGAAGACCCAGGGCAGGTTCTTACTTGTGGACCAGGTCTATCTTGTTGTGGACTTCCATCATGGAGCTCAGGAGGCCCTCAGGGACTTGCAGGTTCTTCAAGACGTTCAGGACGTTGGCCTTCTGGTTGGTGGTCTCAGGGTGGCTGATGTCCCGGACGTGGACCAGCAGGTCCTGCAGGCGTCACAAGACAAAGGTCAAGAAGCACAAGAGTGGAGCAGCACAATGCACCAACCTGGGCATCTTCAAATTGTTTCATGATTCCAACATAATCACACAATGGACTTTATTTTGTCGATCATTTACTAAAAGATCTTTTGTTTTGACATTTTCATTCAAATAAAATTGTCAATACATGCCCAACTTTACTTTTTATTGTAGTTTTATATTATTTATATAATTATATTTATAATTATTTTATATTTAATTACTATTATCTTTATTTAATTTTTATATTTTAATGATTTTTCATTTTTATAGTTTAATAATTATCACATTAATTGTATACTTAAATTATATTTATATTACAGTATTTTAACATGAATTATTTTATTTTCATATTTTATTATAATTATTTTATTTTTAGATTTAAATAATAATTATCATTGTTTAATTTTTATATTTTAATGGTAATTAAATTATTCTTATATTTTATCAAGGCTTATTTTATTTGTAAATTTAATGATGATTATATTATTCTTATATTTTAGCTCCGATTATTTTATTTTTATATTTTATTATAATTATTTTTATATTTTAATTATAATTATTATTGTTCATTGTTTATCATATTCATTTTAATGGTCATTATAATATTCTTATATTTTACCAATGATTATTTTATTTTTAGATTTTAATTATAATTATCAGTTTTATTTGTATATTTGAATGGTAATGATATTATTCTTATATTTTATCAAGGCTTATTTTATTTTTATATTTAATGCTAATTATATTTTCTTATATTTTATCTACGATTATTTTATTTTTATATTTTATTTTTATATTTTAATTATAATTATCATTGTTTCATTTTAATGGTAATTATAATATTCTTATATTTTATCTATGATTATTTTATTTATATATTTCATCATAATTATTTTATTTTTAGATTTTAATTATAATTATCAGTTTCATTTTTATATTTTAATGGTAATGATATTCTTATATTTTATCAAGGCTTATTTTATTTTTATATTTAATTATAATTATATTATTCTCATATTTTATCTACGATTATTTTATTTTTATAATTTATTATAATTGTTTTTATATTTTAATTATAATTATTGTTTCAGTTTAATGGTCATTTTAATATTCTTATATTTTATCTATGATTATTTTATTTATATATTTTATTATAATTATTTTATTTGTAGATTTTAATTATAATTATCATTGTTTAATTTGTATATTCTAATGCTAATTATAATATTCTTATATTCTATCTTTGATTATTTTATTATTATATTTTCATTATGATGATTCTATTTTTTATATTTTAATGATAATTAGAAATATATTTCTATATTTATTTATAATCATTATATTTTTATATTTTAAATACAATCATCGTTACTTTATTTTTACACTTTACTTATAATTATCATTAGTTTATTTTTAGACTTTACTTATAATTATCATTAGTTTATTTTTAAATTTTGATTTAAATTACCAATATTTTATTTTGACATTTTAATTATAATGATCATTCATTCATTTGCATATTTTAATGATAATTATTACATTTGTATACTTTAATTGTAATCATTTTTATTACAGTATTTTAACCTTCATTATTTTATTTGCATGTCTAATTTTATTTTTAGATTTTAATTATAATTATCATTGTTTAATTTTTATATTCTAATGCTAATTATAATATTCTTATATTTTATCTTTGATTATTTTATTATTATATTTTCATTATAATGATTCTATTTTTTATATTTTAATGATGATTAGAAATATATTTCTATATTTATTTATAATCATTATATTTTTCTATTTTAAATACAATCATCGTTACTTTATTTTTACACTTTACTTATAATTATCATTAGTTTATTTTTAGACTTTACTTATAATTATCATTAGTTTATTTTTAGATTTGGATTTAAATTACCAATATTTTATTTTGACATTTTAAATATAATTATCATTCATTCATTTTCATATTTTAATGATAATTATTACATTTGTATACTTTAATTATAATCATTTTCATTACAGTATTTTAACCTTCATTATTTTATTTGCACATCTTATTTTATTTTTAGATTTGAATTATAATGATTCTATCTTTTATATTTTAATGATAATTATAAATATATTTTTATATTTATTTATAATCATTATATATTTTATTATAATTATTTTCTTTTTAGATTTTAATTATAATTATCATTGTTTAATTTTTAGATTCTAATGGTAATTATAATATTCTTATATTTTATCTTTGATTATTTTATTATTATATTTTCATTATAATGATTCTATTTTTTATATTTTAATGATAATTAGAAATATATTTCTATATTTATTTATAATCATTATATTTTTCTATTTTAAAGACAATCATTGTTACTTTATTTTTAGACTTTACTTATAATTATCATTAGTTTATTTTTAGATTTTGATTTAAATGATCAATATTTTATTTTTACATTTTAATTATAATTATCATTCATTCATTTTCATATTTTAATGACAATTATATATTTTTTTATATTTTATGTATAATTATTACATTTTAAATATTATTTTTTAACTATAATTATTGTATTTATGTATATATATGGAATCGTGGCGTCCTTCAGACAAAGTGCAGTCCTACCGACTGTTTGATGTCCTCCAGCGTGGCGGAGAAGGAGTCAATGAGTGGGTGTGGCAGCTGTGACAGGAAGCCGATGGTGTCCACAAAGAGCACCGTCACACGAGCCGGCAGCTGACCGGCGTGGACCGTCACGTCCAGCGTGGCGAAGAGCTGGTCTCGGGGCTGCAGCTGCTGGTCGCCCGTCAGCGCCTTGATGAGAGTGGTCTTACCTGCACACACACACACACACGGGCCAATGAAAGGAGGGCGAGGATGGCGGGGGTTGTGTCACTCACCACAGTTAGTGTAGCCCAACACCGACACCAGGGGGAACTCCTTGTGTCTCCTGCGGGAGCGCAGCAGGTGCCTCCTCTTCTTCAGCTTGTCCAGGGCACAGCGGATCTTCATCTCACGCTCCTTCAGAAGCCTCTGCTGGATCTCCATCTGGGTCTCACCTGCGCACACCAGGACCAGGACCAGGACCAGGACCAGGACCAGGTTGACCAAGGTGTGGCGTCACCACTAAACACCGGTCTTACCTGAGCCTCCGATGTATCTGGAGCCTCCGCCCTGCTGGTCCAACTTCATGAAGTCATTCTTCACACGCGACCTGGTGGTGATGACAACACCCGCTCACGTCTAATAAACATGATGGTGATGACAACACCCGCTCACGTCTAACAAACATGATGGTGATGACAACACCCGCTCACGTCTAACACACATGATGGTGATGACAACACCCGCTCACGTCTAACACACATGATGGTGATGACAACACCCGCTCACGTCTAACACACATGATGGTGATGACAACACCCGCTCACGTCTAACAAACATGACGGTGATGACAACACCCGCTCACGTTTAACACACATGATGGTGATGACAACACCCGCTCACGTCTAACAAACATGATGGTGATGACAACACCCGCTCACGTTTAACACACATGATGGTGATGACAACACCCGCTCACGTCTAACACACATGATGGTGATGACAACACCCGCTCACGTCTAACAAACATAATGGTGATGACAACACCCGCTCACGTCTAACACACATGATGGTGATGACAACACCCGCTCACGTCTAACAAACATAATGGTGATGACAACACCCGCTCACGTCTAACACACATGATGGTGATGACAACACCCGCTCACGTCTAACAAACATAATGGTGATGACAACACCCGCTCACGTCTAACAAACATGATGGTGATGACAACACCCGCTCACGTCTAACAAACATAATGGTGATGACAACACCCGCTCACGTCTAACACACATGATGGTGATGACAATACCCGCTCACGTCCAACAAACATAATGGTGATGACAACACCCGCTCACGTCTAACAAACATGATGGTGATGACAACACCCGCTCACGTCTAACACACATGATGGTGATGACAACACCTGCTCACGTCTAACACACATGATGGTGATGACAACACCCGCTCACGTCTAACAAACATAATGGTGATGACAACACCCGCTCACGTCTAACAAACATGATGGTGATGACAACACCCGCTCACGTCTAACACACATGATGGTGATGACAACACCCGCTCACGTCCAACAAAAATAATGGTGATGACAACACCCGCTCACGTCCAACAAACATAATGGTGATGACAACACCCGCTCACGTCTAACACACATGATGGTGATGACAATACCCGCTCACGTCCAACAAACATAATGGTGATGACAACACCCGCTCACGTCTAACAAACATGATGGTGATGACAACACCCGCTCACGTCTAACACACATGATGGTGATGACAACACCTGCTCACGTCTAACACACATGATGGTGATGACAACACCCGCTCACGTCCAACACATATAATGGTGATGACAACACCCGCTCACGTCTAACAAACATAATGGTGATGACAACACCCGCTCACGTCTAACAAACATAATGGTGATGACAACACCCGCTCACCTCTAATAAACATGATGGTGATGACAACACCCGCTCACGTCCAACAAAAATAATGGTGATGACAACACCCGCTCACGTCTAACAAACATGATGGTGATGACAACACCCGCTCACGTCTAACAAACATAATGGTGATGACAACACCCGCTCACGTCTAACAAACATGATGGTGATGACAACACCCGCTCACCTCTAATAAACATGATGGTGATGCCAACACCCGCTCACCTCTAATAAACATGATGGTGATGACAACACCCGCTCACGTCTAACAAACATGATGGTGATGACAACACCCGCTCACGTCTAACACACATGATGGTGATGACAACACCCGCTCACGTCTAACAAACATGATGGTGATGACAACACCCGCTCACGTCTAACACACATGATGGTGATGACAACACCCGCTCACGTCTAACAAACATAATGGTGATGACAACACCCGCTCACGTCTAACACACATGATGGTGATGACAACACCCGCTCACGTCTAACACACATGATGGTGATGACAACACCCGCTCACGTCTAACACACATGATGGTGATGACAACACCCGCTCACGTCTAACAAACATGACGGTGATGACAACACCCGCTCACGTTTAACACACATGATGGTGATGACAACACCCGCTCACGTCTAACAAACATGATTGTGATGATAACACCCGCTCACGTCCAACAAAAATAATGGTGATGACAACACCCGCTCACGTCTAACAAACATGATGGTGATGACAACACCCGCTCACGTCTAACACACATGATGGTGATGACAACACCTGCTCACGTCTAACACACATGATGGTGATGACAACACCCGCTCACGTCTAACAAACATAATGGTGATGACAACACCCGCTCACGTCTAACAAACATGATGGTGATGACAACACCCGCTCACGTCTAACACACATGATGGTGATGACAACACCCGCTCACGTCCAACAAAAATAATGGTGATGACAACACCCGCTCACGTCCAACAAACATAATGGTGATGACAACACCCGCTCACGTCTAACAAACATGATGGTGATGACAACACCCGCTCACGTCTAACAAACATGATGGTGATGACAACACCCGCTCACGTCTAACACACATGATGGTGATGACAACACCCGCTCACGTCCAACAAACATAATGGTGATGACAACACCCGCTCACGTCTAACAAACATGATGGTGATGACAACACCCGCTCACGTCTAACACACATGATGGTGATGACAACACCCGCTCACGTCTAAGACACATGATGGTGATGACAACACCCCGCTCAAGTCTAACAAACATGATGGTGATGACAACACCCGCTCACGTCTAACACACATGATGGTGATGACAACACCCGCTCACGTCCAACAAAAATAATGGTGATGACAACACCCGCTCACGTCTAACAAACATGATGGTGATGACAACACCCGCTCACGTCTAACAAACATAATGGTGATGACAACACCCGCTCACGTCTAACAAACATGATGGTGATGACAACACCCGCTCACCTCTAATAAACATGATGGTGATGCCAACACCCGCTCACCTCTAATAAACATGATGGTGATGACAACACCCGCTCACGTCTAACAAACATGATGGTGATGACAACACCCGCTCACGTCTAACACACATGATGGTGATGACAACACCCGCTCACGTCTAACAAACATGATGGTGATGACAACACCCGCTCACGTCTAACACACATGATGGTGATGACAACACCCGCTCACGTCTAACACACATGATGGTGATGACAACACCCGCTCACGTCTAACACACATGATGGTGATGACAACACCCGCTCACGTCTAACACACATGATGGTGATGACAACACCCGCTCACGTCTAACACACATGATGGTGATGACAACACCCACTCACGTCTAACAAACATGATGGTGATGACAACACCCGCTCACGTCTAACACACATGATGGTGATGACAACACCCGCTCACGTCTAACACACATGATGGTGATGACAACACCCGCTCACGGCTAATTTTGTAGGTATACACCTCAGTCATATTTTGGTAAATGTTTCCTTGATTTATTAAAACTGTTCCACTACAATAACGACCCAGTCTTTAGAAAGGAACAACTCCCTTCAAAAAGCTGTTCCTTCTCTAAGAGTGGGATTACTACGGCAGCCTCTGGGGGTCAAAAAGTGTTGAAGTTGAAAATAACAAGTTAACATATTTTTTAAGCTTGTTTCCTTTTCTTTATTTCAATTTTTTTAAACTGTTTTCAGGCCTTGTAACCAGTTTTGAAAAAGTTTCATTGGAACTATTAAACCAGATAATACATGGGGAGGATCATTTAAATTGGGACTCGTGTTGAATCGGGAATCGGATCTGAATCGAATCGTCACCTCTTTTAACAAAGATTGGAAAACAAATACTGTAGTAATGTTTTACTCATTTTATAGCACACAGACTTAAATGTAGGCACTAGATGGTAGGGGTCAACAACAAAAAACGAGTCAAATTTGACTTTATCCTGATTCTAAATTGCTTTTAAATTTTTAAATAACAAAAAAAATAATAAAAAAATTAAAATATTAAATAAATAAATAAAAATAAATAAATTAAAAAAATATATATATATATATATATAAAACATTTTTTAAATCAACTTAGAAAAGAACCCACATTTTATGAATATAAAATGTGTAAAAATACGTTTTAGGCCATGTCCATGCAACCAGGAGCTGTTCTAACCGGTTTTGACTGTAGTGATGTTTTACTCGTTTTACAGCACACAGACCTAAATGTATGCCCTACATGGTGAGGGGTGCACACATTCTTATTTACCCTAATGTAAATCATAATAAAAAATGTAAAAAATAATAATATATATTTTTAATGATTTATACTATTTTAAAATTAAAATAAACAATTTAAAATACAAAAAATGTATTTAAAAAAATTACTTTCAAAATGTTTTACTCGTTTTATAGCACACAGACTTAAATGTAGGCACTAGATGGTGAGGGTGAACACATTCTTATTTACCCTACTGTAAATCATAATAAAAAAATTAAAAAATATATATTTTAAAATTATTTATAAAAATAATTTCAAAGAAATATAAACAATTTAAAATACAAACAATTTATAAAAAATAAAAAAATCATTTTCAAAATGTTTTACTCGTTTTATAGCACACAGATTTAAATGTAGGCACTAGATGGTAGGGGTCAACAAAAAAAAACCAATTTAAATTTATCCTGATTCTAAATCACTTTTAAATAAAATTTAAAAAAAGTTAAAAAAATGTAATATATTATATATATATATATATATATATATATTTTATTTTTTTTTTAAAAATCAACTTGGAAAAAAAATACATATTTTATAAGACTAAAATGTGTAAAAATAAGTTTTAGGCCATCTTCATGCAACTAGAAGGAGCTTTTCTAACCCGTTTTGACTGTAGTGATGTTTTACTCATTTTATAGCACACAGACCTAAATGTAGGCACTAGATGGTGAGGGTGCACACATTCTTATTTACCCTACTGTAAATCATAATAAAAAATGTAAAAATTATTAATATATTGTTTTTAATTATTTATAAAAATAATGAATTAATAATAATAATAATACAATAATTTAAAAGAAAAAGAAAACATTTTAAATAAAAAAATAAAATTAATTTCAAAATGTTTAATTTGATAGTGAAATGATGAATTGGGAAAAGCATGGAGATTTGTTTCTTAGTCTTAGTTTAAAAAAAGGTGAGGTGTGTTTGTGGAGGGGTCTCAAAAGGAGGAACAAATCCCACCAAGCATGTTTGGATTGCAGAAAACAAAAATGGCGGCGGTTACCTGAGCAGGGGGATCTCGGCCAGAGAGATCTGCAACTTGGCCTCCTTAGTTCTGGCGTTGCAGCGGAAGATGTGGAGCACCACGGAGTACCGGTCCAGCACCTTCACCCCCCAGGCCTCCTCAAACTCTCTCTGGGGGCGCACGCTCGGTCAGTCTGCTCTCAGCACCTGGCTTCAGCCCGCCTTACCTCGGAGGACGGGGAGAGACGCTCCACGTTGACAAAAACCGCCGTGACGCCCGCTGTCCTCCTGATCCTGTCTGCGGGAGGAAAGCAGGTCTAGGTGCCACGTCTCCACGCCGGCCGGCAGGTGTCACGTTACCTGTGAGGGTCTGGAAGTTGCCTTTGCCGAAGATCATCTTCTTCTCCGGAGTCTTGGTGGACATGACCAGCTGGTCCACCACAGTCCACTTGTCCAGCGTGTTGATGAGGGCCACCGCCTCCGCCATCATCAGCTCGGCTGCAGAGGAGGGTCATGTGACCACAAAAGAAAATGACATGAAAAGTGGAATAAAAGAGCAAACGGGTGAAAAGTAAGGAGAAGAAGTTGCAAAGTTGACTCTAATAACACAAAGCTGCCATGCAGGCTGGTTTTTTAATTTAAAATGGTCATTTCTCAATGAATAATTTTAAATAAAAATCAATGTTATTATGAATTATTGACCTATTCAAGGCTCAAATCAAATATTCCACTTTGAAATATTTCTTTAGAGAAAATATTGCATATTTTGTGTGTTTGCCATATAAAAATTCATTTTCTTTGACAAAAAGGCATCAAACAAACAAAAAACCTTAAAAATAATAATAATGAAAACCTTAAGTCTTCATCAAATATTCCCCTTTTAAAATATTTTTTGGGAAAAATATTGCAAATTTTGTGTATTCGCCATATAAAAATGTGTTTTCTTTGGCAAAAAAGCATTAAAAAACAAAAAAACATTAAAAAAAATTAGGGATGTCCGATAATGGCTTTTTGCCGATATCCGATATTGTCCAACTCTTAATTACCGATACCGATATCAACCGATACTGATATATACAGTCGTGGAATTAACACATTATTATGCCTAATTTGGACCACCAGGTATGGTGAAGATAAGGTCCTTTTTAAAAAAATTAATAAAATAAAATAAGATAAATTAAAAACATTTTCTTGAATAAAAAAGAAAGTAAAACAATATAAAAACAGTTACATAGAAACTAGTAATGAATGAAAATGAGTCAAATTAACTGTTAAAGGTTAGTACTATTAGTGGACCAGCAGCACGCACAATCATGTGTGCTTACGGACTGTATCCCTTGCAGACTGTATTGATATATATTGATATATAATGTAGGAACCCGAATATTAATAACAGAAAGTGTAAATGGGGGAGGGAGGTTTTTTGGGTTGGTGTACTAATTGTAAGTGTATCTTGTGTTTTTTATGTTGATTTAATAAAAAAAACAAAATAAAAACACAGATAATAAAAAAAACGATACCGATAATTTCCGATATTACATTTTTTAAAGCATTTATCTCTCTGGAAAAAAAAAAAAAAAAAGTCAAGGCTCCATCAAATATTTCACTAATTAAATATTTTTTGGGAAAATATTGCAAAATCTTGTGTATTCGCCATATAAAAATCTGTTTTCTTTGACAAAAAGGCATAAAACAAACATCCATCCATTTTCTACCGCTTATTACCTTCGGGGTCGCTGGAGCCTATCTCAGCTACAATCGGGCGGAAGGCGGAGTACACCCTGGACAAGTCGCCACCTCATCGCAGGGCCAACACAGATAGACAGCCAACATTCACACTCACAAAAATAACAAATGTCCAGGCTTCATCAAATATTCCAGTTTTAAAATATTTTTTGGGGAAAATATTACAAAATGTCGTGTATTCGCCATATAAAAATCTGTTTTCTTTGACCAAGATTTGACAAAAAGGCATCAAACAAACAAAAAACTTCTTCTTTTTTTTTAAATAGTAAAAACTGCAGGCCTTCATGAAATATTCCACTTAAAAAAACATTTGGGAAAATATTGAAAATATTGCTTATTTTGTGTGTTTGCCGTGTAAAAATCTGTTTTCTTGAAAAAAAAAAAGAGGCATAAAACAAACAAACAAAAACATTAAAAATTAAAACTTATAATCAAAAAGATAAAACTGAAGTTGATCTAAAAATGTGTTAAAATTAAAAATATATATATATTTTCACACTTTTTTAAGTGGGGCCTTTTTTTAACACTAAGACTTTTAGTGGGATTAAAAAAAAAACTGTCATTGCTAAGCAAATAATTATGAATTAAAATCAATTATGTTATGAATTATTTACCTATTTAAGGCTCCATCAAATATTCCACTTTAAAATATTTTGGGGGGAAAATGTTGCATATTTTGTGTGTTTGCTATATAAAAATCTGTTTTCTTTGACAGAAAAGCATAAAACAAACAAAAAACATAAATAAAAAAAACCAAAGCCTCAAGGTTTCCCTAAAATATTTATTTACGGAAAATATTGCATATTTTGTGTGTTTGCATACAAAAATATGTTTTCTTTGACAAAAAGGCATAAAACAAACAAAGATATATATACAAAATAAAATAGGAACTTCAAGTTTCCATCAAATATTCCACTTGAAAAATGTTTTCATACAAAAATCAGTTTTCTTTGACAAAAAGGCATAAAACAAAGAAACAAAAACATGACAAACTAAAACTTATAATCAACGGATAAATCTGAAGTTGATCTAAACATGTGTTAAAAGTAAAAAAATATGTTTACACTTTTTTGGGTGGGGCCTTTTTTGAACACCAACAATTTTAGTGGGATTTTTTTTTAAAAACTGTCATTGCTAAGCAAATAATTATGAATTAACATCAGTGTTGTTATGAATTATAGACCTATTCAAGGCTCCATCAAATATTCCTCTTTGAAATATTTTTGGGGAAAATGTTGCATATTTTGTGTGTCGTAGAATTTCTGACCTTTTGACCTATATTTCTTGTCTTTTGAGAATGTCCGCTCATTTTCAATTCTCTTGTATTTTGTGCCATTGAATGGACCAGTTGTGGGACAAAAGTGAATATTAAGTCGTGCCAACCTGTCTACAGAATGTGTTGACTGTCTAAAGGATTCGAGTTGTTATGGAACAGATAGGGAAAAGATAAAAGACATTGACGCATTAGATAACAAACAATGACGCACAAGAGACATATAAAAAATGGCAGAAGACCGGAACTCGACAGTGATTTTGGCTTGTGTGTGTCTTGTTTACTCCGGAGTAACATGTGGTCTGTCTGCACGGCCAACTTAATTCAACCTGCACTTCTGATAATGGGTAAATAAATTTGTTGTACTAAACTACTTTTGTTGCCTGTTTAAGCTTCGGACAATCCACTACACTATATAAAAATATGTTTTCTTTGACAGAAAAGCATAAAACAAACAAAAAACATAAATAAAAATACAAAGCCTCAAGGTTCCATCAAATATTCCCTAAAATATTTATTTACGGAAAATATTGCATATTTTGTGTGTTTGCATACAAAAATATGTTTTCTTTGACAAGAAGGCATAAAACAAACAAAAATATATATACAAAATAAAATAAGAACTTCAAATCTCCATCAAATATTCCACTTGAAACATTTTTTCATACAAAAATCAGTTTTCTTTGACAAAAAGGCATCAAACAAACAAACAAAACATGACAAACTAAAACTTATAATCAACGGATAAATCTGAAGTTGATCTAAACGTGTTAAAAGTAAAAAAAATATGTTTACACTTTTTTGAGTGGGGCCTTTTTTGAACACCAACAATTTTAGTGGGATTTAAAAAAAACAACTGTCATTGCTAAGCAAATAATTATGAATTAACATCAGTGTTGTTATGAATTATTGACCAATTCAAGGCTCCATCAAATATTCCTCTTTGAAATATTTTGGGGGAAAATTTTGCATAGTTTTTGTTTTTGCCATAAAAACTGAGTTTTGACAAAAGGGCATACATAAACCATTAAGAAAAGCAAAAAAACTTCATATCCAGTGTTTGCGCAAGGAATTTTCAAAATGACCCCATCAAGTCATAAAAATGGGGTCCCACAGTCAATTTTAGGGGTCCCACTTTTTTGTAAGCGTTTTGAAAACAAATGATAAATGTATGCATTATCCTGTTATATCTCACATTCTATATTGTGTTTTGGAAAAAGGTTGTCATAAACGTAACTTCATTCATAAAAAAATAATACAAAAGAAAACAATTTTTTTTTTGCATATGTACATTTATTCAGTTATAAAAATTAATTCACTTTCTTCTTTCCTTAATGCATCTAAACTTTACAGCTGCCGGTATTTTTTTCTACATTTGTATTTAATAAGTTGCAGGTGTATTTATTTCAGAATAAAAATGTCAAACGTTTTTTGCTTGGGTCATGAAATGATGTTGTGCCAGGGCATACATACATTATTTATTTAACGCTTAAATCTCTGGAGTCTACATCAACTTCATATCCATCCCTCAATTCTAAGTTGTTTTTTTGTTGTTGTTGTTGTTTTGTATGTTTCTTTTCTGCCCTTTTTGTCAAAGAAAACTACGGGGTTTTTTTATGGCAAACACACAAAATATGCAAAATCTTCCACAAAAAATATTTGTCAAAGTGGAATATTTGATGTGAAGTAATGGGAACCTTGGCTAGGCCAATAATTCATAAAAACATTGATTTTGATTCAATATTATTTTTTGAGCAATGACACTTTTTAAAGACAAAAAAAACAGCTTTGTATTATTAGTCAACATTGCAACTTTTTCTAAATTACGTTCACCTTTAAGCTTTTTTATTCCACTTTTGTTATGTTTTTGTTTATTTTTAATAGTATTTTTAGAATGTGCCGTGGGCCTTTAAAACATTAGCTGTGGGCCGCAAATGGCCTCCGGAGCACACTTTTGACACCCCTGCTATAGATAATAAAACATTACATCTGATAAGTTTATGGATAAAAAGTTTATCATAACGCACAGTCAGCATCTTTGCTTCAGTAAACAATGACGTCACTGTCAACGATGCGAGCGACACTTGCTAACTTGTCAGCCACTTCTCCAAGAGACTCCTTTTGAACATTCCTCACACGTCAACACTTCAAAAGGCACATATTTGTTGACCTGCAAACTATGTTTTTGGGGTGGAGGAGTCTGGCGGGGCGCTGGTTAGCTTGAAGCTAACAGCTAGCCTGTCTACATCCTCAAACGATGTCGACCCAGCGGGAGATAAAAGTGAAGTTTCCATGGACTCACAAGGACTAAAACAAGTCATTTACTGGAGCCATGGCACAGGATGAAGTTAAAAAGGTTGACTTTACACTCACCTTAGTGTTTACCATCAAGTCTTTCTTTTGACAGCCCCTCGCGGTAAAGTTGTCCCAGTGCAAACTGAGGCAGTATTTGTCATTAATAAAACTTTCGGCGAATAAAAATTTACGACCAATAAAAACGCAATAAACGGGGACGGAAATTTGATCCGGCAAATATAAACAAAACACCGGTGGAAAGCGCTAATCAATCAAATTTAAAAAAACAAGCAAACCGGGCAGTAAAAAAATAATTTAAAAATCCGCGTCCAAGGGATAAATAAATAATGATAAATGGGTTATACTTGTATAGCGCTTTTCTACCTTCAAGGTACTCAAAGCGCTTTGACACTATTTCCACATTCACCCATTCACACACTGATGGAGGGAGCTGCCATGCAAGGCGCTAACCAGCAGCCATCAGGAGCAAGGGTGAAGTGTCTTGCCCAAGGACACAACGGACGTGACTAGGATGGTAGAACCCCAGTAACCAGCAACCCTCCGATTGCTGGCACGGCCACTCTACCAACTTCGCCACGGGATGCGCGGGCTTCTGGAATTGCGTGTCCTTCCTGATTTCAATGCGTAAAAAGTAGGGGTGTAACGGTACACAAAAATTTCGGTTGGGTACGTACCTCGGTTTAGAGGTCACGGTTCGGTTCATTTTCGGTACAGTAAGAAAACAACAAAAGGTACATTTTTGGGTTATTTATTTACTAAATTTGCAAAATCTTCAACCAAAAATAATTTTCTTAGTGTAATATTTGATGTGAAGTAATGGGAACCTTGGATAGGTCAATAATTCATAATAACATTGATTTTGATTCCAGTGTTTCCCACACATTCATTTATTTGTGGCGGCCCGCCACGAAAGGATTACGTCCGCCACAAATAAAAATAAAAATAAATGTTTTTTTTGTTTTGTTTTTGTCCTGTCTAGCTTCTCAGGCAAATCATATAGTTGATGTAGATGCCCATATAGGCTGTTCAAATTTACTTTACAAAAGAGAAGTGTAGGATACTTCTCTTGTTGCCTTATTTGTATTTGACCACTACTGTTTTCTGTTTATTTGTTACTGACTGTGGCAGGACACCTCTGCCTCTGTTTCACTTTATATTGCTGGTAAATAATATGGTTGTAGTAGTAGGCTAAAGTTAAATTATTTAGTATGCACTAATTAAAGGGGCAGAGCTTTAAGAGACATTTTAGATTTTATATTTTTACAAGATATATTTTTTGTAAGAACCACAATTAATAAATATATTCCAGTGAATAACTTATTGTTCAAATCTGTATATAAATATGTACATAAAGTGTTGTAATTATATTGTAAAATGGATGGATGGATGGACGTTTAAAACAAAACTGTTATTATTAATTAGTAAGTATACATTTTTTTAGCCTTTTTAGAGAAAATCATATCATTGTAGTAAATTATGCAAATTACTCGATGATGTCATGGTGACCACGCCCATAGCCACGCCCCCACCGCCACAGGTATCTTGGCAGTTTATGGGAAACACTGGATTCAATATTATGTTTTGAGCAATGACAGTTTGAAAGAAAAAACAACAGCTTTGTTTTATTAGTCAACGTTGCAACTTTTTCTAAATAACATTTAACCTTTAAGCTTTTTTATTTCACTTTTGTTATGTTTTTGTTGATTTTAATAGTATTTTTAGAATGTGCCGTGGGCCTTTAAAACATTAGCTGTGGGCCGCAAATGGCCTCCGGGGCACACTTTTGACACCCCTGCTATAGATAATAAAACATTAAATGTGATAAATCTATGGATAAAAAGCAGAGCCTGGCGACGCATGCGCGTTTATCATAACTCTCTCTGTCTCTGCCCCTCCCTCACCAATGCTGCTGCGCCCCCAATTTCTTTTGTTTTTAACCCCTTCTTAACCCTGAACGTACATTGAAAATACACGCAACCCTAACTCAAAATGCCGGACATTTGAGGCATTTAAGAAACTCCGCCCTGACAGCTCCGCAAAAGAGGACATGTCCGGTGAAAAGAGGACGTATGGTCAGTCTATCCTAGCCCGTTAGCTGCTAGCATGCCGTGTGTTGTGCCTCGGTGTGCATTGTTTACACAACGTGCGTTACGCTAATTAATATGTCCGTGTGGAAACTCGTTCGGTACACCTCCGAACCGAACCGGAACCCCCGTACCGAAACGGTTCAATACAAATACACGTACCGTTACACCCCTAGTAAAAAGACACAAGAAGTGCGTTAACGCCAACAGTAATATCAACAAAGTTGATCTCGAGATTGAAGCAATGACTAATAATAATTAGAGATGTCCGATAATGGCTTTTTTGCCGATATCCGATATTGTCCAACTCTTAATTACCGATTCCGATATCAACTGATACCGATATATACAGTCGTGGAATTAACACATTATTATTAGAGATGTCCGATAATGGCTTTTTTGCCGATATCCGATATTCCAATATTGTCCAACTCTAAATTACCGATATCAATCGATACCGATATATACAGTCATGGAATGAACACATTATTATGCCTAATTTTGTTGTGATGCCACGCTGGATGCATTAAACAATGTAACAAGGTTTTCCAAAATAAATCAACTCAAGTTATGGAAAAAAATGCCAACATGGCACTGCCATATTTATTATTGAAGTCATAAAGTGCATTATTTTTTTTTAACATGCCTCAAAACAGCAGCTTGGAATTTGGGACATGCTCTCCCTGAGAGAGCATGAGGAGGTTAAGGTGGGCGGGGTTTTGGGGTAGCGGGGGGTGTATATTGTAGCGTCCCCGAAGAGTTAGTGCTGCAAGGGGTTCTGGGTATTTGTTCTGTTGTGTTTATGTTGTGTCACGGTGCGGATGTTCTCCCGAAATGTGTTTGTCATTCTTGTTTGGTGTGGGTTCACAGTGTGGCGCATATTTGTAACAGTGCTAAAGTTGTTTATACGGCTACCCTCAGTGTGACCTGTATGGGTGTTGACCAAGTATGGTTTGCATTCACTTGTGTGTGTGAAAAGCCGTAGATATTATGTGATTCTCCCTACGTCCGTGTAAACAGCAGCGTTTTAAAAAGTCATACATTTTACTTTTTGAAACCGATACCGATAATTTCCGATATTACATTTTAGAGCATTTATCGGCCGATAATATCTGCAGTCCGATATTATCGGACATCTCTAATAATAATATTAATAAAAAATAACATTTTTTGACTTATTTTTAACATTTTTATGACTGAGACCCTTCTGGGTCCCCTAGACCAAACTTGAAGGGTTCTTAGAGGTAAAAAAAAAACATGTTTTTATATATATTGTATTGGTTTTGAAAATGAAAATATTAAAATGGCCCCTGCAAGTTTTGATTTTTCAGTTTGGCCCTCAGCGGAGCCAGTTTGGCCCACCCTGATTAGATGAAAAGAAGAAGATATCTTGTGGTTTTGTTCCAGTCAGGAGAACATGAATGTGTCACCTCCATTTACCTGTGGTCAGGTGTTGCTTTCTGCTCCCCCACTTGACGTCAGGGTGCACCACAAACACCCGGTGGTGGCCCCCCGCTCCTGGGACGACAATGTCCGGCTGCAGCTGCTGGAACATCTCCTCCACCTCCTGCTCCTCCATGAAGTCTTCATCCTCATCTTCTTCTTGGTTGCTAAAAGGTCCAGTCAGGTCTTGTGTGTGTTTGAGGGCGCAGCCGGAAAGGACAAACGCTCTGCTGCAGTGCGGCACGTAGGAACCTCCCGGCCGGGGAAGGCAGCTCATCCCCGGGGGGCCGCAGGTGGAAGCTCCCCTCAGGCTGTTGCGGAGCGGGAAAAGTCGGTGTAGCATGAGGAGCTTCCTCAACGCCGCCATGTTGGAAAGGTGCCTGTTAATAAATAAACTAACTTCAATCCAAATTGCTTATTTCCTCCCTCCTCACACTTCTTCTTGTGAGCTGGTAGATTGGCGCTGACGCATAGCCACCAACTCGACAGTTTATTAACTTTCATTGACGTCTTTCTGACATTGTTTTTCTACCAAAACATTGACTTTCTGCTACTCCTGCATTAATCAAGTTACCCTACATCAGGACTTGCAGGCAAACATGGTATTTTACTTGAACGCTACAATATTTTCTCAAGCTTTTCCCACCGGTCAAAATTATCATTGAGTGTAAAATAAAGTTATTTTACATCTGAAGACATAATAGAGTGGCATTTTACTCGCCGTAGCTGAGAGGGTGGCGTCTTCAAGACAAAACTCGGGAACTGTATTCTGTAGCTATTTGTTTTCTTGTGCGTCACTTCCGGTAAAGTTTTTGTTTCGTGAATTAAACATAAAATACACCATCCAGCGAAATACCATGACATACATGCATGTATAACTACTTTAAAATAATTATTAAAAAATATATATAAATGACTTATTTTGACCCCGTTTTCCGATAGCTAATAGCCTGCCCTCTAAAGGAGGGTTGTGTCATCGGTTCAAATGCTCTTCCGGTATTACATTTAGTTTTGAAATACATTTTACAATAACGACCCAGTCACGTCATAATGCAAATAATGAACTGATTAGTATACCAATTATTTTACAATGTTATTTAACGACTGAAAATATGTTTTAAAAAAAAAACTCGTTTTTGCAGTCTTTTCACCTTGTTAACACTGCCTCCTAAAGGACACCTGTGTCATTGCGCTTTAAAACTTCAAATTTTTGTTTTGTTTTGTTGTTCAGCAGCCGGTTTCGTTTTTAGTATGTCAATGTGTCAGTTATATTTATGTTAAAAAACAAAAATTTATTATAAATACATGTATTATTGACTATTCATGTTGGTGAATATATTGTGGAGACAAATTAGGACCAAAGGTTTTGTATTTATAAAACAAACTTTAAAACTGAAAAATCTAATTCAATATGACCCTTTTGCAGCTGTTACAGCTTCAACTCTTCTGGGAAGGCTGTCCACAAGATTGCGGAGTGTGTTTATAGGAATTTTCCACCATTCTTCTAAAAGCGCATTGGTGAGGTCACACACTGATGTTGGTCGAGAAGGTCTGGCTCTCAGTCTCCGTTCTAAAAATTTTAACAAATTAAAAACGTGAGAGAAAAGTTTGTTGCCAAAAGAAGAATTACAAAAAAAAAAGATAACTTAAAAGACATTTGTAATGTAAAATGTTTTAACCAAAATTAAGATTTGCAGCCTCCGAAAAATATACATATTTTTTTGTACAAAAATAAAATTGCAACAAAATGAATAATTGTATTTAATTGTAATAAATAATTTGCAGCCTCCAAAAAATAAAAAATAAAGTTTTGTTTTAAAAAAATTGCAACAAAATACAAATTTGCAACCAAAAAGTGTTAATAAAAAGTGTGTGAAGAAGAGAGGTTTTTTTGTAACTAAATAAAAATGTGCAACTAAAAAAATGTCAGCAAAAATATGTTGTAACAAAAACGTGAGAGAAAAGTTTGTAACCAAAAAAAGAATTACAAAAAAAAAATTACAACTTAAAATACATTTTTAATGTAAACTATTTTAACCAAAATTAAGATTTGCAGCCTCCAAAAAATAATAATAAAAAAATGTTCTATTAAAAAAATGGCAACAAAATAAATAAATAATTTAATTAAATTTTAATAAATATTTGCAGCCTCCAAAAAATATAATTGTTTCTATTTAAAAAAAAATGCAAAAAAAAAGCAAGTTAGAATTTAATTTTAATAAATAAATTGCAGCCTCCAAAAAATACATAATTTTTTCTATTAGAAAAAAAAATGCAAGAAAATACAAATTTGCAACCCAAAAAGTGTTAATAAAAAGTGTGACAGCAAAACAGTTTTTTGTAACTAGATAAAAATGTGCAACTAAAAAAATGTCAACAAAACTATGTTGTCACAAAAACGTTTGTAACCAAAGAAATTATAATTTAAAAGACATTTGTAATGTAAAATGTTTTAACCAAAATTTAAAATTGCAGCCTCCCAAAATAATTTTTTTCTATAAAAAAAAAATGCAACAAAATAAATAAGTAAATATATAATTTAATGTAATTTAAATAAATAAATTGCAGCCTCCAAAAAATATATAATGTTTTCTATTGGACAAGAAAATGTAACAAAATACAATTTTTCAACCAAAAAAGTGTAAATAAAAAGTGACAGCAAAACAGTTTTTTGTAACTAGAATGTGCAACTAAAAAAATTTCAACAAAAATATGTTGTAACAAAAACGTTTGTAACCAAAAAAATTATAATTTAAAAGTCATTCGTAATGTAAAATGCTTTAACCAAAATTAGAAATTGCAGCCTCCAAAAAGTATTTTTTTTCTATTTAAAAAAAAAAAAATGCAACAAAATAAATAAATAAATAATTTAATTTAATTTTAATAAATAATTTGCAGCCTCCAAAAAATAAAAATAAAATATATTAAAAAACAATTGCAAAAAAAAGAAGTTATAATTTAATTTTAATAAATACATTGCAGCCTCCAAAAAATATATAATTTTTTCTGTTGGAAAAAAAAATGCAAGAAAAAACAAATTTGCAACCAAAAAAGTGTTAATAAAAAGTGTGACAGCAAAACAGTTTTTTGTAACTAGATAAAAATGTGCAACTAAAAAAATGTCAACAAAACTATGTTGTCACAAAAACGTTTGTAACCAAAAAAATTATAATTTAAAAGACATTTGTAATGTAAAATGTTTTAACCAAAATTAAAAATTGCAGCCTCCAAAAATATATTTTATCTATAAAAAAAAAAAAATGCAACAAAATAAATAAATAAATAGATAATTTAATTTAATTTTAATAAATAAATTGCAGCCTCCAAAAAATACTTAATTTTTTCTATTGGAAAAAAAAAAGCAACAAAATACACATTTGCAACCAAAAAAGTGTTGATAAAAAGTGACAGCAAAACAGTTTTTTGTAACTAGAATGTGCAACTAAAAAAATGTCAGCAAAAATATGTTGTAACAAAAACGTTTGTAATCAAAAAAATTATAATTTAAAATGGTAAATGGGTTGTACTTGTATAGAGCTTTTCTACCTTTTTTAAGGAACTCAAAGCGCTTTGACACTATTTCCACATTCACCCCTTCACACACACACATTCACACACTGATGGCGGGAGCTGCCATGCCCGGCGCTAACCAGGCCCATCAGGAGCAAGGGTGAAGTGTCTTGCTCAAGGACACAACGGACGTGACTTGGATGGTAGAAGGTGGGGATTGAACCCCAGTAACCCTCAGATTGCTGGCACGGCCACTCTCCCAACTTCACCACGCCGTCCCCATTCGTAATGTAAAATGTTTTAACCAAAATTAAAAATTGCAGCCTCCAAAAAGTATTTTTTTGCTATTAAAAAAAAAAAAAGCAACAAAATAAATAAATAAATAATACAATTTAATTTTAATAAATAATTTGCAGCCTCCAAAAATGTTCTATTAAAAAAATTGCAAAAAAACCCCTAAAAAGTTATAATTTCATTTTAATTAAAAAATAAAGTTCTATTGGGAAAAAAATGCAACAAAATACAAATTTGCAACCAAACAAGTGTTAATAAAAAGTGTGACAGCAAAACAGTTTTTTGTAACTAGATAAAAATGTGCAACTAAAAAAATGTCAACAAAACTGTGTTGTCACAAAAACGTTTGTAACCAAAAAAATAATAATTTAAAAGACATTTGTAATGTAAAATGTTTTAACCAAAATTAAAAATTGCAGCCTCCAAAAATAATTTTTTTCTATAAAAAAAAAAATGCAACAAAATAAATAAATTAATAAATAATTTAATTTAATTTTAATAAATTGCAGCCTCCAAAAAAAATTTTTTTTTTTCTATTGGGAAAAAAAATGCAACAAAATACAAATTTGCAACCAAAAAAGTGTTAATAAAAAGTGTGACAGCAAAACAGTTTTTTGTAACTAGATAAAAATGTGCAACAAAAAAAATGTCAACAAAAATATGTTGTCACAAAAACGTTTGTAACCAAAAAAATTATAATTTAAAAGACATTTGTAATGTAAAATGTTTTAACCAAAATTAAAAATTGCAGCCTCCAAAAATATTTTTTTTCTATAAAAAAAAAAAATGCAACAAAATAAATAAATTAATAAATAATTTAATTTAATTTTAATAAATTGCAGCCTCCAAAAAATATATTTTTTTTTCTATTGGGAAAAAAAATGCAACAAAATACAAATTTGCAACCAAAAAAGTGTTAATAAAAAGTGTGACAGCAAAACAGTTTTTTGTAACTAGATAAAAATGTGCAACTAAAAAAATGTCAACAAAACTATGTTGTCACAAAAACGTTTGTAACCAAAAAAATTATAATTTAAAAGACATTTGTAATGTAAAATGTTTTAACCAAAATTAAAAATTGCAGCCTCCAAAAAGTATTTTGTTTCTATTCAAAAAAAAATTGCAACACATTTCCCACCAAAAAAAGTGTTAAAGTGTGAGAAGAAGAGCGTAGACAAAGATGGTGACTCACAGATGATGATTGGTTCCTAGCGTGACGCTGTGGGCGTAGTCCGGCTGAAAGACGCCGAACAGGTCGGACTCAAGTCTTGGTGGAAGACAGAAAGAAAGAAAGTTCCATGGAGTGTTGGCAGGATTTCCTTTGAGTCCGCGAGCCAACAAGACGCCACTTGAAGCTCACATTCCTTCAGGGACCACAGATGCCTCGGAGGAGCAGAGGAACATGACTTCACCTGGCAGGAAGTCTCACCTGAGTTTTCTTCCCAAACAACTTCCCAGTGGGGGGGCAGGTGGCCATGCTGGGACCACTGTGGCCCACAGGACTGCTGCTCGGCTTCATGGGCGTCTGCCACACGTCAGGTAAGAAGTCCTACCTCCCCCAGGGCTTGGGCCTCTGATATCCACACAAAAATACCAATTCCAATCACCTTTGTAATGTGTGTGCAAATCAGGTTCCAGATCAGGATCTGGTCCAGATCACGTTCTTAAATCATAACCTCCTTGTTTTTCTTTCACTTTTCTTTAAACACTTAGGCCTTCCCCATTTTCTGTATTAGAGTCACAGGTAAGCTGGAGCCTACACCAGCTGACTTCAGTTTACAATGAAAAGTTGCTGTAAAACCTAAGCTAACGTACTGCAAGGGACAAGAGGACACGCATGTTAGCATCATGCTATGCTATTATTACATGTTGACAATCATTCTAGGTTAATAGCATTAGCATAGCAACATAAGTTACATGCTAATGTTACATTTTAACATCATGCTAGGTTAGCAACACTGGCATAGTTATGTGAGCTACATGCTAACATTACATTTGATCATAATTCTAGACATGCAACACGAGCATAGCTATGTGAGCTACATGCTAACATTACATTTTAACATCATTGTAGAGTAGCAACACTAGCATAGCTATGAGAGCTACATACTAACATTACATTCTATCATCATGCTAGACTTGCAACACAAGCATAAATATGTGAGCTACATACAAAAACTGCATTTGATCACGATTCTAGACAAGTAACACTAGCATAGCTATCTGAGCTACATGCTAACATTACATTGTATCATAATTCTAGACAAGCAACACTAGCATATATATGCGGGCTACATGCTAACATTGCATTTTAACATCATTCCAGGTTAGCAACACTAACACTGCATTTTGTCATGATTCTAGACAAGTAACACTAGCATAGCTATCTGAGCTACATGCTAACATTACATTTTATCATAGTTCTAGACAAACAACACTAGCATATATATGTGAGCTACTTGCTAACATTGCAATTTAACATCATTCCAGGTTAGCAACACTAGCACTGCATTTTATCATGATTTTAGACAAGTAACACTAGCATAGCTATCTGAGCTACATGCTAACATTACATTTGATCATAATTCTAGACAAGCAACACTAGCATATATATACGAGCTACATGCTAACATTGCATTTTAACATCATTCCAGGTTAGCAACACTAGCACTGCATTTTGTCATGATTCTAGACAAGTAACACTAGCATAGTTATGTGAGCTACATGCTAACATTACATTTTTATCATAGTTCTAGACAAGCAACACTAGCATATATATGTGAGCTACATGCTAACATTGCAATTTAACATCATTCCAGGTTAGCAACACTAGCACTGCATTTTATCATGATTCTAGTCAAGTAACACTAGCATATATATGTGAGCTACATGCTAACATTGCAATTTAACATCATTCCAGGTTAGCAACACTAGCACTGCATTTTATCATGATTCTAGACAAGCAACACTAGCATATATATGTGAGCTACATGCTAACATTACATTTGATCATAATTCTAGACAAGCGACACTAGCATATATATGCGAGCTACATGCTAACATTGCATTTTAACATCATTCCAGGTTAGCAACACTAACACTGCATTTTGTCATGATTCTAGACAAGTAACACTAGCATAGTTATCTGAGCTACATGCTAACATTACATTTGATCATAATTCTAGACATGCAACACTAGCATAGCTATGTGAGCTACATGCTAAAATTACATTTTAACATCATTCTAGACTAGCAACACTAGCATAGTTATCAGAGCTACATGCTAACATTACATTTTAACATAATTCTAGACCAGCAACACTAGCATAGCTATGAGAGCTTCATACTAACATTACATTTTATCATCATGCTAGACTTGCAACACAAGCATAAATATGTGAGCTACATACAAAAACTGCATTTTATCATGACCCTAGACAAGTAACACTAGCATAGCTATGTGAGCTACATGCTAACATTACATTTTATCATAATTCTAGACAAACAACACTAGCATATATATGTGAGCTACATGCTAACATTGCATTTTAACATCATTCCACTGGGACTTAACATGATGTTAGTTTATTTGCACAAGCAGGTCTTCTACTTATATTTAGACATAGCAACCACAAAAGGACACAAACTTACTGTAAGCATGCTAATTTTCTAGCCAGTTTTACAGCTAAACTCCTCAGAGTCATATAACTTGGTACTTGACACATGCTAACTGTAAACATGCACATTTTTTAGCCAATTTTTCAGCTGAACTCCTGAGAGTCATATAACGTGCTACTTGACACATCTTAATTGTTAACATGTTAACTTTTTTGGCCAATTTCGCAGCTAAACTCTTCAGACTTATATAACTTGGTACTTGACACATGCTAACTGTTAGCATGCTAACTTTCTAGCCATTTTTGCAGCTAATCTTCTCAGGGTCATATAACGTGGTACTTGGCACATGCTTGCTGTAAACATGCTAATTTTAGCATGCTAATTTTCTAGCCAATTTTGCAGGTTAACTCCTCACAGTCATATAACTTGATACTTGACACATGCTAACTTTCTAGCCAATTTTGCAGCTAAACTCCTCAGACTCACATAACTTGGTACTTGACACATGCTAACGTTAACATGCTAATTTTAGCCTGCTAACTTTTTTGGCCAATTTTGTAGCTGAACGCATCAGTCATACAACTTGATACCCGACACATGCTAACTTTAGCGTGCTAATTTTTTTTGCCAATTTTGCATCATATAACTTGGTACTTGACACATTCTAACTGTTAACATGCTAATTTTAGCATGCTAACTTTTTAGCCAATTTTGCAGGTTAACTCCTCATAGTCCTATACTGGTACTTGACACATGCTAACTTTCTAGCCAATTTTGCAGCTAAACTCCTCAGACTCACATAACTTGGTACTTGACACATGTTAACGTTAACATGCTAACTTTTTTGGCCAATTTTGTAGCTGAACACATCAGTCATACAACTTGGTGCCCGACACATGCTAACTTTAGCATGCTAATTTTTTTGCCAATTTTGCGTCATATAACTTGGTACTTGACACATGTTAACTGTTATCATGCTAATTTTAGCATGCTAACTTTTTAGCCAATTTTGCAGCTTAACTCCACACAGTCATATAACTTGATACTTGACACATGCTAACTTTCTAGCCAATTTTGCAGCTAAACTCCTCAGACTCACATAACTTGGTACTTGACACATGCTAACGTTAACATGCTAATTTTAGCATGCTAACTTTTTTGGCCAATTTTGTAGCTGAACACATCAGTCATACAACTTGATACCCGACACATGCTAACTTTAGCGTGCTGATTTTTTTTGCCAATTTTGCATCATATAACTTGGTACTTGACACATTCTAACTGTTAACATGCTAATTTTAGCATGCTAACTTTTTAGCCAATTTTGCAGGTTAACTCCTCATAGTCTTATACTGGTACTTGACACATGCTAACTTTCTAGCCAATTTTGCAGCTAAACTCCTCAGACTCACATAACTTGGTACTTGACACATGTTAACGTTAACATGCTAACTTTTTTGGCCAATTTTGTAGCTGAACACATCAGTCATACAACTTGGTGCCCGACACATGCTAACTTTAGCATGCTAATTTTTTTGCCAATTTTGCGTCATATAACTTGGTACTTGACACATGTTAACTGTTAACATGCTAATTTTAGCATGCTAACTTTTTAGCCAATTTTGCAGCTTAACTCCACACAGTCATATAACTTGGTACTTGACACATGCTAACTTTCTAGCCAATTTTGCAGCTAAACTCCTCAGACTCATATAACTTGGTACTTGACACATGTTAACGTTAACATGCTAACTTTAGCATGCTAACTTTTTTGGCCAATTTTGTAGCTGAACACATCAGTCATACAACTTGGTGCCCGACACATGCTAACTTTAGCATGCTAATTTGTTTGCCAATTTTGCGTCATATAACTTGGTACTTGACACATGTTAACTGTTAACATGCTAATTTTAGCATGCTAACTTTTTAGCCAATTTTGCAGCTTAACTCCACACAGTCATATAACTTGGTACTTGACACATGCTAACTTTCTAGCCAATTTTGCAGCTAAACTCCTCAGACTCATATAACTTGGTACTTGACACATGTTAACGTTAGCATGCTAACTTTAGCATGCTAACTTTAGCATGCTAACTTTTTTGGCCAATTTTGTAGCTGAACACATCAGTCATACAACTTGGTGCCCGACACATGCTAACTTTAGCGTGCTAATTTTTTTGCCAATTTTGCGTCATATAACTTGGTACTTGACACATGCTAACTGTTAACATGCTAATTTTAGCATGCTAACTTTTTAGCCAATTTTGCAGCTTAACTCCACACAGTCATATAACTTGGTACTTGACACATGCTAATGTTAACATGCTAACTTTAACATGCTAACTTTTTTGGCCAATTTTGCAGCTGAACACATCAGTCATATAACTTGGTAACTGACACATGCTAACCTTAGCGTGCTACATTTTTTGGCCAATTTTGCAGCTTAACTCCTCACAGTCATATAACTTGATACTTGACACATGCTAACTTTCTAGCCAATTTTGCAGCTAAACTCCTCGCAGTCATATAACTTGGTACTTGACGCATGCTAACGTTAACATGCTAACTTCAGAATGCAATTTTTTTTTGGCCAATTTTGTAGCTGAACACATCAGTCATATAACTTGGTACCTGACACATGCTAACTTTAGTGTGCTAAATGTTTTGCCAATTTTGCAGCTTAACTCCTCACAGTCATATAACTTGATACTTGACACATGCTAACTTTCAAGCCAATTTTGCAGCTAAACTCCTCAGACTCATATAACTTGGTACTTGACACATGCTAATGTTAACATGCTAACTTTAGAATGCTAACTTTTTTGGCCAATTTTGCAGCTGAACACATCAGTCATATAACTTGGTACCTGACACATGCTAACTTTAGCGTGCTACATTTTTAGCCAATTTTGCGTCATATAACTTGGTACTTGACACATGCTAACTATTAACATGCTAATTTTAGCATGCTAACTTTTTAGCCAATTTTGCAGCTTAACTCCTCACAGTCATATAACTTGGTACTTGACACATGCTAATGTTAACATGCTAACTTTTTTTGGCCAATTTTTTAGCTGACACATCAGTCATATAACTTGGTACCTGACACATGCTAACTTTAGTGTGCTAAATCTTTTACCAATTTTGCAGCTTAACTCCTCACAGTCATATAACTTGATACTTGACACATGCTAACTTTCTAGCCAATTTTGCAGCTAAACTCCTCAGACTCATATAACTTGGTACTTGACACATGCTAACTGTTAACATGCAAATTTTAGCATGCTAACTTTTTTGGCCAATTTTGCAGCTGAACACAACAGTCATAACTTGGTACCTGACACATGCTAACTTTAGCGTGCAATTTTTTTTGCCAATTTTGCAGCTTAACTCCTCACAGTCATTTAACTTGATACTTGACACATGCTAACGTTAACATGCTAATTCTAACATACTAACATTCTAGCCAATTTTGCAGCTTAACTCCACAGTCATATAACTTGGTACTTGACACATGCTAACGTTAGCATGCTAACTTTTTTGGCCAATTTTGCAGCTGAACACAACAGTCATATAACTTGGTACCTGACACATGCTAACTTTAGCGAGCAATTTTTTTGCCAATTTTGCGTCATATAACTTGGTACTTGACACATACCAACTGTTAACATGCTAACTTCAGAATGCTAACTTTTTTGGCCAATTTTGTAGCTGAACACATCAGTCATATAACTTGGTACCTGACACATGCTAACTTTAGTGTGCTAAATGTATTGCCAATTTTGCAGTTTAACTCCTCACAGTCATATAACTTGATACTTGACACATGCTAACTTTCAAGCCAATTTTGCAGCTAAACTCCTCAGACTCACATAACTTGGTACTTGACACATGCTAATGTTAACATGCTAACTTTAGAATGCTAACTTTTTTGGCCAATTTTGCAGCTGAACACATCAGTCATATAACTTGGTACCTGACACATGCTAACTTTAGCGTGCTACATTTTTAGCCAATTTTGCGTCATATAACTAGGTACTTGACACATGCTAACTATCAACATGCTAATTTTAGCATGCTAACTTTTTAGCCAATTTTGCAGCTTAACTCCTCACAGTCATATAACTTGGTACTTGACACATGCTAACGTTAACATGCTAACTTTTTTTGGCCAATTTTTTAGCTGACACATCAGTCATATAACTTGGTACCTGACACATATGCTAACTTTAGTGTGCTAAATCTTTTGCCAATTTTGCAGCTTAACTCCTCACAGTCATATAACTTGATACTTGACACATGCTAACTTTCTAGTCACTTTTGCATCTAAGTTCCTCAGACTCATATATCTTGGTACTTGACACATGCTAACGTTAACATGCTAACTTTAACATGCTAACTTTTTAGCCAATTTTGCAGCTTAACTCCTCACAGTCATATAACTTGATACTTGACACATGCTAACTGTTAGCATGCTAACTTTCTAGCCAATTTTGCAGCTAAACTCCTCAGACTCATATAACTTGGTACTTGACACATGCTAACTGTTAACATGCTAATTTTTATCATGCTAACTTTTTTGGCCAATTTTGCAGCTGAACACAACAGTCATAACTTGGTACCTGACACATGCTAACTTTAGCGTGCAATTTTTTTTTGCCAATTTTGCAGCTTAACTCCTCACAGTCATTTAACTTGATACTTAACACATGCTAATGTTAACATGCTAATTTTAACATACTAACATTCTAGCCAATTTTGCAGCTTAACTCCACAGTCATATAACTTGGTACTTGACACCTGCTAACGTTAGCATGCTAACTTTTTTGGCCAATTTTGCAGCTGAACATGAACACAACAGTCATATAACTTGGTACCTGACACATGCTAACTTTAGCGAGCAATTTTTTTTGCCAATTTTGCGTCATATAACTTGGTACTTGACACATGCTAACTGTCAACATGCTAACTTCAGAATGCTAACTTTTTTGGCCAATTTTGTAGCTGAACACATCAGTCATATAACTTGTTACCTGACACATGCTAACTTTAGCATGCAAAATTTTTAGCCAATTTTGCAGCTTAACTCCTTACAGTCAT
>NC_084757.1:33561052-33566052 GCF_033978785.1 Entelurus aequoreus
CACATGCTAATTTTAAAATGCTAAATTTTCCGCCAATTTTGCAGCTGAACACCTCAGTCATATAACTTGGTACTTGACACATGCCAACTGTTAACATGCTAATTTTAGCATGCTAACATTCTAGCCAATTTTGCAGTTAAACTCCTCAGAGTCATATAACGCGGTACTTGACACATGCTAACTGTTAACGTGCAAACTTTCCAGCCAATTTTGCAGCTATTCTCCCCACAGTCATATAACTTGGTACTTGACACATGCTAACTTTAGCATGCTAACTTATTTGGCCAATTTTGCAGCTGAACACATAAGTCATATGACTTGGTACCTGAAACATGCTAATTTTAAAATGCAAAATTTTTCACCATTTTTTCAGCTGAACACCTCAGTCATATAACTTGGTACTTGACACATGCCAACTGTTAACATGCTAACTTTAGCATGCTAACGTTCTAGACAATTTTTCAGCTGAACACCTCAGAGTCACATTACCTGGTACTTGACATGTGCTATCTGTGAACATGCTAACCTTTTAGCCAATTTTGCAGCTGAACACCTCAGAGTCACATTACTTGGTGCTTGACACATGCTAACTGTTAACATCCTTACTTTTTTTGGCAAATTTTGCAGCTGAACACATAAGTCACATGACTTGGTACCTGACACATGCTAACTTTAACATGCTAACTTTTTTTGGCTAATTTTGCAGCTGAACACATAAGTCATATGACTTGGTACCTGACACATGCTAACTTTAACATGCTAACTTTCTAGCCAATTTTGCAGCTAAAATCCTCAGTCATATAACTTGGTCCTTGACACATGCTAACTGTGAACATGCTAACTTTAATATGACAACTGTTTTGGCCAATTTTTCAGCTAAACACCTCAGTCATATAACTTGGTACTTGACACATGCCAACTGTTAAGATGCTGACTTTAGCATGCTAACTTTACGCCAAATTTTTCAGCTGAACACATCAGAGTCTTATAACTTAGTAATTGGCACAGATGAACTGTTAACATGCTAACTTTTTGGACAATTTTGCAGCTAAACTCCTCAGATTCACATAACTAAGTACTTGTTAAAGTTAGCATGCTAACTTTTTAGCCAATTTTGTAGCTGAACACATAAGTCATATGACTTGGTACCTGACACATGCTAACTTTAACATGCTAATGTTCTAGCCAATTTTGCAGCTCAACTCCTCAGTCATATAACTTGGTACTTGACACATGCTAACATTGAACATGCTAACTTTAATATGCCAACTGTTTTGGCCTATTTTGCAGCAGAACACCTCAGAGTCACATTACGTAGTATTTGACACATGCTAACTGTGAACATGCTAACCTTTTAGCCAATTTTGCAGCTGAACACCTCAGAGTCACATTACTTGGTGCTTGACACATGCTAACTGTTAACATGCTAACTTTTTTTGGCCAATTTTGCAGCTGAACACATAAGTCACATGACTTGGTACCTGACACATGCTAACTTTAACATGCTAACTTTTTTTGGCTAATTTTGCAGCTGAACACATAAGTCATATGACTTGGTACCTGACACATGCTAACTTTAACATGCTAACTTTCTAGCCAATTTTGCAGCTAAAATCCTCAGTCATATAACTTGGTCCTTGACACATGCTAACTGTGAACATGCTAACTTTAATATGACAACTGTTTTGGCCAATTTTTCAGCTAAACACCTCAGTCATATAACTTGGTACTTGACACATGCCAACTGTTAAGATGCTAACTTTAGCATGCTAACTTTACGCCAAATTTTTCAGCTGAACACATCAGAGTCTTATAACTTAGTAATTGGCACAGATGAACTGTTAACATGCTAACTTTTTGGACAATTTTGCAGCTAAACTCCTCAGATTCACATAACTAAGTACTTGTTAAAGTTAGCATGCTAACTTTTTAGCCAATTTTGTAGCTGAACACATAAGTCATATGACTTGGTACCTGACACATGCTAACTTTAACATGCTAATGTTCTAGCCAATTTTGCAGCTCAACTCCTCAGTCATATAACTTGGTACTTGACACATGCTAACATTGAACATGCTAACTTTAATATGCCAACTGTTTTGGCCTATTTTGCAGCAGAACACCTCAGAGTCACATTACGTAGTATTTGACACATGCTAACTGTGAACATGCTAACTTTTTAGCCAATTTTGCAGCTGAACACCTCAGAGTCACATTACTTGGTGCTTGACACATGCTAACTGTTAACATGCTAACTTTTTTTGGCCAATTTTGCAGCTGAACACATAAGTCATATGACTTGGTACCAGACACATGCTAACGTTAACATGCTAACTTTCTAGCCAATTTTGCAGCTAAACTCCTCAGTCATATAACCTGGTACTTGACACATGCTAACTGTGAACATGCTAACTTTAATATGCCAACTGTTTTGGCCTATTTTGCAGCAAAAACACCTCAGAGTGGTATAACTTGATACTTGACACATGCTAACTTTAGTATGCTTCTGTCCAGCTCCTTTTAGCGGCCCCGTGCTGCAGTGGGAGGAGCCAGAGGACAGCGGCGAGAGCAACTTCCTCTGCCACGCCACGGGCGGCTTCCCTGAGCCCGCCCTCTACTGGTTGGTGGACGGCGACGCCCCCGAAGGCTCGGTGAGGACAGAGATGGAAGCACTGCCTGACTCAGGTCTCTACAACGTCACCAGCTACCTGACCATCAACGTCTCCGACGCCAACGTGTCCTGCGTCATCCAGAACCCGCCCATGAACCAAACCTTGACCGCCACCACGCGTGAGTGTGACCTCACCCGGTGGGCGGGGCCCAAACTAAACTGCTCAGAGTCATATAACTTAGCACTTGACACATCTTAACTGTTAGCATGCTAACTTTTTTTGACAAATTTTCCAGCAGAACACATCAGTCATATAACTTGGTACCTGACACATGCTAACTTGGTCCTTAACACATGCTAACTGTTAATATGATAATTTTAGCATGCTAACTTTCTAGCCAATTTTGCAGCCAAACTCAAGAGTCATATAACGTGCTACTTGACACATGCTAACCGTTAACATGCTAACTTTTTTGGCCAATTTTGCAGCTAAACTCCTCGGACTTATATACCTTGGTACTTGACACATGCTAACTGTTAACATGCTAATTTTACCATGCTAACTTTCAAGCCAATTTTGCAGCATAACTCCTCAAAGTCATATAAGTTGGTACTTGACACATGCTAACTGTTTAACATGCTAACTTTTTTGGCCAATTTTGCAGCTAAACTCCTCAGACTCATATAACTTGGTACTTGACACATGCTAACTGTTAGCATGCTAACTTTTTTGGCCAATTTTGCAGCTAAACTCCTCAGACTTATATACCTTGGTACTTGACACATGCTAACTGTTAACATGCTAACTTTCTAGCCAATTTTGCAGCTAAACTCCTCACAGTCATATAACTTGGTCCTTGACACGTGCTAACTGTTAACATGCTAACTTTTTTGGCCAATTTTGCAGCTAAACTCCTCAGACTTATATAACTTGGTACTTGACACATGCTAACTGTTAACATGCTAACTTTAACATGCTAACTTTCAAGCCAATTTTGCAGCTAAACTCCTCACAGTCATATAACTTGGTACTTGACACATGCTAACTGTTAACATGCTAACTTTTTTGGCCAATTTTGCAGCTAAACTCCTCAGACTTATATAACTTGGTACTTGACACATGCTAACTGTTAACATGCTAACTTTAGCATGCTAACTTTCAAGCCAATTTTGCAGCTAAACTCCTCAGACTCACATAACTTGGTACTTGGCACATGCTAACGTTAACATGCTAACTTTTTGGCCAATTTTGCAGCTGAACACATCAGTCATATAACTTGGTACCTGACACATGCTAACCTTAGCGTGCTACATTTTTGGCCAATTTTGCATCATATAACTTGGTACTTGACACATGCTAATTTTAGCATGCTAACTTTTTAGCCGATTTTGCAACTTAACTCCTCACAGTCATATAACTTGATACTTGACACATGCTAACGTTCTAGCCAATTTTGCAGCTAAACTCCTCAGACTCATATAACTTAGTACTTGACACATGCTAACATTAACATGCTAACTTTAACATGCTAACTTTTTAGCCTATTTAGCAACTTAACTCCTCACAGTCATATAACTTGATACTTGACACATGCTAACGTTCTAGTCACTTTTGCATCTAAGTTCCTCAGACTCATATAACTTGGTACTTGACACATGCTAACGTTAACATGCTAACTTTTTAGCCAATTTTGCAACTTAACTCCTCACAGTCATACAACTTGACACCTGCTAACTTTCTAGCCAATTTTGCAGCTAAACTCCTCAGACTCACATAACTTGGTACTTGGCACATGCTAATGTTAACATGCTAAATTTTTTGGCCAATTTTGCAGCTGAACACATCAGTCATATAACATGGTACCTGACACATGCTAACTTTAGCGTGCTACATTTTTAGCCAATTTTGCAGCTGAACACCTCAGAGTCATATAACTTGGTACTTAACACATGCTAACGTTAACATGCTAACTTTAGCATGCTAACTTTTTAGCCAATTTTGCAGCTTAACTCCTCACAGTCATATAACTTGATACTTGACACATGCTAACTTTCTAGCCAATTTTGCAGCTAAACTCCTCAGACTCACATAACTTGGTACTTGACACATGCTAACGTTAACATGCTAACTTTTTGGCCAATTTTGCAGCTGAACACATCAGTCATATAATATGGTACCTGACACATGCTAACTTTAGCGTGCTACATTTTTAGCCAATTTTGCAGCTGAACACCTCAGAGTCATATAACTTGGTACTTAACACATGCTAACGTTAACATGCTAACTTTAGCATGCTAACTTTTTAGCCAATTTTGCAGCTTAACTCCTCACAGTCATATAACTTGATACTTGACACATGCTAACTTTCTAGCCAATTTTGCAGCTTAA
>NC_084757.1:33571052-33603552 GCF_033978785.1 Entelurus aequoreus
GGGCAAATTTTGCAGCTGAACACATAAGCCATATGACTTGGTACCTGACACATGCTAACTTTTTGGCCAAATTTTTCAGCTGAACACATCAGAGTCTTATAACTTAGTAATCGGCACAAACTAACTGTTAACATGCTAACTTTTTGGACAATTTTGCAGCTAAACTCCTCAGATTCACATAACTTAGTACTTGTTAAAGTTAGCATGCTAACTTTTTAGCCAATTTTGCAGCTGAACACCTCAGAGTCACATTACGTGGTACTTGACACGTGCTAACTGTGAACATGCTAACCTTTTAGCCAATTTTGCAGCTGAACACCTCCGAGTCACATTACTTGGTGCTTGACACATGCTAATTGTTAACATGCTAACGTTTTTTGGCCAATTTTGCAGCTGAACACATAAGTCAAATGACTTGGTACCTGACACTTGCTAACTGTTAACATGCTAACTTTCTAGCCAATGTTGCAGCTAAACTCCTCAGTCATATAACTTGGTCCTTGACACATGCTAACTGTGAACATGCTAACATAATATGCCAACTGTTTTGGCCTATTTTGCAGCAGAACACCTCAGAGTGGTATAACTTGGTACTTGACACATGCTAATTTTAAAATGCTAAATTTTCCGCCAATTTTGCAGCTGAACACCTCAGTCATATAACTTGGTACTTGACACATGCCAACTGTTAACATGCTAATTTTAGCATGCTAACATTCTAGCCAATTTTGCAGCTAAACTCCTCAGAGTCATATAACGCGGTACTTGACACATGCTAACTGTTAACATGCAAACTTTCTAGCCAATTTAGCAGCTATTCTCCCCACAGTCATATAACTTGGTACTTGACACATGCTAACTTTAGCATGCTAACTTATTTGGCCAATTTTGCAGCTGAACACATAAGTCATATGACTTGGTACCTGAAACATGATAATTTTAAAATGCAAAATTTTTCGCCATTTTTTCAGCTGAACACCTCAGTCATATAACTTGGTACTTGACACATGCCAACTGTTAACATGCTAACTTTAGCATGCTAACGTTCTAGACAATGTTTCAGCTGAACACCTCAGAGTCACATTACGTGGTACTTGACACATGCTAACTGTGAACATGCTAACCTTTTAGCCAATTTTGCAGCTGAACACCTCAGAGTCACATTACTTGGTGCTTGACACATGCTAACTGTTAACATCCTTACTTTTTTTGGCCAATTTTGCAGCTGAACACCTCAGAGTCACATTACTTGGTGCTTGACACATGCTAACTGTTAACACCCTAACTTTGGCAAATTTTGCAACTGAACACATAAGTCACATGACTTGGTACCTGACACATGCTAACTTTAACATGCTAACTTTTTTTGGCTAATTTTGCAGCTGAACACATAAGTCATATGACTTGGTACCTGACACATGCTAACTTTAACATGCTAACTTTCTAGCCAATTTTGCAGCTCAACTCCTCAGTCATATAACTTGGTCCTTGACACATGCTAACTGTGAACATGCTAACTTTAATATGACAACTGTTTTGGCCAATTTTTCAGCTAAACACCTCAGTCATATAACTTGGTACTTGACACATGCCAACTGTTAAGATGCTAACTTTAGCATGCTAACTTTTGGGCAAATTTTTCAGCTGAACACATCAGAGTCTTATAACTTAGTAATTGGCACAGATGAACTGTTAACATGCTAACTTTTTGGACAATTTTGCAGCTAAACTCCTCAGATTCACACAACTAAGTACTTGTTAAAGTTAGCATGCTAACTTTTTAGCCAATTTTGCAGCTGAACACATAAGTCAACTTTAACATGCTAATGTTCTAGCCAATTTTGCAGCTTAACTCCTCAGTCATATAACTTGGTACTTGACACATGCTAACTATGAACATGCTAACTTTAATATGCCAAATGTTTTGGCCTATTTTGCAGCAGAACACCTCCGAGTCACATTACGTAGTATTTGACACATGCTAACTGTGAACATGCTAACCTTTTAGCCAATTTTGCAGCTGAACACCTCAGAGTCACATTACTTGGTGCTTGACACATGCTAACTGTTAACATGCTAACTTTTTTTGGCCAATTTTGCAGCTGAACACATAAGTCATATGACTTGGTACCTGACACATGCTAACTGTTAACATGCTAACTTTATTTGGCCAATTTCGCAGCTGAACACATAAGTCATATAACTTGGTACCTGACACATGCTAACGTTAACATGCTAACTTTCTAGCCAATTTTGCAGCTAAACTCCTCAGTCATATAACTTGGTCCTTGACACATGCTAACTGTGAACATGCTAACTTTAATATGACAACTATTTTTGGCCTATTTTGCAGCAGAACACCTCAGAGTCACATTACGTAGTATTTGACACATGCTAACTTTAGTATGCTTCTGTCCAGCTCCTTTTAGCGGCCCCGTGCTGCAGTGGGAGGAGCCAGAGGACAGCGGCGAGAGCAACTTCCTCTGCCACGCCACGGGCGGCTTCCCTGAGCCCGCCCTCTACTGGTTGGTGGACGGCGACGCCCCCGAAGGCTCGGTGAGGACAGAGATGGAAGCACTGCCTGACTCAGGTCTCTACAACGTCACCAGCTACCTGACCATCAACGTCTCCGACGCCAACGTGTCCTGCGTCATCCAGAACCCGCCCATGAACCAAACCTTGACCGCCACCACGCGTGAGTGTGACCTCACCCGGTGGGCGGGGCCCAAACTAAACTGCTCAGAGTCATATAACTTAGCACTTGACACATCTTAACTGTTAGCATGCTAACTTTTTTTTTTTTTAATTCCAGCAGAACACGTCGGTCATATAACTTGGTACCTGACACATGCTAACTTGGTCCTTAACACATGCTAACTGTTAACATGCTAATTTTAGCATGCTAACTTTCTAGCCAATTTTGCAGCCAAACTCAAGAGTTATATAACGTGCTACTTGACACATGCTAACTGTTAACATGCTAATTTTAGCATGCTAACTTTCTAGCCAATTTTGCAACCAAACTCAAGAGTCATAACGTGCTACTTGACACATGCTAACTGTTAACATGCTAATTTTAGCATGCTAACTTTCTAGCCAATTTTGCAACCAAACTCAAGAGTCATATAACATGCTACTTGACACATGCTAACCGTTAACATACTAACTTTTTTGGCCAATTTTGCAGCTAAACTCCTCACAGTCATATATCTTGGTACTTGACACATGCTAACTGTTAACATGCTAATTTTACCATGCTAACTTTCAAGCCAATTTTGCAGCATAACTCCTCACAGTCACATAACTTGATACTTGACACATGCTAACTGTTAACATGCAAATTTTCTAGCCAATTTTGCAGCTAAACTCCTCAAAGTCTTATAAATTGATACTTGACACATGCTAACTGTTAACATGCTAATTTTCTAGCCAATTTTGCAGCTAAACTCCTCACAGTCATATAACTTGGTCCTTGACACATGCTAACTGTTAACATGCTAACTTTTTTGGGCCAATTTTGCAGCTAAACTCGTTAGACTTATGTAACTTGGTCCTTGACACATGCTAACTGTTAACATGCTAACGTTTTTGGGCTAATTTTGCAGCTAAACTCCTCAGACTTATGTAACTTGGTACTTCACACATGCTAACTGTAAACATGCTAATTTTAGCATGCTAACTTTCAAGCAAATTTTGCAGCTTAACTCCTCAGTCATATAACTTGATATGCTAACTGTTAATATCTTAACTTTCCGGCCAATTTTGCAGCTAAACTCCTCAAAGTCTTATAACTTGATACTTGACACATGCTAACTGTTAACATGCACATTTTTAGCATGCTAACTTTCTAGCCAATTTTGCAGCTAAACTCAGAGTCATATAACTTGGTACTTGACACATGCTAACTGTTAACAGTCTAATTTTAGCATACTAACTTTCAAGCAAATTTTGCAGGTTAACTCCTCAGTCATATAACTTGACACTTGCGCACATGCTAACTGTTAATATCCTAACTTTCCAGCCAATTTTGCAGCTAAACTCCTCAAAGTCACATAACTTGGTCCTTGACACATGCTAACTGTTAACATGCTAATTTTAGCATGCTAACTGTCAAGCAAATTTTGCAGCTTAACTCCTCAAAGTCATATAACTTGATATTTGACACATGCTAACTGTTAACATGCTAACTTTTTTGGCCAATTTTTCAACTAAACTCCTCTGACTTATATAACTTGGTACTTGACACATGCTAACTGTTAACATGCTAACTTTCAAGCCAATATGTGGGCTCTGTACCGAGGATGTCGTTGTGGCTTGTACAGCCCTTTGAGACACTTGTGATTTAGGGCTATATAAATAAACATTGATTGATGATTGATTGAATTTTGCAGCTAAACTCCTCACAGTCATCTAACTTGGTACTTGACACATGCTAAGTGTTAACATGCTAACTTTTTTGGCCAATTTTGCAGCTAAACTCCTCAGACTTATATAACCTGGTACTTGACACATGCTAACTGTTAACATGCTAACTTTAGCATGCTAACTTTCCAGCCAATTTTGCAGCCAAACTCAGAGTCATATAACTTGGTACTTGACACATGCTAAACAAAACCTTGACCTCCACGACACGTGAGTGTGACCTCACCCGGTGGGTGTGGCCAAGGCGGTCCCGGGCGCTCGCTAACCTTGACCTCCTTGTGATTGGTCAGACGGCGTGAGGCGCAGCCCGGTGGTGAGACGCGCTACGGACGCCATGTGGATGTTTAGCACCGCCCTCTGCGTGGTGGTGGGCGTCATGGTGGCCGTGGGCGTGGGCTACCAGATCCACCTGGACCGGCAGAGCAAGAAGAAGAAGATGGAATACCTCAGACGGAGCCGCAGAGGTACGAGCGGTCATCGTCGTTACCTTTACGCCAAAAACTGGAAAAAAATGTCAGAATTTTACCGTTAAAAACAACAGTACCATTTTTCAATTGACAGTAAAAACTGTAGATTTTACCAGGAAAAAAAAGATGCTCAGTTGCCAGAATTGTACAGTAAATATAAGAGTAGTAATGTACAGTCACTTTGAGGATCAACCACGGTAAATGTTCCCCTAATTATTTTGGATTTACTAAAAAAAAAAAAAAAAAAAGGTAAAACAACAAAACTAAACGACTGCATGATTTTTTTTATTGATTGAGAAATTAAGCAAAAAAAATACTGCATTCCTATTTTTTATTTATTGAGATAAGGGACAATTAATGCATTGTGTTTTCTTTATTGTAAAATTTAGAAAGAATGAAATAATAGTTATGTTTTATTTATTGAAAAAACCTGAACAATACTTTTTTTTTATTGAGAAAGAAATACAGAATAAATATGTTTTATTTATTGAGCAATGAAGAAACAATTACTGCATATCTCACTTACCCTCATCAGTTTGGCCTCTGATTGGTTGTATTTTTTTAAGTATTACTGCACTTACATTGTTTCAATGTTATACTGTACTTACATTGTTTTAATGTTTTACTGCACTTACATTGTTTCAATGTTATACTGCACTTACATTGTTTCAATGTTTTACTGCACTTACATTGTTTCAATGTTATACTGTACTTACATTGTTTTAATGTTTTACTGCACTTACATTGTTTCAATGTTATACTGTACTTACATTGTTTCAATGTTTTACTGCACTTACATTGTTTCAATGTTATACTGTACTTACATTGTTTCAATGTTTTACTGCACTTACATTGTTTTAATGTTTTACTGCACTTACATTATTTCAATGTTTTACTGCACTTACATTGTTTTAATGTTTTACTGCACTTACATTGTTTTAATGTTTTACTGTATTTACATTGTTTCAATGTTTTACTGCACTTACATTGTTTCAATGTTATACTGTACTTACATTGTTTTAATGTTTTACTGCACTTACATTGTTTCAATGTTATACTGTACTTACATTGTTTCAATGTTTTACTGCACTTACATTGTTTCAATGTTATACTGTACTTACATTGTTTCAATGTTTTACTGCACTTACATTGTTTTAATGTTTTACTGCACTTACATTATTTCAATGTTTTACTGCACTTACATTGTTTTAATGTTTTACTGCACTTACATTGTTTTAATGTTTTACTGTATTTACATTGTTTCAATGTTTTACTGCACTTACATTGTTTCAATGTTTTACTGTATTTACATTGTTTCAATGTTTTACTGTACTTACATTATTTCAATGTTATACTGTACTTACATAGTTGTAATGTTTTACTGTACTTACATTGTTTCAATGTTTTACTGCACTTACATTGTTTCAATGTTTTACTGCACTTACATAGTTTCAATGTTTTACTGCACTTACATTGTTTTAATGTTTTACTGCACTTACATTGTTTCAATGTTATACTGCACTTACATTGTTTTAATGTTTTACTGCACTTACATTATTTCAATGTTTTACTGCACTTACATTGTTTTAATGTTTTACTGCACTTACATTGTTTCAATGTTTTACTGTATTTACATTGTTTCAATGTTTTACTGCACTTACATTGTTTTAATGTTTTACTGCACTTACATTATTTCAATGTTTTACTGCACTTACATTGTTTTAATGTTTTACTGTATTTACATTGTTTCAATGTTTTACTGCACTTACATTGTTTCAATGTTTTACTGTATTTACATTATTTCAATGTTATACTGTACTTACATAGTTTTAATGTTTTAGTGTACTTACATTGTTTCAATGTTTTACTGTATTTACATTGTTTCAATGTTTTACTGCACTTACATTGTTTCAATGTTTTACTGTACTTAAATTGTTTCAATGTTTTACTGTACTTACATTGTTTTAATGTTTTACTGTACTTAAATTGTTTCAATGTTTTACTGCACTTACATTGTTTCAATGTTTTACTGTACTTAAATTGTTTCAATGTTTTACTGTACTTACATTGTTTTAATGTTTTACTGTACTTACATTGTTTCAATGTTTTACTGTACTTACATTGTTTTAATGTTTTACTGTACTTAAATTGTTTCAATGTTTTACTGTACTTACATTGTTTCAATGTTTTACTGTACTTAAATTGTTTCAATGTTTTACTGCACTTACATAGTTTCAATGTTTTACTGTACTTACATAGTTTCAATGTTTTACTGTATTTACATTGTTTCAATGTTTTACTGCACTTACATTGTTTCAATGCTTTACTGCACTTACATTGTTTCAATGTTTTACTGTACTTACATTATTTCAATGTTATACTGTACTTACATTGTTTTAATGTTTTACTGTACTTACATTGTTTCAATGTTTTACTGCACTTACATTGTTTCAATGTTTTACTGCACTTACATTGTTTCAATGTTTTACTGTACTTAAATTGTTTCAATGTTTTACTGCACTTACATTGTTTCAATGTTTTACTGTACTTACATTGTTTCAATGTTTTACTGTACTTACATTGTTTTAATGTTTTACTGTACTTACATTGTTTCAATGTTTTACTGTACTTACATTGTTTTAATGTTTTACTGTACTTAAATTGTTTCAATGTTTTACTGTACTTACATTGTTTCAATGTTTTACTGCACTTACATAGTTTCAATGTTTTACTGTACTTACATTGTTTCAATGTTTTACTGTACTTAAATTGTTTCAATGTTTTACTGTACTTACATTGTTTCAATGTTTTACTGTACTTACATTGTTTTAATGTTTTACTGTACTTAAATTGTTTCAATGTTTTACTGTACTTACATTGTTTCAATGTTTTACTGCACTTACATAGTTTCAATGTTTTACTGTACTTACATTGTTTCAATGTTTTACTGTACTTAAATTGTTTCAATGTTTTACTGTACTTAAATTGTTTCAATGTTTTACTGTACTTACATTGTTTCAATGTTTTACTGTACTTACATTGTTTTAATGTTTTACTGCACTTACATAGTTTCAATGTTTTACTGCACTTACATAGTTTCAATGTTTTACTGTACTTACATTGTTTCAATGTTTTACTGCACTTACATACTTTCAATGTTTTACTGCACTTACATAGTTTCAATGTTTTACAGCACTTACATTGTTTCAATGTGTTACTGTACTTACATTGTTTCAATGTTTTACTGCACTTACATAGTTTCAATGTGTTACTGCACTTACATTGTTTCAATGTGTTACTGTACTTACATTGTTTCAATGTTTTACTGCACTTACATTATTTCAATGTTTTACTGCACTTACATTGTTTCAATGTTTTACTGTACTTAAATTGTTTCAATGTGTTACTGCACTTACATTGTTTCAATGTGTTACTGTACTTACATTGTTTCAATGTTTTACTGCACTTACATTATTTCAATGTTTTACTGTACTTACATTGTTTCAATGTTTTACTGCACTTACATTATTTCAATGTTTTATTGCACTTACATTGTTTCAATGTTTTACTGCACTTACATTGTTTCAATGTTTTACTGTACTTACATTGTTTCAATGTTATACTGCACTTACATTGTTTCAATGTTTTACTGCACTTACATTGTTTTAATGTTTTACTGTACTTACATTGTTTCAATGTTTTACTGCACTTACATTGTTTCAATGTTTTACTGAACTTACATTATTTCAATGTTTTACTGCACTTACATAGTTTCAATGTTTTACTGCACTTACATTGTTTCAATGTTTTACTGCACTTACATTGTTTCAATGTTTTACTGTACTTAAATTGTTTCAATGTTTTACTGCACTTACATAGTTTCAATGTTTTACTGTACTTACATAGTTTCAATGTTTTACTGTATTTACATTGTTTCAATGTTTTACTGCACTTACATTGTTTCAATGCTTTACTGCACTTACATTGTTTCAATGTTTTACTGTATTTACATTGTTTCAATGTTTTACTGTACTTACATTATTTCAATGTTATACTGTACTTACATTGTTTTAATGTTTTACTGTACTTACATTGTTTCAATGTTTTACTGTATTTACATTGTTTCAATGTTTTACTGCACTTACATTGTTTCAATGTTTTACTGTACTTAAATTGTTTCAATGTTTTACTGTACTTAAATTGTTTCAATGTTTTACTGTACTTAAATTGTTTCAATGTTTTACTGCACTTACATTGTTTCAATGTTTTACTGTACTTACATTGTTTCAATGTTTTACTGTACTTACATTGTTTTAATGTTTTACTGTACTTAAATTGTTTCAATGTTTTACTGTACTTACATTGTTTCAATGTTTTACTGTACTTAAATTGTTTCAATGTTTTACTGCACTTACATAGTTTCAATGTTTTACTGTACTTACATTGTTTCAATGTTTTACTGTACTTAAATTGTTTCAATGTTTTACTGTACTTACATTGTTTCAATGTTTTACTGTACTTACATTGTTTCAATGTTTTACTGTACTTACATTGTTTTAATGTTTTACTGCACTTACATTGTTTCAATGTTTTACTGCACTTACATACTTTCAATGTTTTACTGCACTTACATAGTTTCAATGTTTTACTGCACTTACATAGTTTCAATGTTTTACTGTACTTACATTGTTTCAATGTTTTACTGCACTTACATAGTTTCAATGTTTTACTGCACTTACATAGTTTCAATGTTTTACAGCACTTACATTGTTTCAATGTGTTACTGTACTTACATTGTTTCAATGTTTTACTGCACTTACATAGTTTCAATGTGTTACTGCACTTACATTGTTTCAATGTGTTACTGTACTTACATTGTTTCAATGTTTTACTGCACTTACATTATTTCAATGTTTTACTGCACTTACATAGTTTCAATGTTTTACAGCACTTACATTGTTTCAATGTTTTACTGTACTTAAATTGTTTCAATGTGTTACTGCACTTACATTGTTTCAATGTGTTACTGTACTTACATTGTTTCAATGTTTTACTGCACTTACATTATTTCAATGTTTTACTGCACTTACATTATTTCAATGTTTTATTGCACTTACATTGTTTCAATGTTTTACTGCACTTACATTGTTTCAATGTTTTACTGTACTTACATTGTTTCAATGTTATACTGCACTTACATTGTTTCAATGTTTTACTGCACTTACATTGTTTTAATGTTTTACTGTACTTACATTGTTTCAATGTTTTACTGCACTTACATTGTTTCAATGTTTTACTGCACTTACATTGTTTCAATGTTTTACTGCACTTACATTATTTCAATGTTTTACTGCACTTACATAGTTTCAATGTTTTACTGCACTTACATTGTTTTAATGTTTTACTGCACTTACATTGTTTTAATGTTTTACTGCACTTACATTGTTTCAATGTTTTACTGCACTTACATTGTTTTAATGTTTTACTGTACTTACATTGTTTCAATGTTTCACTGCACTTACATTATTTCAATGTTTTACTGCACTTACATTGTTTCAATGTTTTACTGCACTTACATTGTTTTAATGTTTTACTGCACTTACATTGTTTCAATGTTTTACTGCACTTACATTGTTTTAATGTTTTACTGCACTTACATTGTTTCAATGTTTTACTGCACTTACATTATTTCAATGTTTTACTGTACTTACATTGTTTCAATGTTTTACTGCACTTACATTATTTCAATGTTTTATTGCACTTACATTGTTTCAATGTTTTACTGCACTTACATTGTTTCAATGTTTTACTGTACTTACATTGTTTCAATGTTATACTGCACTTACATTGTTTCAATGTTTTATTGCACTTACATTGTTTTAATGTTTTACTGTACTTACATTGTTTCAATGTTTTACTGCACTTACATTGTTTCAATGTTTTACTGCACTTACATTGTTTCAATGTTTTACTGAACTTACATTATTTCAATGTTTTACTGCACTTACATAGTTTCAATGTTTTACTGCACTTACATTGTTTTAATGTTTTACTGCACTTACATTGTTTCAATGTTTTACTGCACTTACATTGTTTTAATGTTTTACTGTACTTACATTGTTTCAATGTTTCACTGCACTTACATTATTTCAATGTTTTACTGCACTTACATTGTTTCAATGTTTTACTGCACTTACATTGTTTTAATGTTTTACTGCACTTACATTGTTTCAATGTTTTACTGCACTTACATTGTTTTAATGTTTTACTGCACTTACATTGCTTTAATGTTTTACTGCACTTACATAGTTTCGATGTTTTACTGTACTTACGTTGAGTATTTGTGTTGCCTCAGATTACTGCAGGAGACGTCACGAGACGGAGGAAACGGAGGTGATTTCTGTGCAGTCGGAGGAGACGAACGTTTGACCAATCATGGTCCTGCTCATGATCAGAAGGTTTAAATCTGTAGCCCCGCCCCCTCCTGGTACAGACTGCTGCGTGTCAAACATGGTGTTACAAGATAGTATCCATGGACATGTTACAGACTGCTGTGTGTCAAACATGGTGTTACAAGATAGTATCCATGGACATGTTACACACTGCTGCGTGTCAAACATGGTGTTACAAGATAGTATCCATGGTGCAGAAATAAACGTAGAATGAGTGGAAGTAAAAAGAAATATGTGTGAAATGTTGGATTACCTAAACGTCACCTGACCTCCTTTTTAGCAAGCAGGATGTTAGTTTTATGAACATGAATGGACATAAGTGTTAAGAAATAAATAAGATGTCCACATGAAAAAGTGCTACAAAGTTTATTGTCTTCTTGCAGCTGATGGATTATTGAAATGTACACCATGGTTTGGATAAGATATCAGCTCGTAATCACGCGAGAGCAGCTTGGCTCCAGTCAATCAAGGAGAAGAAAAGGCGAGGTGTGCACTTTCCTGTAGTAGTGTAGACGTCACGGCGTAGACGTCACAGTGTAGACGTCACAGTGTAGACGTCATGGCCGTCACGGCGTACACGTCACGGCGTAGACGTCATGGCACAGACGTCACAGTGTAGACGTCATGGCGGCGTTGTGCTGTGATTGGGATCTGCTGTCGCACCTCAGCCAAGTACTGCAGGTCTGAAATCAGCAGGGGCGTCAGTCACTTTTTGACTTCTTCCGCACGCCCAAGTTGAATCTCACCGATATCTGCGTAGATGACGGCCTCCTCCGATCCAGCCTGGACCATAACTTCTCCCCTGTAGGCAGACGTGAGGTCAGCGTCACACTCTACCTAATATTCTGCTCTTTATCTGGACTCATTTTTTATTATTATATTAATTAATATTATTAAATGTATTAGCTAATATTCTGCTCTTTATCTGGACTCATTTTTTATTATTATATTAATTAATATTATTAAATGTATTAGCTAATATTCTGCTCTTTATCTGGACTCATTTTTTATTATTATATAAATTAATATTATTATATGTATTAGCTAATATTCTGCTCTTTATCTGGACTCATTTTTTATTATTATATAAATTAATATTATTAAATGTATTAGCTAATATTCTGCTCTTTATCTGGACTCATTTTTTATTATTATATTAATTAATATTATTACATGTATTAGCTAATATTCTTCTCTTTATCTGGAGTCATTTTTTATTATTATATTAATTAATATTATTATATGTATTAGCTAATATTCTGCTCTTTATCTGGACTCATTTGGAAGGTTGGCATGGACTTGAAACACGCTGACACCTACAGGACATACTGTACTATGTGCTATATTACCTACTATATATTACAATGTACTCTATCATCAACTGTACAATGTACTATATTATGTACTGTACAATGTACTATATTAGCTACTGTACAATGTACTATATTATGTACTATATATTACAATGTACTCTATCATCGACTGTACAATGTACTATATTATGTACTGTACAATGTACTATATATTACAATGTATTCTATTATCAACTGTACAATGTACTATATTATGTACTGTACAATGTACTATATTAGCTACTGTACAATGTACTATATTATGTACTATATATTACAATACACTATATTATCTACTGTACAATGTACTATATTATGTACTGTACAATGTACTATAATATGTACTATATTAGCTACTATATTATGTACTACATATTAGAATGTGCTATGTATTACACTGTACTATATTATGTACTGTACAATGTACTATAATATGTACTATATTAGCTACTATATTATGTACTACATTTTAGAATGTACTATGTAGTACAGTGTACTATATACTATATTATGTACTGTAACTATATATTATATTATGTACTATATGTACTATATTAACTACTATATTATGTACTATGTATTACAATGTACTATATTATGTACTGTACAATGTATTATATATTACAATGTACTACATTATGTACTGTACTATGTAATATATTATCTACTGTACAATGTACTATATCATGTACTGTACAATATACTATGTATTACAATGTACTATATTATGTACTGTACTATGTACTATATATTACAATGTACTATATTATCTACTATACAATGTACTGTGCTGTACAAGATACTATATTATGTACTGTACAAGGTACTATATTATGTACTATAATATGTACTGTACAAGGTACTATATTATGTACTATAATATGTACTATATTAGCTACTATATTATGTACTACATATTACAATGTACTACATATTACAATGTACTATGTATTACAATGTACTATATTATGTACTGTACAATGTACTATATTATGTACTGTACAATGTACTATATTATGTAATGTATAGTATCAACGTGGTCAAGTCTTTACAATATTATAAAAAATGGAGCTCTGACATCTGTCAATTACTGATATAAACTATTATCATGTTAAAAAGTAATATTAGTGTAAAGCTCACAGGGCTATGCTAGCAGAATGATAAAATGTAATGTTAGCAGAATGATAAAATGTAATGTAATCATGTAGCTCACATAGCTATGTCAATGTTGCTGACTTAGCCTGACGTTAAAATGTAATGTAAGCATGTAGCTCACATAGATATGCTAGTGTTGTTAACCTAGCATGATGTTGAAATATAATGTTAGCATGTAGCTCCCATAGATATGGTAGTGTTGTTAACCTAGCATGATGTTGAAATATAATGTTAGCATGTAGCTCCCATAGATATGGTAGTGTTGTTAACCTAGCATGATGTTGAAATATAATGTTAGCATGTAGCTCCCATAGCTGTGCTAGTGTTGTTAACCTAGCATGATGTTGAAATATAATGTTAGCAGGTAGCTCACATAGATATGATAGTGTTGTTAACCTAGCATGATGTTAAAATATAATGTTAGCATGTAGCTCACATAGCTATGCTAGTATTGTTAACCTAGCATGATGTTAAAATGTAATGTTAGCATGTAGCTCACATAGCTATGCAAGTGTTGCTAACGATTGTGTCATTAATAAAGCAATTTTATAGTGCTGCTTTAGACCAGAGAAAGGTATAAGTTAGTAATAAAGTAATCATATTTCAGATGTGCTTACCAGGGGTTCACCACACCGCTGTGACCCCAGGCCACGTAGGAGGAGCTCTGGTCTCTGGCAGGTGATGCGGTGGCCACGTACACCTGGTTGTCCAGCGCCCTGCAGAGACAACCACAGCTCAAAACTCTGCAGTCTGTTGAAATTCCTAAAAACTAATAATAAAAAAATATCTATATATCCGAGCCTCACCTGGCCCTCTGCAGGAGCTCCCAGTGGGCGGGGCCTGTGGTCATGTTGAAGGCTCCTGGGTAGACCAGCAGCTGACACCCTGAGGACCAACCGTGACACTTCTCACACACACCCAGCAGGGGGCACTGTTTATCTAAACACCCAACATTCATTCTGCATGCAAGTTGGATGACGTCACACGTCAGAAAATGTATTTTATAGTAACCTAAAGAGTGTAACAGCACAAAAGCTCCGCCCACATGGCGCCACTGCAGTTGGTATCAACATCCACTTTTAACTTTCATGTCAGTTAGGAAAGACAGCGCATCATTAGAAGTGAAGTATTGACAGTTTGATGGCTGATGGCGTGGAACAGTTTTAACCACCAGGCTCCGCCCACTTCAAGCGGCAAAACGTCTTCCAAGACAAACCAAACAGTCCAGTAGTGATGATTGAACGCTCTGAGATCTCCATTGTTCATGTATACCTCTGAAATGATTTCTTAAACCTGTATCTGCAACAAGTGATGAAGTCTGCCTAGCAACAAGTGATGGAGTCTGCCTAGCAACAAGTGATGGAGTCTGCCTAGCAACAAGTGATGGAGTCTGCCTAGCAACAGGTGACCAACAGAAGAGAGGGAAAAAGACTCACCCTTCCTGCTGTAGAGTTGTGCCAGCTCAGCAAACCTCATGTCGTAACATATGCCCACTCCCACTTTGCAGAAGGCTGATAATACACACACACACACAAATATTAACACAACACACACACAAATATTAACACAACACACACACAAATATTAACACAACACACACACAAATATTAACCCAACATTTACACAAATATTAACACAACACACACACAAATATTAACACGACACATATGACACATACACAAATATTAACACAACACACACACAAATATTAACACGACACATATGACACATACACAAATATTAACACGACACATATGACACATACACAAATATTAACACGACACATATGACACATACACAAATATTAACACGACACATATGACACATACACAAATATTAACACAACACACACAAATATTAACACAACACACACACAAATATTAACACGACACATATGACAATACACAAATATTAACACGACACATATGACACATACACAAATATTAACACAACACACACACAAATATTAACACAACACACACAAATATTAACACGACACATATGACACATACACAAATATTAACACGACACATATGACACATACACAAATATTAACACGACACATATGACACATACACAAATATTAACAACATTTACACAAATATTATCACGACACACACACATATATTTACACGACACACACACAAATATTAACACAACATTTACACAAATATTAACACAACACGTACACAAATATTAACACTACATTTACACAAATATTAACACAACATTTACATAAATATTAACACGACACACACACAAATATTAACACGACACACACACAAATATTAACACAACATTTACACAAATATTAACACAACACACACACAAATATTAACACAACATTTACACAAATATTAACACAACACACACACAAATATTAACACGACACACACACAAATATTAACACGACACACACACAAATATTAATACGACACATACACAAATATTAACACGACACATATGACACATACACAAATATTAACACGACACATATGACACATACACAAATATTAACACAACACACAAATAAATATTAACACAACACACACACAAATATTAACACAACACACACACAAATATTAACACGACACATATGACAATACACAAATATTAACACGACACATATGACATACACAAATATTAACACAACACATACACAAATATTAACACAACACACAAATATTAACACAACACACACACAAATATTAACACGACACATATGACACATACACAAATATTAACACGACACATATGACACATACACAAATATTAACAACATTTACACAAATATTAACACGACACACACACAAATATTAACACGACACACACACAAATATTAACACAACATTTACACAAATATTAACACAACACGTACACAAATATTAACACTACATTTACACAAATATTAACACAACATTTACATAAATATTAACACGACACACACACAAATATTAACACGACACACACACAAATATTAACACAACATTTACACAAATATTAACACAACACACACACAAATATTAACACAACACACACACAAATATTAACACAACATTTACACAAATATTAACACAACACACACACAAATATTAACACGACACACACACAAATATTAACACGACACACACACAAATATTAATACGACACATACACAAATATTAACACGATGCATGCACAAATAGCATGACAAATACACAAATATTAACACGACACACACACAAATATTAACACAACACATACAAATATTAACACGACACATACACAAATATTAACACGACACACACAAATATTAACACGACACATACACAAATATTAACACGACACATACACAAATATTAACACGACACATACAAAAAAATCACCACAACAAATACACAAATATTAACACGACACATACAAAAAAATCACTACAACACATACACAAATATTAACACGACACATACAAAAAAATCACCACAACACATACACAAATATTAACACGACACATACAAAAAAATCACAACACATACACAAATATTAACACGACACATACAAAAAATCACCACAACACATACACAAATAACACGACACATTCACAAATATTAACACGACACATACAAAAAAATCACCACAACACATACACAAATATTAACACGACACATACAAAAATCACCACAACACATACACAAATATTAACCCGACACATACAAAAAAATCACAACACATACACAAATATTAACACGACACATACAAAAAATCACCACAACACATACACAAATAACACGACACATTCACAAATATTAACACGACACATACAAAAAAATCACCACAACACATACACAAATATTAACACGACACATACAAAAATCACCACAACACATACACAAATATTAACACGACACATGCAAAAAATCACCACAACACATACACAAATATTAACACGACACATACAAAAAATCACCACAACACATACACAAATAACACGACACATTCACAAATATTAACACGACACATACAAAAAAATCACTACAACACATACACAAATATTAACATGAAACATACAAAAAATCACCACAACACATACACAAATATTAACACGACACATACAAAAAAATCACAACACATACACAAATATTAACACGACACATACAAAAAATCACCACAACACATACACAAATAACACGACACATTCACAAATATTAACACGACACATACAAAAAAATCACCACAACACATACACAAATATTAACACGACACATACAAAAATCACCACAACACATACACAAATATTAACACGACACATACAAAAAAATCACAACACATACACAAATATTAACACGACACATACAAAAAATCACCACAACACATACACAAATAACACGACACATTCACAAATATTAACACGACACATACAAAAAAATCACCACAACACATACACAAATATTAACACGACACATACAAAAATCACCACAACACATACACAAATATTAACACGACACATGCAAAAAATCACCACAACACATACACAAATATTAACACGACACATACAAAAAATCACCACAACACATACACAAATAACACGACACATTCACAAATATTAACACGACACATACAAAAAAATCACTACAACACATACACAAATATTAACATGAAACATACAAAAAATCACCACAACACATACACAAATATTAACACGACACATACAAAAAAATCACAACACATACACAAATATTAACACGACACATACAAAAAATCACCACAACACATACACAAATAACACGACACATTCACAAATATTAACACGACACATACAAAAAAATCACCACAACACATACACAAATATTAACACGACACATACAAAAAATCACAACACATTCACAAATATTAACACGACACATACAAAAAAATCACCACAACACATACACAAATATTAACACGACACATACAAAAAATCACAACACATACACAAATATTAACACGACACATACAAAAAATCACCACAACACATACACAAATAACACGACACATTCACAAATATTAACACCACACATACAAAAAAATCACCACAACACATACACAAATATTAACACGACACATACAAAAAATCACAACACATACACAAATATTAACACGACACATGCAAAAAAATCACCACAACACATACACAAATATTAACACGACACATACAAAAAAATCACCACGACACATACACAAATAACACGACACATTCACAAATATTTACACGACACATACAAAAAAATCACCACAACACATACACAAATATTAACACGACACATACAAAAAAATCACCACAACACATACACAAATATTAACACGACACATACAAAAAATCACCACAACACATACACAACTAACACGACACATACGAAAAAAATCACCACAACACATACACAAATATTAACATGACACATACAAAAAAATCACAACACGTACAAAAATATTAACACGACACGTACAAAAAATCACCACGACACATACAAAAAAATCACCACAACACATACACAAATATTAACACGACACATACAAAAAAATCACCACAACACATACACAAATATTAACACAACACAAACAAAAAATCACCACAACACATACACAAATAACACGACACATACAAAAAAATCACCACAACACATACACAAATATTACCACGACACATACAAAAATATTAACACAACATTTACACAAATATTAACACAACACGTACACAAATATTAACACGACACATACATAAATATTAACACAACATTTACACAAATATTAACACAACACATACACAAATATTAACACGACACATACAAAAAATCACCACAACACATACACAAATAACACGACACATTCACAAATATTAACACGACACATACAAAAAAATCACCACAACACATACACAAATATTAACACGACACATACAAAAATCACCACAACACATACACAAATATTAACACGACACATGCAAAAAATCACCACAACACATACACAAATATTAACACGACACATACAAAAAATCACCACAACACATACACAAATAACACGACACATTCACAAATATTAACACGACACATACAAAAAAATCACTACAACACATACACAAATATTAACATGAAACATACAAAAAATCACCACAACACATACACAAATATTAACACGACACATACAAAAAAATCACAACACATACACAAATATTAACACGACACATACAAAAAATCACCACAACACATACACAAATAACACGACACATTCACAAATATTAACACGACACATACAAAAAAATCACCACAACACATACACAAATATTAACACGACACATACAAAAAATCACAACACATTCACAAATATTAACACAACACATACAAAAAAATCACCACAACACATACACAAATATTAACACGACACATACAAAAAATCACAACACATACACAAATATTAACACGACACATACAAAAAATCACCACAACACATACACAAATAACACGACACATTCACAAATATTAACACCACACATACAAAAAAATCACCACAACACATACACAAATATTAACACGACACATACAAAAAATCACAACACATACACAAATATTAACACGACACATGCAAAAAATCACCACAACACATACACAAATATTAACACGACACATACAAAAAAATCACCACAACACATACACAAATAACACGACACATTCACAAATATTTACACCACACATACAAAAAAATCACCACAACACATACACAAATATTAACACGACACATACAAAAAAATCACCACAACACATACACAAATATTAACACGACACATACAAAAAATCACCACAACACATACACAACTAACACGACACATGCGAAAAAAATCACCACAACACATACACAAATAGTAACATGACACATACAAAAAAATCACAACACGTACAAAAATATTAACACGACACGTACAAAAAATCACCACGACACATACAAAAAAATCACCACAACACATACACAAATATTAACACGACACATACAAAAAAATCACCACAACACATACACAAATATTAACACAACACAAACAAAAAATCACCACAACACATACACAAATAACACGACACATACAAAAAAATCACCACAACACATACACAAATATTAACACAACACATACAAAAAATCACCACAACACATACACAAATATTACCACGACACATACAAAAATATTAACACAACATTTACACAAATATTAACACAACACATACACAAATATTAACACAACATTTACACAAATAACACGACACGTACACAAATATTAACACGACACATACATAAATATTAACACAACATTTACACAAATATTAACACGACACATACACAAATATTAACACAAAATTTACACAAATATTAACACAACACATACAAATATTAACACGACACATACACAAATATTAACACGACACATTAATAAATATTAACACAACATTTACACAAATATTAACACGACATATACACAAATATAAACACGACACATACACAAATATCAACATGACACACAAATAACACGACACATACACAAATATCAACACGACACATACACAAATATCAACATGACACATACACAAATATTAACACGACACATGCAAAAAATCACCACAACACATACACAAATATTAACACGACACATACAAAAAATCACCACAACACATACACAAATAACACGACACATTCACAAATATTAACACGACACATACAAAAAAATCACTACAACACATACACAAATATTAACATGAAACATACAAAAAATCACCACAACACATACACAAATATTAACACGACACATACAAAAAAATCACCACAACACATACACAAATATTAACACGACACATACAAAAAATCACAACACATTCACAAATATTAACACGACACATACAAAAAAATCACCACAACACATACACAAATATTAACACGACACATACAAAAAATCACAACACATACACAAATATTAACACGACACATACAAAAAATCACCACAACACATACACAAATAACACGACACATTCACAAATATTAACACGACACATACAAAAAAATCACCACAACACATACACAAATATTAACACGACACATACAAAAATCACCACAACACATACACAAATATTAACACGACACATGCAAAAAATCACCACAACACATACACAAATATTAACACGACACATACAAAAAATCACCACAACACATACACAAATAACACGACACATTCACAAATATTAACACGACACATACAAAAAAATCACTACAACACATACACAAATATTAACATGAAACATACAAAAAATCACCACAACACATACACAAATATTAACACGACACATACAAAAAAATCACAACACATACACAAATATTAACACGACACATACAAAAAATCACCACAACACATACACAAATAACACGACACATTCACAAATATTAACACGACACATACAAAAAAATCACCACAACACATACACAAATATTAACACGACACATACAAAAAATCACAACACATTCACAAATATTAACACGACACATACAAAAAAATCACCACAACACATACACAAATATTAACACGACACATACAAAAAATCACAACACATACACAAATATTAACACGACACATACAAAAAATCACCACAACACATACACAAATAACACGACACATTCACAAATATTAACACCACACATACAAAAAAATCACCACAACACATACACAAATATTAACACGACACATACAAAAAATCACAACACATACACAAATATTAACACGACACATGCAAAAAATCACCACAACACATACACAAATATTAACACGACACATACAAAAAAATCACCACAACACATACACAAATAACACGACACATTCACAAATATTTACACCACACATACAAAAAAATCACCACAACACATACACAAATATCAACACGACACATACAAAAAAATCACCACAACACATACACAAATATTAACACGACACATACAAAAAATCACCACAACACATACACAACTAACACGACACATACGAAAAAAATCACCACAACACATACACAAATAGTAACATGACACATACAAAAAAATCACAACACGTACAAAAATATTAACACGACACGTACAAAAAATCACCACGACACATACAAAAAAATCACCACAACACATACACAAATATTAACACGACACATACAAAAAAATCACCACAACACATACACAAATATTAACACAACACAAACAAAAAATCACCACAACACATACACAAATAACACGACACATACAAAAAAATCACCACAACACATACACAAATATTAACACAACACATACAAAAAATCACCACAACACATACACAAATATTACCACGACACATACAAAAATATTAACACAACATTTACACAAATATTAACACAACACATACACAAATATTAACACAACATTTACACAAATAACACGACACGTACACAAATATTAACACGACACATACATAAATATTAACACAACATTTACACAAATATTAACACGACACATACACAAATATTAACACAAAATTTACACAAATATTAACACAACACATACAAATATTAACACGACACATACACAAATATTAACACGACACATTAATAAATATTAACACAACATTTACACAAATATTAACACGACATATACACAAATATAAACACGACACATACACAAATATCAACATGACACACAAATAACACGACACATACACAAATATCAACACGACACATACACAAATATCAACATGACACATACACAAATATCAACACGACACATACACAAATATTAACACGACACATACACAAATATCAACACGACACATACACAAATATCAGCACGACACACACACAAATATTAACACGACACATAGACAAAGATGAGAGCAGGTCACACACGTGTGTCAAAGGTGGACAAAGTGTTGCCAGGACTCAGAGTTTCAGACTCCTGGAAGCAGATCTTGCCTGGGATGTCGATGTCAAAGAGATGGATCTTGGCAGACGTAAAGATTATTGAAGAGGACTTTCTGTGACAAATGTGATGTGTGTGACAAATGTGAAGTGTGTGACAAATATGATGTGTGTGTACCTTCCTGTGCTTGAGCAGGATGTGTCCATCAGGTCCAAACACCACACAGCTGTTGTACAACTTGCCAGCATCCTCCTCTGGGATGGAGCCTGCAAGCAGGAAGTACTCATTCCTTTGCACCTTTTAGCACGTGTTGATACTATTATGTCATCATGATGTCATGTTAGCATGTAGCTCACATAGCTATGCTAGTGTTGCTGACCTAGCAGGATGTTAAAATGTAATGTTAGCATGTAGCTCACATAGCCATGCTAGTGTTGCTAACCTAGCATGGTGTTAAAATATAATGTTAGCATGTAGCTCACATAGCTATGCTAGTGTTGCTAACCTAGCATGGTGTTAAACTATAATGTTAGCATGTAGCTCACATAGCGATGCTAGTGGTGCTTACGTAATGTGATGTGAAAAAGTAATATTAGCATGTAGTTCACATAGCTATGCTAGTGTTGCTAACCTAGCAGGGTGTTAAAATGTAATGTTAGCATGTAGCTCACATAGCTATGCTAGCTCCGCTAACCTAGCATGATATTAAAATGTAAGGTTAGCAAGTAGCTCACATAGCTATGCTAATGTTGTTAACCTAACATGGTGTTAAAATATAATGTTAGCATGTAGCTCACGTAGTTATTCTAGTGTTGCTAACCTAGCATGGTGTTAAAATGTAATGTTAGCATGTAGCTCACATAGCTATGCTAGTGTTGATAACCTGGCATGGTGTCAAAATATAATGTTAGCATGTAGTTCACATAGTTATGCTAGCTTTGCTAACCTAGCATGATGTTAAAATGTAAGGTTAGCAAGTAGCTCACATAGCTCTGCTAATGTTGTTAACCTAACATGATGTTAAAATATATAATGTTAGCATGTAGCTCACATAGCTATGCAAGTGTTGCTAACCTAGCATGATGTTAAAATGTAAGGTTAGCAAGTAGCTCACATAGCTGTGCTAATGTTGTTAACCTAACATGATGTTAAAATATATAATGTTAGCATGCAGCTCACATAGCTATGCTAGTGTTGCTAACCTAACATGATGTTAAAATATATAATGTTAGCATGCAGCTCACATAGCTATGCTAGTGTTGCTAACCTAGCATGATGTTAAAATGTAAGGTTAGCATGTAGCTCACATAGCTATGCTAGTGTTGCTAACCTAGCATGATGTTAAAATGTAATGTTAGCATGTAGCTCACATAGCTACGCTAGTGTTGTTAACTAGCAAGATGTTGAAATGTCATGTTAGCATGCAGCTCACATAGCTATGCTAGTGTTACTAACCTGGCATGATGTTAAAATGTAATGTTAGCATGTAGCTCACATAGCTATGCTAGTGTTAGTTATAAGAAGAAATAGAAAGTATTAGTAGTTAACAGTGATAACAATCATTAGTAATTAATAAACATAAGAAGTATTATAGTCAGTGTAGAAATAATAACTATTAGTAGTTAGTAAACTAAGAAGTATTATAGTTCTTATCTGTACTGTAAAGTTCAAATTTGAATGACAATAAAAAGGAAGTCTAAGTTAGTAGAAATAATAACTATTAGTAGTTCAATCAATCAATCAAAGTGTATTTATACAGCCCTAAATCACGAGTGTCTCAAAGGGCTGCACAAGCCACAACAGTAGAAATAAAAAGTATTATAGTTAGTAGAAATAAGAAGTATTATAGTTAGTACAAATAAGTATTATTAGTTAGTAGAAATAAAAAAATATTATAGTTAGTATAAATAAGTATTAGCAGTTAGTAAAAATAATAAGTATTATAATTAGTAGAAATAATAACTGTTAGTAGTTAGTGCAACTAAGAAGTATTATAGGTAGTAGAAATAAGAAGTATTGTAGTTAGTAGAAATAAGAAGTATTAGTAGTTGGTAGAAATAAAAAGTATTAGTAGTTAGTAGAAATAATAATTATTAATAGTTAGTGGAAATAAGAAGTATTATAGTTAGTAGAAATAAGTATTAGTAGTTAGTGGAAATAAGAAGTATTATAGTTAGTAGAAATAAGTATTAGTAGTTAGTGGAAATAAGAAGTATTATAGTTAGTAGAAATAAGTATTAGTAGTTAGTGGAAATAAGAAGTATTATAGTTAGTAGAAATAAGTATTAGTAGTTAGTGGAAATAAGAAGTATTATAGTTAGTAGAAATAAGTATTAGTAGTTAGTGGAAATAAGAAGTATTATAGTTAGAAATAAGTATTAATAGTTAGTGGAAATAAGAAGTATTATAGCTAGTAGAAATAAGTATTAGTAGTTAGTGGAAATAAGAAGTATTATAGTTAGTAGAAATAAGTATTAATAGTTAGTGGAAATAAGAAGTATTATTGTTAGTAGAAATAAGTATTAGTAGTTAGTGGAAATAAGAAGTATTAGTAGATAGTAGAACTAAGAAGTATTAGTAGTTAGTAGAAATAAGAAGTATTATAGTTGGTAAAAATAAGAAGTATTATAGTTGGTAGAAATAATAATTATTAATAGTTAGTGGAAAAGAGAAGTATGATAGTTAGTATTAATAAGTATTAGTAGTTAGTATAACTAAAAAGTATTAGTAGTTAGTAGAAATAAGAAGTATTATAGTTGGTAGAAATAATAAGTATTAGTAGTTAGTAGAAATAAGAAGTATTACTAGTTAGGAGCAATACAAAGTATGTTAGTAGAAATAAGTATTAGTAGTAAGTAGAAATAATAGGTATTAGTAGTTAGTAGAAATAAGAAGTATTGGTAGTTAGTAGAAATAAGAAGTATTGGTAGTTAGAAGAAATAAGAAGTATTAGTAGTTAGTAGAAATACGAAGTATTAGTAGTTAGTAGAAATAAGAAGTATTAGTAGTTAGTAGAAATAAGAAGTATTCGTAGTTAGTAGAAATACAAAGTATTAGTAGAAATAAGAAGTATTAGTAGAAATAAGAAATATTAGTAGAAATAAGAAGTATTAGTAGTTAGTAGAAATAAGAAGTATTAGTAATTAGTAGAAATAAGAAGTATTATTAGTTAGTAGAAATAATAATTATTAGTAGTTATTAGCAATACTAAGTATAGTAGTTAGTAGAAATAAGAAGTATTAGTAGAAATAAGAAATATTAGTAGAAATAAGAAGTGTTAGTAGTTAGTAGAAATAAGAAGTATTAGTAGTTAGTAGAAGTAAGAAGTATTAGTAGAAATAAGAAGTATTAGTAGTTAGTAGAAATAAGAAGTATTATAGTTGGTAGAAATAAGAAGTATTAGTAGTTAGTAGAAGTAAGAAGTATTAGTAGAAATAAGAAGTATTAGTAGTTAGTAGAAATAAGAAGTATTAGTAGAAATAAGAAGTATTAGTAGTTAGTAGAAATAAGAAGTATTAGTAGAAATAAGAAGTATTAGTAGAAATAAGAAGTATTAGTAGTTAGTATAAATAAGAAGTATTAGTATAAATAAGAAGTATTAGTAGAAATAAGAAGTATTAGTAGAAATAAGAAGTATTAGTAGTTAGTAGAAATAAGAAGTATTAGTATAAATAAGAAGTATTAGTAGAAATAAGAAGTATTAGTAGAAATAAGAAGTATTAGTAGTTAGTAGAAATAAGAAGTATTAGTATAAATAAGAAGTATTAGTAGAAATAAGAAGTATTAGTAGTTAGTATAAATAAGAAGTATTAGTATAAATAAGAAGTATTATTAAACGTGATGAGGTGAGTTTTGAGCTCCTCACCTCCCACCAGGTAGATGTTGTTGTGCTTAGCAGCCTGAGCCAGCAGCTGAGTGGACTGTCCAGGGATGTTCTCAGCGTAGGCAGCAAAGAATGATGTTCCATAAGGTGAGTTGAAGCATTCCTGGTGAGGAAACAATAGAATGATGTTCCATAAGGTGAGTTGAAGCATTCCTGGGGAGGAAACAATAGAATGATGTTCCATAAGGTGAGTTGAAGCATTCCTGGTGAGGAAACAATAGAATTATGTTCCATAAGGTGAGTTGAAGCATTCCTGGGGAGGAAACAATAGAATGATGTTCCATAAGGTGAGTTGAAGCATTCCTGGGGAGGAAACAATAGAATGATGTTCCATAAGGTGAGTTGAAGCATTCCTGGGGAGGAAACAATAGAATTATGTTCCATAAGGTGAGTTGAAGCATTCCTGGGGAGGAAACAATAGAATTATGTTCCATAAGGTGAGTTGAAGCATTCCTGGGGAGGAAACAATAGAATGATGTTCCATAAGGTGAGTTGAAGCATTCCTGGGGAGGAAACAATAGAATGATGTTCCATAAGGTGAGTTGAAGCATTCCTGGGGAGGAAACAATAGAATGATGTTCCATAAGGTGAGTTGAAGCATTCCTGGGGAGGAAACAATAGAATGATGTTCCATAAGGTGAGTTGAAGCATTCCTGGGGAGGAAACAATAGAATGATGTTCCATAAGGTGAGTTGAAGCATTCCTGGGGAGGAAACAATAGAATGATGTTCCATAAGGTGAGTTGAAGCATTCCTGGGGAGGAAACAATAGAATGATGTTCCATAAGGTGAGTTGAAGCATTCCTGGGGAGGAAACAATAGAATGATGTTCCATAAGGTGAGTTGAAGCATTCCTGGGGAGGAAACAATAGAATGATGTTCCATAAGGTGAGTTGAAGCATTCCTGGGGAGGAAACAATAGAATGATGTTCCATAAGGTGAGTTGAAGCATTCCTGGGGAGGAAACAATAGAATGATGTTCCATAAGGTGAGTTGAAGCATTCCTGGGGAGGAAACAATAGAATGATGTTCCATAAGGTGAGTTGAAGCATTCCTGGGGAGGAAACAATAGAATGATGTTCCATAAGGTGAGTTGAAGCATTCCTGGGGAGGAAACAATAGAATGATGTTCCATAAGGTGAGTTGAAGCATTCCTGGGGAGGAAACAATAGAATGATGTTCCATAAGGTGAGTTGAAGCATTCCTGGGGAGGAAACAATAGAATGATGTTCCATAAGGTGAGTTGAAGCATTCCTGGGGAGGAAACAATAGAATGATGTTCCATAAGGTGAGTTGAAGCATTCCTGGGGAGGAAACAATAGAATGATGTTCCATAAGGTGAGTTGAAGCATTCCTGGGGAGGAAACAATAGAATGATGTTCCATAAGGTGAGTTGAAGCATTCCTGGGGAGGAAACAATAGAATGATGTTCCATAAGGTGAGTTGAAGCATTCCTGGGGAGGAAACAATAGAATGATGTTCCATAAGGTGAGTTGAAGCATTCCTGGGGAGGAAACAATACAATGATGTTCCATAAGGTGAGTTGAAGCATTCCTGGGGAGGAAACAATACAATGATGTTCCATAAGGTGAGTTGAAGCATTCCTGGGGAGGAAACAATAGAATGATGTTCCATAAGGTGAGTTGAAGCATTCCTGGGGAGGAAACAATAGAATGATGTTCCATAAGGTGAGTTGAAGCATTCCTGGGGAGGAAACAATAGAATGATGTTCCATAAGGTGAGTTGAAGCATTCCTGGGGAGGAAACAATAGAATTATGTTCCATAAGGTGAGTTGAAGCATTCCTGGGGAGGAAACAATACAATGATGTTCCATAAGGTGAGTTGAAGCATTCCTGGGGAGGAAACAATAGAATGATGTTCCATAAGGTGAGTTGAAGCATTCCTGGGGAGGAAACAATAGAATGATGTTCCATAAGGTGAGTTGAAGCATTCCTGGGGAGGAAACAATAAAATTATGTTCCATAAGGTGAGTTGAAGCATTCCTGGGGAGGAAACAATACAATGATGTTCCATAAGGTGAGTTGAAGCATTCCTGGGGAGGAAACAATAGAATGATGTTCCATAAGGTGAGTTGAAGCATTCCTGGGGAGGAAACAATAGAATGATGTTCCATAAGGTGAGTTGAAGCATTCCTGGGGAGGAAACAATAGAATGATGTTCCATAAGGTGAGTTGAAGCATTCCTGGGGAGGAAACAATAGAATGATGTTCCATAAGGTGAGTTGAAGCATTCCTGGGGAGGAAACAATACAATGATGTTCCATAAGGTGAGTTGAAGCATTCCTGGGGAGGAAACAATAGAATGATGTTCCATAAGGTGAGTTGAAGCATTCCTGGGGAGGAAACAATAGAATGATGTTCCATAAGGTGAGTTGAAGCATTCCTGGGGAGGAAACAATAGAATGATGTTCCATAAGGTGAGTTGAAGCATTCCTGGGGAGGAAACAATAGAATGATGTTCCATAAGGTGAGTTGAAGCATTCCTGGGGAGGAAACAATAGAATGATGTTCCATAAGGTGAGTTGAAGCATTCCTGGGGAGGAAACAATAGAATGATGTTCCATAAGGTGAGTTGAAGCATTCCTGGGGAGGAAACAATAGAATGATGTTCCATAAGGTGAGTTGAAGCATTCCTGGGGAGGAAACAATAGAATGATGTTCCATAAGGTGAGTTGAAGCATTCCTGGGGAGGAAACAATACAATGATGTTCCATAAGGTGAGTTGAAGCATTCCTGGGGAGGAAACAATAGAATGATGTTCCATAAGGTGAGTTGAAGCATTCCTGGGGAGGAAACAATAGAATGATGTTCCATAAGGTGAGTTGAAGCATTCCTGGGGAGGAAACAATAGAATGATGTTCCATAAGGTGAGTTGAAGCATTCCTGGGGAGGAAACAATAGAATTATGTTCCATAAGGTGAGTTGAAGCATTCCTGGGGAGGAAACAATACAATGATGTTCCATAAGGTGAGTTGAAGCATTCCTGGGGAGGAAACAATAGAATGATGTTCCATAAGGTGAGTTGAAGCATTCCTGGGGAGGAAACAATAGAATGATGTTCCATAAGGTGAGTTGAAGCATTCCTGGGGAGGAAACAATAAAATTATGTTCCATAAGGTGAGTTGAAGCATTCCTGGGGAGGAAACAATACAATGATGTTCCATAAGGTGAGTTGAAGCATTCCTGGGGAGGAAACAATAGAATGATGTTCCATAAGGTGAGTTGAAGCATTCCTGGGGAGGAAACAATAGAATGATGTTCCATAAGGTGAGTTGAAGCATTCCTGGGGAGGAAACAATAGAATGATGTTCCATAAGGTGAGTTGAAGCATTCCTGGGGAGGAAACAATAGAATGATGTTCCATAAGGTGAGTTGAAGCATTCCTGGGGAGGAAACAATACAATGATGTTCCATAAGGTGAGTTGAAGCATTCCTGGGGAGGAAACAATAGAATGATGTTCCATAAGGTGAGTTGAAGCATTCCTGGGGAGGAAACAATAGAATGATGTTCCATAAGGTGAGTTGAAGCATTCCTGGGGAGGAAACAATAGAATGATGTTCCATAAGGTGAGTTGAAGCATTCCTGGGGAGGAAACAATAGAATGATGTTCCATAAGGTGAGTTGAAGCATTCCTGGGGAGGAAACAATAGAATGATGTTCCATAAGGTGAGTTGAAGCATTCCTGGGGAGGAAACAATAGAATGATGTTCCATAAGGTGAGTTGAAGCATTCCTGGGGAGGAAACAATAGAATGATGTTCCATAAGGTGAGTTGAAGCATTCCTGGGGAGGAAACAATAGAATGATGTTCCATAAGGTGAGTTGAAGCATTCCTGGGGAGGAAACAATAGAATGATGTTCCATAAGGTGAGTTGAAGCATTCCTGGGGAGGAAACAATAGAATGATGTTCCATAAGGTGAGTTGAAGCATTCCTGGGGAGGAAACAATAGAATGATGTTCCATAAGGTGAGTTGAAGCATTCCTGGGGAGGAAACAATAGAATGATGTTCCATAAGGTGAGTTGAAGCATTCCTGGGGAGGAAACAATAGAATGATGTTCCATAAGGTGAGTTGAAGCATTCCTGGGGAGGAAACAATAGAATGATGTTCCATAAGGTGAGTTGAAGCATTCCTGGGGAGGAAACAATAGAATGATGTTCCATAAGGTGAGTTGAAGCATTCCTGGGGAGGAAACAATAGAATGATGTTCCATAAGGTGAGTTGAAGCATTCCTGGGGAGGAAACAATAGAATGATGTTCCATAAGGTGAGTTGAAGCATTCCTGGGGAGGAAACAATACAATGATGTTCCATAAGGTGAGTTGAAGCATTCCTGGGGAGGAAACAATAGAATGATGTTCCATAAGGTGAGTTGAAGCATTCCTGGGGAGGAAACAATAGAATGATGTTCCATAAGGTGAGTTGAAGCATTCCTGGGGAGGAAACAATAGAATGATGTTCCATAAGGTGAGTTGAAGCATTCCTGGGGAGGAAACAATAGAATTATGTTCCATAAGGTGAGTTGAAGCATTCCTGGGGAGGAAACAATACAATGATGTTCCATAAGGTGAGTTGAAGCATTCCTGGGGAGGAAACAATAGAATGATGTTCCATAAGGTGAGTTGAAGCATTCCTGGGGAGGAAACAATAGAATGATGTTCCATAAGGTGAGTTGAAGCATTCCTGGGGAGGAAACAATAAAATTATGTTCCATAAGGTGAGTTGAAGCATTCCTGGGGAGGAAACAATACAATGATGTTCCATAAGGTGAGTTGAAGCATTCCTGGGGAGGAAACAATAGAATGATGTTCCATAAGGTGAGTTGAAGCATTCCTGGGGAGGA
>NC_084757.1:33608552-33833552 GCF_033978785.1 Entelurus aequoreus
TATATATATACACACATGTATATATACACACATTTGTATATGTATATATGTGTATGTTTATAGATATACACATATATGAGTAAATGTGTGTATATATACATACACACACACATGTATATATACCCATATATATATATACATATGTATATATACACCCCCCCACACGAGTGTATATACACACGTATATATACACTTATTTGTATATACATACATATGTGTAAATATGTTTATATATATATATATATACACACACACATAATTTGTGTATGTATACCCATATACACACACACGTGTATATACAGGTATATACAACCCCCCCACATATATGTGTGTATATATATATAATATATATACACACACACATACAGTATGTATATGTATGTGTGTAAACATGCTAACCATAGACTACAGGACATGACTGCAATCATATCACTTTAATTTATTAAAAGCAGGAAAACGCTTACAAAAATAATAGCAGTACAGTAATGTGCAATGTTGCATTGTTTCCCCCCACAAGTTGTAACACCCGGAGCCAGCGATGTTCATCCAGTGGTGCAAAGACTCCACATTAAGGATGTCGAAATACTGAAAGTAACTGTAAATGACAACAGAATGCATGAAATTATTGTAGAGTCTATTAAATCATCAACCAAGGAGAAGTCATTCAATCATGGAACTTTCTGTCATCAGCGGGACAAAAGGCAAGCAAACAAGAGAATATTTAAACCTTTCAACATCTCACCTCAGGATGTGCTTTATATGCCAGCACTCACGTACGTATGTACATATTTATACTCCACCTCAAACACTTCCTACTTGATAAGGCTGCTCTCTTTTTTTTTACAGAAGCTGGCTTCGTAATACAAACAACTCGGAAGCCTGTGCAAGAGTCCAGTGGGAGGAGCCTCAAAAGGGAACGACAACAGCGTAAACATTCCCCTCGTGACTCCTGTTGTTTTGTTGAAGTCAAGTAGTGTAACTCTCCAAGCTCCAAAGGCAGCGCCAGACCATCTTGACCAACTCTAGTAGACTTGTGTGGATGACGACTGAGTGTTCAAACTGTAATCATTCAACCTGTGCTCAGTTAAGGCCAGAAGGGAGTGTCCAAAGTAGAATTATACTGTCATGTTTGTAGAATCAAAGAAAAATACAGTATATTCAATATATATATATATATATATATATATATATATATATATATATATATATATATATATATATATATATATATTACAGATTTCATAAGTTAGTGTAAGAGGGGCGTGGCTTGACTGTGGTAGTGTGTCACGCCGCCCCTGTGCAGTCTGAGACCACAATCTGCAGAGTCCTTGGTCCTCTCTTAGGAGCTCTCCAGGGCATCCAGAACTTTCATGATCTGCTGCTTGATCACCTTGGTGGCGTCGCCGGCGTTGGGTATCAAATACCTGAGGGGGAGACATGACAAACAAATAAGAAGCTGACTAATGTTTGTTGTTTTTTTTCGATATAAAGGAGGGGTGTCGATATCTTTTTCGTCATTGCAGTGTTACATGAATACCAGGGAAAACAACTATTTCCGTAGAAATTGCGTGTGAATGCCGAAAAGGCAACAGTTAGCACGCTAGCGTCAAGTAACAATATCACCTGCCGAGTCAGCAAAAATAGCGGTTAGCATGCTAATATTTAGCATGCGTTAAAAGACAACAGTTAGCACATTAGCCAGGTAGCGTCAAGTAACAATAACACCTGTCGAGTCAGCAAAACAAGCGGTTAGCATGCTAATACTTAGCATGCATTGAAAGTAAACATTTAGCACATTAGCCAGGTAGCGTCAAGTAACAATATCACCTGTCGAGTCAGCAAAACAAGCGGTTAGCATGCTAATAGTTAGCATGCGTTAAAAGTAAACAGTTAGCACATTAGCCAGGTAGCGTCAAGTAACAATATCACCTGCCGAGTCAGCAAACAAAAGCCGTTAGCCTGCGTTAAAAGTCGACAGTTGGCACGTTAGCCAGGTAGCGTCAAGTAGCAATATCACCTGCAGAGTCAGCAAAAAAAAAGCCGTTAGCATGCGTTAAAAGTCGACAGTTGGCACGTTAGCGTCAAGTAACAATATCACCTGCCGAGTCAGCAAAAAAAAGCTGTTAGCATGCTAATATATAGCGCCAGGTAGCGTCTAGTAACAATATCACCTGCCGAGTCAGCAAAAAAAAGCCGTTAGCATGCGTTAAAAGTCTACAGTTAGCACGTTAGCGTCAAGTAACAATATCACCTGTCGAGTCAGCAAAAAAAAGCGGTTAGCATGCTAATATTTAGCATGCGTTAAAAGACAACAGTTAGCACACTAGCCAGGTAGCGTCAAGTAACAATATCACCTGTCAAGTCAGCAAAAAAAGCGGTTAGCATGCTAATATTTAACATGCGTTAAAAGTCAACAGTTAGCACACTAGCCAGGTAGCGTCAAGTAACAACATCACCTGCCGAGTCAGCAAAAAAAAGCCGTTAGCATGCGTTAAAAGTCTACAGTTAGCACGTTAGCGTCAAGTAACAATATCACCTGTCGAGTGAGCAAAAAAAAGCCGTTAGCATGCGTTAAAAGCCAGGTAGCGTCAGGTAACAATATCACCTGTCGAGTCAGCAAAAAAAAAGCGGTTAGCATGCTAATATTTAGCATGCGTTAAAAGTCGACAGTTAGCACACTAGCCAGGAAGCGTCAAGTAGCAATATCACCTGCCGAGTCAGCAAAAAAAGCTGTTAGCATGCTAATATATAGCGTGCGTTAAAAGTCAACAGTTGGCACACTAGCCAGGTAGCGTCAAGTAACAATATCACCTGCCGAGTCAGCAAACAAAAGCCGTTAGCCTGCGTTAAAAGTCGACAGTTAGCACGTTAGCCAGGTAGCGTCGAGTAACAATATCACCTGTCAAGTCAGCAAAAAAAAGCGGTTAGCATGCTAATATTTAGCATGCGTTAAAAGTCGACAGTTAGCACACTAGCCAGGTAGCGTCAAGTAGCAATATCACCTGCCGAGTCAGCAAAAAAAAGCCTTTAGCATGTGTTAAAAGTCAACAGTTAGCACGTTAGCTAAGTAGCGTCAAGTAAGAATATCACCTGTCGAGTCAGCAAAAAAAAGCCTTTAGCATGCGTTAAAAGTCAACAGTTAGCACGTTAGCTAGGTAGCGTCAAGTAACAATATCACCTGTCGAGTCAGCAAAAAAAAGCGGTTAGCATGCTAATATTTAGCATGCGTTAAAAGTCGACAGTTAGCACACTAGCCAGGTAGAGTCAAGTAACAATATCACCTGTCGAGTCAGCAAAAAAAAGCGGTTAGCATGCTAATATTTAGCATGCGTTAAAAGTCGACAGTTAGCACACTAGCCAGGTAGAGTCAAGTAGCAATATCACCTGCCGAGTCAGCAAAAAAAAGCCGTTAGCATGCGTTAAAAGTCGACAGTTGGCACGTTAGCGTCAAGTAACAATATTGCCCGCTGAGTCAGCAAAAAAAAGCCGTTAGGATGCGTTAAAAGTCTACAGTTAGCACGTAAGCGTCAAGTAACAATATATATAGTCAGCAATATATCAAGTCAGCAAAAAAAGCTGTTAGCATGCTAATAGTTAGCAGGCGTTAAAAGTCTACAGTTGGCACGTTAGGCAGGTAGCGTCAAGTAACAATATCACCTGCCGAGTCAGCAAAAAAAAGCCTTTAGCATGCGTTAAAAGTCAACAGTTAGCACGTTAGCTAGGTAGCGTCAAGTAAGAATATCACCTGTCGAGTCAGCAAAAAAAAGCCTTTAGCATGCGTTAAAAGTCAACAGTTAGCACGTTAGCTAGGTAGCGTCAAGTAAGAATATCACCTGTCGAGTCAGCAAAAAAAAGCCTTTAGCATGCGTTAAAAGTCAACAGTTAGCACGTTAGCTAGGTAGCGTCAAGTAACAATATCACCTGTCGAGTCAGCAAAAAAAAGCGGTTAGCATGCTAATATTTAGCATGCGTTAAAAGTCGACAGTTAGCACACTAGCCAGGTAGCATCAAGTAGCAATATCACCTGCCGAGTCAGCAAAAAAAAGCTGTTAGCATGCGTTAAAAGTCGACAGATGGCACGTTAGCGTCAAGTAACAATATCACCTGTCGAGTCAGCAAAAAAAGCGGTTAGCATGCTAATAGTTAGCATGCTTTAAAAGTCAACAGTTAGCCAGGTAGCGTCGAGTAACAATATCACCTGTCAAGTCAGCAAAAAAAGCTCTTAGCATGCCAATAGTTAGCATGATTAGAAGGTGTATACCTACAAATAAGCGAGCGTCAAGTAACAAAATAAAAGACTTAAGTATACATCTGCAAAATAGGTGAAAAAAGCAAGCATGCTAACTTAAGCATGTCAACACTTGTGAAAAAATAAAATAATATTCTGAGGTGTCTACTTGTAAAATTAAGGTTTTGCTACGTTACTCTATGTAAAATAAAATATTTTACTGTGACGTGTATGCTTGCAAAATTAGCTCAAACGCTAGCATGCTAACGTTAGCATGCCAACACTTAGCCTAGGTGAAATAACATTTTGTTCTGAGGTGTCTACCTGCAGGACTAGCTCAAAAGCTAACATGCATGAGGGTGAAAGTACCGTTCCACGGCGGAGATCTCCACTCCCGCAGAGTTGTTGCTTCCGAACTTGAAGGTGATGAGTTCCGGGTGCTTCTTCTTGGACGTGATCTTCACCACGGAGCTCAGCGCTTGTCTGGACTGGATGTACGAGAAACCTTTCCTGGAGGCGATCTCGCGTAAGCAGTACATGTGAGTCGCCGTCACGAGCAGGTGGCTGTAATTAAAAACAACACTTTTGAGAGTTGTTGTCAATGTTCTCATTTACACACTTTAGAAGTACTTTTAGTAAACACAACTGTGTGTGTTAGCTTTAATACTAATGAGCTGGCAGGGAGTGTGTCTTGTGGAGAATGCATATATGTTTAAAAGTTCTTTCTAGATTCATATTTATGTTTGGAGCAGCTAGTACTTTTCCATTGTATATTCTGTATACCAGTTTCTCTTTGTCTACATAAGAAGTATTTTTGTTCCGTTTGAAGGTTAGAACAATTTGAGAAGCCGGTATGAATGTATTGGTCTGAGCTGTTCTCCTGTAGCTTCAGTAAAACTTGATAATATTCCTATTCTGTCTTGGTGGTCCGTCTTACTCAGCATATATGTCATGGAAAGAACTAGACCAGTGACTTTAATTCCCTGAGAGGAAAAGCTGGTTAGACGCAACAGTCCACAAAAAGTACTTTTGTGTACTTTTGACTTACACTAACTGTGTACTTGTCCAATGTTAAGATGTCATGTATCATGTAGGGGAGGGATGGAAGGACACACGTTAACAACACTATCATATCTATGTGAGCTACGTGCTAACATTACATTTTAACATCATGCTAGGTTAGCAACAGGAGGATAGCTATGTGAGCTACATGCTAACATTACATTTTAACATCATGCTAGGTTAGCAACACGAGGATAGCTATGTGAGCTACATGCTAACATTGCATTTTAACACCATGCTAGGTTAGCAACACTAGCATATCTATGTGAGCTACATGCTAACATTACACTATAACGTAATGCGAGGTTAGTAAGTTAGCAACACTGGAATAGTTATGTGCGCGACATGCTAACTTTACATTACAACATCATGCTAGGTTAGCAACACTAGCATAGTTATGTAAGCTACATGCTAAAATTACATTTTAACACCATTCTATGTGAGCGACATGCCAACGTGACATTTTAATGATCCACCTTGTGGATCATTAATGTTTGTCTAGGTCTATAGCTGTCTGAGCTACATGCTAACAGTACATTTTAACATCATGCTAGGTTAGCAACATTAGCATAGCTATGTGAGCTACATGCTAACATTACATTTTAACACCATGCGAGGTTAACATTACCATAGCTATGTGAGCTCCATGCTGACATTATATTTTAACATCATGCTAGGTTAGCAACACTAGCATAGTTATGTAAGCTACATGCTAAAATTGCATTATAACATCATTCTATGTGAGCGACATGCTAACATGACATTTAAACATCATGCTAGGTTAGCAACATTGGTATAGTTCTGTGAGCTACATGCTAACATTACATTTTAACACCATGCTAGGTTAGCAACATTAACATAGCTATGTGAGCTACATGCTAACATTACATTTTAACACCATGCGAGGTTAACAAAACTATCATAGCTATGTGAGCTACATGCTAACATTATATTTTAACACCATGCTAGGTTAGCAACATTAGCATAGCTATGTGAGCTCCATGCTAACATTATATTTTAACATCATGCTAGGTTAGCAACACGAGCATAGCTGCCTGAGCTACATGCTAACAGTACATTTTAACATCATGCTAGGTTAGCAAAACAAGCATTGCTATGTGAGCTACATGCTAACATTACATTTTAACATCATGCTAGGTTAACAAAATCAGCATATCTATGTGAGCTACATGCTAACATTACATTTTAACACCATGCTAGGTTAGCAACACTCGCAAAACTATGTAAGCTACATGCTAAAATTACATTTTAACATCATTCTATGTGAGCGACATGCTAACATGACATTTCAACATCATGCTAGGTTAGCAACATTGGTATAGTTCTGTGAGCTACATGCAAACATTACATTTTAACACCATGCTAGGTTAGCAACATTAGCATAGCTATGTGAGCTACATGCTAACATTACATTTTAACACCATGCGAGGTTAACAACATTACCATAGCTATTTGAGCTCCATGCTGACATTATATTTTAACATCATGCTAGGTTAGCAACACTAGCATAGTTATGTAAGCTACATGCTAAAATTGCATTATAACATCATTCTATGTGAGCGACATGCTAACATGACATTTAAACATCATGCTAGGTTAGCAACATTAGCATTGCTATGTGAGCTACATGCTAACATTACATTTTAACACCATGCTAAGTTAACAACATTACCATAGCTATGTGAGCTACATGCTGACATTATATTTTAACATCATGCGAGGTTAGCAACACTCGCATAGTTATGTAAGCTACATGCTAAAATTACATTTTAACATCATTCTATGTGAGCTACATGCTAACATTACATTTTAACACCATGCTAGGTTAACAACATTACCATAGCTATGTGAGCTCCATGCTAACATTATATTTTAACAGCATGCTAGGTTAACAAAACTATCATAGCTATGTGAGCTACATGCTAACATTATATTTTAACACCATGCTAGGTTAGCAACATTAGCATAGCTATGTGAGCTCCAGGCTAACATTATATTTTAACAGCATGCTAGGTTAGCAACACTAGCATAGCTGCCTGAGCTACATGCTAACAGTACATTTTAACATCATGCTAGGTTAGCAAAACAAGCATTGCTATGTGAGCTACATGCTAACATTACATTTTAACATCATGCTAGGTTAGCAACATTACCATATCTGTGTGAGCTACATGCTAACATTACATTTTAACATCATGCTAGGTTAGCAAAACAAGCATTGCTATGTGAGCTACATGCTAATTTCAAGTTTTAAAATCATGCTAGGTTAGCATCACTAGAATATCTATGAGAGCTACATGCTAACTTTACATTATAACATCATGCTGGTTTAGCATTGGCAACGCTAACATAGTATGTGAGCTACATGCTAACTTTACATCATAACTAAGTATGTCCTGATCTAAATGTGAGATCGGTTCGATATCATCCATCAAACAAGTATTGGACTACATTTAAGATCTAACCCTCATCTAAAACAATGAACAAATCATCCATCCATTTTCTACCGCTTGTCCTTTTCGGGGTCGAATCAAATCGAATCAAAATCAGTATCGGCCAAGACTCACTGCTCCAATATCAGCACCGTATGAACACGCTAAGTTAGCACATTCACCGACAAAACTCCCACATGTGTAACTGACTCACTGCATTTTAAGACGTGTAGCGAAGCCTGCTTTGACAAAAGGTTTATCCTCAAAAGCCAACGTTTGAGAGTCTTTAGGATTAAAAAAAAAGGAACAAAAACCTTGGAGGCGACGTCATGTGTTTACTTAAACCTCTCGTCTGTCATTGGCTGACCTGGGGAACATGTGACCTGTTTCCTTGACCTCGTTGCACGGGATGTGATGCTTGACGTCCGCTTTGTTGACCCAGGTCTGGATGTTGACGATCTCCTTCCTGTCGTCGTCCGACATGGACGAGCTGTCGATCTCGTCTGCAAGGGAGCCCGGGTGTGCGTCAGCTGCGTTGTGTGCGGGGGAGGGGGAGGGGCCTCACCTGTATCGTACTCCTCTTCGTCGCCGATACTGAAGACGGGCTTCACGCCCCGATACGGCTTGCCCACCCGGTCGCTGCTGCTGACGTGTCTGCGGGCACAAGGGGAGGGGCTTAGTCCACGCCTAATGTGGCCGACATGACACGTGCAAGATGGAGGTGAGACACAATGAAAGGTGGGATGGAGGAAGTCCAGTCCTGGTTTTCTTTTGACTTTCATCACCTTTCAACTTATTGACTCCACCTGACAACTTTGCACATTCCTCACTCATTTGCATATGCATCACTCATTTGCATATCCCTCACTCATTTGCATATCCCTACATGTGGTAGCACACGGGGAGAAGCACACTCTCTGAGAAAAAAAAAAAGTGCAAATAGGTGAAAAAATGAAGAAGATTTGAAGTAGTTTAAAGAAGTGTGAGAACGTTGTGAGACTTGTTGTCCTCCCAGTTGTAGCAGCACTCTGCAGGTCTTCCTGCACCACTTTTCTCTAGTCCAGGGGTCGGCAACCCGCGGCTCCGGAGCCGCATGCGGCTCCTTGACCACTCTGATGCGGCTCAGCTACATGCTTGATTTTCCCAGGAGACTTATGGATGTCAGTGTCTCTCATAGATTACTCCCAGGGAAAAATAATCCTATTAACACTCTAATTACTATATAAAGGGCGTGCCCTAATTGCACTGCAGTAATTGTCCTCTATAGCATTTACTTACAGCGTGCCAGTCCAGCCACATGTTGCATGTTGTTATTACTTGCTCACACAGGAGACAGCAAAGCATATTTACTCATCAGCCACACAGCTTACACTGACGGTAGCCGTATCAAACAACTTCAACATTGTTACGTTACAAATATGCGCCACACTGTGAACCCACACCAAAAAAGAATGAAAAACACATTTCTGGAGAACATCCCACTGTAACACAACATAAACACAACACAACCATTACCCAGAATCCCATGCAGTCCTAACTCTTCCGGGCTACATTATACACCCCGCTACCACCAAATCCCCCCCCCCCCCTCTTCGTGGTTGGTTGAGCGGAAGAGTTAGGGCTGCATGGGATTCTGGGTATTGGTACCGTCAGTGTAAGATGTGTGGCTGCTGAGTTAGTAGCCTTGCTGCCTCTTACGTGAGCAAGCTAAAGCTGCATACCACTTGTGGCCGAGCAGGTACACTGATTGGGCAGACTGTAGAGGGCGCCAAATACAGTGTCATCACACTCTGATATTCGGGAGTCTCCCGGGAAAAATGAGAGGGTTGGCAAGTGTGACGCAAGCGACATTCATCCAAAACACGCGGGCTGCACTAACATCAAATTCCCACATTAAAGTGCGTGCCGGTGCGTGTGTCGGAGACCCCTGGTTAACATAGCACAAAGCATGTAAGCTTTGTATGCGGTGTTTTTCATTTTAAATTTTAAAAACATTTTTGTGGCTCCCATTACTTTCTTTAATGTGTGAAACTTGCCAAAATGGCTCTTTGAGTGGTAAAGGTTGCCGACCCCTGCTCTAGTCTAACAGTCCTGGTCCAAGTCAGGGGCGGCATTTTTAGTGCAATTGCCTCTGGAGGGCCACATTTAAAAGATCTGGGCGGGCACGTAAAATGACACATTCGGCGGGCCAAATTAAATGACACACCATGCCGCCTTACATGACGCGGCGGGCCACCTTACATGAAGCGGCAGGTCGATTTAAATGAAGCGGCGAGCCGCATTAAATGACGCACCATGCCACGTTACATGACGCGGTGGGCCGCAATAAATGACGCACCATGCCACGTTACATGACGCGGTGGGCCGTAATAAATGACGCACCATGCCACGTTACATGAAGCGGTGGGCCGTAATAAATGACGCATCATGCCACGTTACATGACGCGGTGGGCCACAATAAATGACGCACCATGCCCCGTTACATGAAGCAGTGGGCCGCGATAAATGACGCACCATGCCACGTTACATGACGCGGTGGGCCGCAATAAATGACGCACCATGCCACCTTACATGAAGCGGCGGGTCGATTTAAATGAAGTGGCGAGCCGCATTAAATGACGTACCATGCCACATTACATGAAGCGGTGGGCCGCGATAAATGACGCACCATGCCGCCTTACATGAAGCGACAGGCCACCTTACATGAAGCGGCGGGTCAATTTAAATGAAGCGGTGAGCCGCATTAAATGACGCACTATGCCACATTACATGAAGCGGTGGGCCGCTTTACATGAAGCAGCGGGTCACTTTAAATGACCGACCATGCCGCCTTACATGAAGCGGCGGGCCACCTTACATGAAGCGGCGGGTCGATTTAAATGAAGCGGCGAGCCGTATTAAATGACGCACTATGCCGCATTACATGAAGCCGCGGCCCGCCTTACATGAAGCGGCGGGTCACTTTAAATGACCGACCATGTCGCCTTACATGAAGCCGCGGCCCGCCTTACATGAAGCGGCGAGCCACTTTAAATGACGCACCATGCCACATTACATGAAGAGGTGGGCCGCCTTACATGAAGCGACGGGTCGACTTAAATGAAGCGGCGAGCCACTTTAAATGACGCACCATGCCACATTACATGAAGAGGTGGGCCGCCTTACATGAAGCAGCGGGTCGCTTTAAATGACCGACCATGCCGCCTTACATGAAGCCACGGCCCGCCTTACATGAAGCGGCGGGCCGTACTTAAATGACGCGACGGGCCGCCTTACATGAAGCGGCGGGTCGATTTAAATGAAGTGGCGCTCCGCAAGAAATGACGCAGCGAGCCATTCTTAAATGACGCACCATGCCGCATCACATGAAGCAGTGGGCCGTTTTTTAAATGATGCGGCGGGCCGCCTTACATGAAGCGGCGAGCCACTTTAAATGACGCACCATGCCACATTACATGAAGAGGTGGGCCGCCTTACATGAAGCGACGGGTCGATTTAAATGAAGCGGCGAGCCATTCTAAATGACGCACCATGCCACATTACATGAAGAGGTGGGCCGCCTTACATGAAGCAGCGGGTCGCTTTAAATGACCGACCATGCCGCTTTACATGAAGCCACGGCCCGCCTTACATGAAGCGGCGGGCCGTACTTAAATGACGCCACGGCCCGCCTTACATGAAGCGGCGGGCCGTACTTAAATGACGCGACGGGCCGCCTTACATGAAGCCGCGGGTCGATTTAAATGAAGTGGCGCTCCGCAAGAAATGACGCAGCGAGCCATTCTTAAATGACGCACCATGCCGCATCACATGAAGCAGTGGGCCGTTTTTTCAATGATGCGGCGGGCCGCCTTACATGAAGCGGCGGGCCGTACTTAAATGACGCGACGGGCCGCCTTACATGAAGCCGCGGGTCGATTTAAATGAAGTGGCGCTCCGCAAGAAATGACGCAGCGAGCCATTCTTAAATGACGCACCATGCCGCATCACATGAAGCAGTGGGCCGTTTTTTCAATGATGCGGCGGGCCGCCTTACATGAAGCGGCGGGTCGCTTTAAATGACACACCGTGCCGCCTTACATGAAACGGCGGGCCGCATTACATGAAGTGGTGGGTTAATGTAAATGAAGCGGCAGGCCGCTTTAAATGACGCACCATGCCACATTACATGAAGCGGCGGGTCGCTTTAAATGAAGCACCATGCTGCCTTACATGAAACGGCGGGCCGCATTACAGTAAGCGGTGGGTCGATTTAAATGACGCTGCGGGCCGTATTAAATGACGCACCATGCCACATTACATGAAGCGGTGGGCCAAATTAAATGATGCGGCGGGCCGCCTGACATGACGCGGCGAGCCATTCTTAAATGACGCACCATGCCGCCTCACATGAAGCAGTGGGCCGTATTTTAAATGATGAGGCGGGCCGCTTTACATGACGCGGCGGGCCGCTTTAAATGACGCACCATGCCACATTACATGAAGCGGTGGGTCAATTCGGCGAGTCTGAATAAAAGAAAGCAAATGTGAACAAAACATAAATTAATCTTCCAGCACGTACACAATGTTGACATCTATAGTTATATTTTGATAAACAAACATAAATGAATCTTTCAGCACATACACAATGTTGACATCTATAGTTATATTTTGATAAACAATCATAAATGAATCTTCCAGCACGTACACAATGTTGACATCTACAGTTATATTTTGATAAACAATCATAAATGAATCTTTCAGCACATACACAATGTTGACATCTACAGTTATATTTTGATAAACAATCATACATGAATTTACAATGTACAGCTCCACTAATGGACATTGGAGTGTTACTTTCAAAGGCAAAATTAAAGTATTGCTAGAAACATAATTTTATATGGGACTTTATTGTATTATATGTATAGTACATGTTCCGAAAAGAAAAAAGCATAAAACACCAGCAGAATTAGAGATATTACAAGTCAAAGTGATGAAGCTTAGTGTTACGCTCATGACTTGGTGTAACTAAACATTACGATAAGATGAAGGCAATTGCATTTTATTGATATTTGAAATGTATTCAATGTTTATACAAGAATATTTAAATATACTAAATGTAAAAAAGGGAATAAATATTCAAAATAAGACCATTAAATGAAATTTAGTTTGGTTACGCCATCATGAGCGCAACACAAGGTTGTAATAGTTTCAACTACAATTCTAAATAAGATGTCAAAAGCAAACTGAAATCAAATACACACAGCTTAAAGATTGATCAATACCTATTTAAATGTATTAATACATAAATATGATGATTTATCAAAATATAAAAGAAATACACCTGAACAGAACGCTCATGATGGTTACACCAAAAAGTAACGCTATGAATCGCGTTTCTCCAAGTTTTTGGGACATTTTTATGCTATTTCCAAGCATCTCCTTTTTATTATCATTGATTTTAAATGGTCAAACTAATGCATATTATATATGCATGCCCTAGTAAACAAACAAAAAAAAGTCATATTTATTTTGATTGTTACATTTTTAAGTACATAGGGTCCGCATGACCCTGTACAAAGGACTCCCAATTTGTGCAGGTGGGTGCAAATGTACCCATTACCAGAGCTGTACACTACAGCACATACACAATGTTGACACCTATAGTTATATTTTGATAAACAAACATAAATGAATCTTCCAGCACATACACAATGTTGACATCTATAGTTATATTTTCATAAACAAACATAAATGAATCTTTCAGCACATACACAATGTTGACACCTATAGTTATATTTTGATAAATAATCATAAATGAATCTTTCAGCACATACACAATGTTGACACCTATAGTTATATTTTGATAAACAATCATAAATGAATCTTTCAGCACGTACACAATGTTGACATCTATAGTTATATTTTGATAAACAATCATAAATGAATCTTTCAGCACGTACACAATGTTGACATCTATAGTTATATTTTGATAAACAATCATAAATGAATCTTTCAGCACGTACACAATGTTGACACCTATAGTTATATTTTGATAAACAATCATAAATTAATCTTTCAGCACATACACAATGTTGACATCTATAGTTATATTTTGATAAACAATCATAAATGAATCTTTCAGCACGTACACAATGTTGACATCTATAGTTATATTTTGATAAACAATCATAAATGAATCTTTCAGCACATACACAATGTTGACATCTATAGTTATATTTTCATAAACAAACATAAATGAATCTTTCAGCACATACACAATGTTGACACCTATAGTTATATTTTGATAAATAATCATAAATGAATCTTTCAGCACATACACAATGTTGACACCTATAGTTATATTTTGATAAACAATCATAAATGAATCTTTCAGCACGTACACAATGTTGACATCAATAGTTATATTTTGATAAACAATCATAAATGAATCTTTCAGCACATACACAATGTTGACATCTATAGTTATATTTTGATAAACAATCATAAATGAATCTTTCAGCACGTACACAATGTTGACATCTATAGTTATATTTTGATAAACAATCATAAATGAATCTTTCAGCACGTACACAATGTTGACACCTATAGTTATATTTTGATAAACAATCATAAATGAATCTTTCAGCACATACACAATGTTGACATCTATAGTTATATTTTGATAAACAAACATAAATGAATCTTTCAGCACATACACAATGTTGACACCTATAGTTATATTTTGATAAATAATCATAAATGAATCTTTCAGCACATACACAATGTTGACATCTATAGTTATATTTTGATAAACAATCATAAATGAATCTTTCAGCACGTACACAATGTTGACATCTATAGTTATATTTTGATAAATAATCATAAATGAATCTTTCAGCACGTACACAATGTTGACATCTATAGTTATATTTTGATAAACAAACATAAATGAATCTTTCAGCACGTACACAATGTTGACATCTATAGTTATATTTTGATAAACAATCATAAATGAATCTTTCAGCACGTACACAATGTTGACATCTATAGTTATATTTTGATAAATAATCATAAATGAATCTTTCAGCACGTACACAATGTTGACATCTATAGTTATATTTTGATAAACAAACATAAATGAATCTTTCAGCACGTACACAATGTTGACACCAATTAAAACTGAATCCGCCGTTAAAGGCAGAATATCAGGGAAATTGACATTGTGAGTGAAATGCTGTCATTATAAGAAGAAGAAATAATAGCGCTCGTTTATCCCTAAAACACATCCTGAACTAAACAATGTGGAGACGCCCACTTGAAACTAAGAAACTAAAGCTAGCAAGAACAATCATACACCCACAACACATCTCAGCTGTTGTGTTGTTGTGAACGACATCATGGATGCAACATCAATGTACAAACAACCATACACACACAACACATCTCATTTTCTTGTGAACAACATCATGGATGTAACATCAATGTACAAACCATCATACACACCTAATCTGTTGTGTTGTTGTGAACGACATCATGGATGTAACATCAATGTACAAACAATCATACACACACAACACATCTCATCTGTTGTGTTGTTGTGAACGACATCATGGATGTAACATCAATGTACAAACAATCATACACACAACACATCTCATTTTCTTGTGAACAACATCATGGATGTAACATCAATGTACAAACCATCATACACACACAACACACCTAATCTGTTGTGTTGTTGTGAACGAAATCATGGATGTAACATCAATGTACAAACAATCATACACACACAACACATCTCATTTTCTTGTGAACAACATCATGGATGTAACATCAATGTACAAACCATCATACACACCTAATCTGTTGTGTTGTTGTGAACGACATCATGGATGTAACATCAATGTACAAACAATCATACACACAACACATCTCATTTTCTTGTGAACAACATCATGGATGTAACATCAATGTACAAACCATCATACACACCTAATCTGTTGTGTTGTTGTGAACGGCATCATGGATGTAACATCAATGTACAAACAAGCATACACACACAACACATCTCATCTGTTGTGTTGTTGTGAAGGACATCATGGATGTAACATCAATGTACAACAATCATACACACCTAATCTGTTGTGTTGTTGTGAACGACATCATGGATGTAACATCAACGTACAAACAGTCATACACACACAACACATCTCATTTGTTGTGTTGTTGTGAACGACATCATGGATGTAACAAATTACAAACAATCATACACACACAACACATCATATGTTATGTTGTTGTGAACGACATCATTAATGTAACATCAATGTACAAACAATCATACACACACACAACACATCTCATCTGTTGTGTTGTTGTGAACGACATCATGGATGTAACAACAATGTACAATCGTACACACACAACACATCTCATCTGTTGTGAACGACATCATGGATGTAATAAATTACAAACAATCATACACACATAACACATCATATGTTGTGAACAACATCATTAATGTAACATCAATGTACAAACAATCATACACACACAACACATCTCATCTGTTGTGTTGTTGTGAACAGCATCATGGATGTAACATCGTTGTACAAACAATCATACACACACAACACATCTCATCTGTTGTGTTGTTGTGAACGACATCATGGATGTAACATCAATGTACAAACAATCATACACACACAACACATCTCATCTGTTGTGTTGTTGTGAACGACATCATGGATGTAACATCGTTGTACAAACAATCATACACACACAACACATCTCATCTGTTGTGTTGTTGTGAACGGCATCATGGATGTAACATCGTTGTACAAACAATCATACACACACAACACATCTCATCTGTTGTGTTGTTGTGAACGACATCATGGATGTAACATCAATGTACAAACAATCATACACACACAACACATCTCATCTGTTGTGTTGTTGTGAACGGCATCATGGATGTAACATCAATGTACAAACAATCATACACACACAACACATCTCATCTGTTGTGTTGTTGTGAACGACATCATGGATGTAACATCAATGTACAAACAGGACAGCAGTCACAATATTTTTTTTTTACATCCTCAAGTTGTCTCCTTACTCGTCAAGCTCAGAACAGCAGCACACCTCCCCCCTTCACAATAAGAGCTTTGTGTGCAACATCTGGTACAACTGCACTAACAAAATAAAGGTTTAAAAAAAGTACCTTGCAAAATCATAATGTACTTAAAGAACTTACTGACACAAATAAGTATGCTTTGAGGACTTTTGCTTTTTTATGAAAAAATGTTATGACCCAAAAAGCACACGGAAAAACTGAATTTTATTGTTTTATTTTAACGCTATTATTTCTAATTTATTGCTGTTTCCCTTGTCTGTTACTAATTTATATCCGTGGTTCTTTGAAATTAAATGTAAAGTTGAGTTTTAGTGCTACAATGTTTTCAAAGGACTAAAACAATTGTTTTATTCAAATCAAAATAATCCTGATTATTATTTTTGCCATAATCGTCCAGCCCCAATTGAAATGTGAAAATGCATGAGAAAATAATGCTAATGATAGTTTTTGGGGAGCTAGCCAAACATGTAAATGAGCTGAGAAAGTGGTCTAAAGCAGGGGTTCTTAACCTTTTTGACCTCGGGGCCCACATTATTATCATTATTTTTTTTACATATAATTATGTTGTGCTAATAAAATAAACAAAATTAATAATGAATATTATTAAGAACATTTTCAATAAAATTAAAGTGCAAATGAAAACACAGATTTCCCACTTTAGTCATAGTTTTTGCGCTTAAGAAACTTCTCTATGACTTTAGCTCCACACGTCTTCTGTTTGTTTGAGATTGTCATTACACTGCAAGAAAGAGCTGACAAAATATAAGATAAAAAGAGTAGATTTGGGGGGAAAAACTGCAAAAAACTAGTGAAATTATCGGTCCATTTTACCCGATAAGACATCCTCAATCAAGACTTGTATATCTAGAAATTAGCAGGACTTTTAAAAGGTAGAAATAAGTATTTTATTCTGAAAATAAGTATTATATTGCAATTCTTAAATTAAGCAATCTTAAGATGTTGCATAATCTTTAAACAAGATTTTCTATGTGGAGAAAAACCAAAATATCTAATTCAAATCTTTAACTATTTAAATAAAATATTTGATATAATTATTATATAATGTAATTATTTGCTCAATTTTAACATTTTTAAACTAGAATAGAAACCATATTATTATTCCAAAACATCTAACTAAAATCTTTAACTATTTAAACAAGATATTTGATAAAATTGTTATATAATGTAATTATTTGCTAAATTTTAACATTTTGAAACTAGAATAGAAACCATATAATTATTCCTGCTAAAGTAAGATTATTAGGTATTTTATTCTGAAAATAAGTATTATATTGCAATTCTTAAATTCAGCAATCTTCAGATGTTGCATAATCTTTATACAAGATTTTCTATGTGGAGAAAAACCAAAATATCTAATTCAAATCTTTAAACTATTTAAATAAAATATTTGATATAATTATTATATAATGTAATTATCTGCTCAATTTTAACATTTTTAAACTAGAATAGAAACCATATTATTATTCCAAAACATCTAACTAAAATCTTTAACTATTTAAACAAGATATTTGATATAATTGTTATATAATGTAATTATTTGCTAAATTTTAACATTTTGAAACTAGAATAGAAACCATATAATTATTCCTGCTAAAGTAAGATTATTAGGTATTTTATTCTGAAAATAAGTATTATATTGCAATTCTTAAATTCAGCAATCTTCAGATGTTGCATAGTCTTTAAACAAGATTTTATATGTGGAGAAAAACCAAAATATCTAATTAAAATCTTTAACTATTTAAATAAAATATTTGATATAATTATTATATAATGTAATTATTTGCTCAATTTTAACATTTTGAAACTAGAATAGAAACCATATTATTATTCCAAAACATCTAACTAAAATCTTTAACTATTAAAACAAGATATTTGATATAATTGTTATATAATGTAATTATTTGCTAAATTTTAACATTTTGAAACTAGAATAGAAACCATATAATTATTCCTGCTAAAGTAAGATTATTAGGTATTTCATTCTGAAAATAAGTATTATATTGCAATTCTTAAATTAAAGGCCTACTGAAAGCCACTACTACCGACCACGCAGTCTGATAGTTTATATATCAATGATGAAATCTTAACATTATAACACATGCCAATACGGCCGGGTTAACTTATAAAGTGACATTTTAAATTTGCCGCTAAACTTCCGGTTCGAAACGCCTCTGAGGATGACGTATGCGCGTGACGTAGCCCGGCGAACACGGGTATGCCTTCCACATTGAAGTCGATACGAAAAAGCTCTGTTTTCATTTCATAATTCCACAGTATTCTGGACATCTGTGTTCGTGAATCTGTTTCAATCATGTTCATTGCATTATGGAGAAGGAAGCCAAGCAAGCAAAGAAGAAAGTTGTCGGTGCGAAATGGACGTATTTTTCGAACGTAGTCAGCCACAACAGTACACAGCCGGCGCTTCTTTGTTTACATTCCCGAAAGATGCAGTCAAGATGGAAGAACTCGGATAACAGAGACTCTAACCAGGAGGACTTTTGATTTGGATACACAGACGCCTGTAGAGAACTGGGACAACACAGACTCTTACCAGGATTACTTTGATTTGGATGACAAAGACGCAGACGTGCTACTGTGAGTATGCAGCTTTGGCTTTTTTTTGCGTATGTACGTAACTTTTTTAAAATATATAAGCTTTATGAACCTTGGGTTAGGTGAACGGTCTTTTGGGCTGAGTGATTGTGTGTGTTGATCATGTGTTTGAATTGTATTGGCGTGTTCTATGGAGCTAGGAGCTAGCAGAGGAGCTAGCATAACACGTACCGTACCTACGTGCGCGTCACGTACGTAACTTTTTAAAAATATATAAGCTTTATGAACCTTGGATTAGGTGAACGGTCTTTTGGGCTGAGTGATTGTGTGTGTTGATCATGTGTTTGAATTGTATTGGCGTGTTCTATGGAGCTAGGAGCTAGCAGAGGAGCTAGCATAACACATACCGTACCTACGTGCGCGTCACGTACGTAACTTTTTAAAAATATATAAGCTTTATGAACCTTGGGTTAGGTGAACGGTCTTTTGGGCTGAGTGATTGTGTGTGTTGATCAGGTGTTTGAATTGTATTGGCGTGTTCTATGGAGCTAGGAGCTAGCAGAGGAGCTAGGAGCTAGCATAACAAACACGCAGGTGTTATTATGCAGGATTAATTTGTGGCATATTAAATATAAGCCTGGTTGTGTTGTGGCTAATAGAGTATATATATGTCTTGTGTTTATTTACTGTTGTAGTCATTCCCAGCTGAATATCAGGTACCGTGAGTATGCAGCCTTGGCTGCTAAACATTCGATAACTTGACCGTATGTGCGCGTCACGTACGTAACTTTTTAAAAATATATAAGCTTTATGAACCTTGGGTTAAGGAAACGGTCTTTTGGGCTGAGTGATGGTGTGTGTTGATCAGGTGTTTGAATTGTATTGGCGTGTTCTATGGAGCTAGGAGCTAGCAGAGGAGCTAGGAGCTAGCATAACAAACACGCAGGTGTTTTTATGCAGGATTAATTTGTGGCATATTAAATATAAGCCTGGTTGTGTTGTGGCTAATAGAGTATATATATGTCTTGTGTTTATTTACTGTTGTAGTCATTCCCAGCTGAATATCAGGTCACCCCCGGCTCTTACAGCATCTTCCCTATCTGAATAGCTTCAACTCCCCACTAGTCCTTCACTTGCACTTTACTCATCCACAAATCTTTCATCCTCGCTCAAATTAATGGGGAAATTGTCGCTTTCTCGGTCCGAATCTCTCTCACTTCATGCGGCCATCATTGTAAACAATAGGGAACTTTGCGTATATGTTCAACTGACTACGTCACGCTACTTCCGGTAGGGGCAAGCCTTTTTTTTATCAGATACCAAAAGTTGCAATCTTTATCGTCGTTGTTCTATACTAAATCCTTTCAGCAAAAATATGGCAATATCGCGAAATGATCAAGTATGACACATAGAATAGATCTGCTATCCCCGTTTAAATAAAAAAAATTCATTTCAGTAGGCCTTTAAGCAATCTTCAGATGTTGCATAATCTTTATACAAGATTTTCTATGTGGAGAAAAACCAAAATATCTAATTCAAATCTTTAACTATTTAAACAAAATATTTGATATAATTATTATATAATGTAATTATTTGCTCAATTTTAACATTTTTAAACTAGAATAGAAACCATATTATTATTCCAAAACATGTAACTAAAATCTTTAACTATTTAAACAAGATATTTGATATAATTGTTATATAATGTAATTATTTGCTAAATTTTAACATTTTGAAACTAGAATAGAAACCATATAATTATTCCTGCTAAAGTAAGATTATTAGGTATTTTATTCTGAAAATAAGTATTATATTGCAATTCTTAAATTAAGCAATCTTCAGATGTTGCATAATCTTTATACAAGATTTTCTATGTGGAGAAAAAACAAAATATCTCATTCAAATCTTTAACTATTTAAATATAATATTTGATATAATTATTATATAATGTAATTATCTGCTCAATTTTAACATTTTTAAACTACAATAGAAACCATATTATTATTCCAAAAGATCTAACTAAAATCTTTAACTATTTAAACAAGATATTTGATATAATTGTTATATAATGTAATTATTTGCTAAATTTTAACATTTTGAAACTAGAATAGAAACCATATAATTGTTCCTGCTAAAGTAAGATTATTAGGTATTTTATTCTGAAAATAAGTATTATATTGCAATTCTTAAATTAAGCAATCTTCAGATGTTGCATAATCTTTATACAAGATTTTCTATGTGGAGAAAAACCAAAATATCTCATTCAAATCTTTAACTATTTAAATATAATATTTGATATAATTATTATATAATGTAATTATCTGCTCAATTTTAACATTTTTAAACTACAATAGAAACCATATTATTATTCCAAAACATCTAACTAAAATCTTTAACTATTTAAACAAGATATTTGATATAATTGTTATATAATGTAATTATTTGCTAAATTTTAACATTTTGAAACTAGAATAGAAACCATATAATTGTTCCTGCTAAAGTAAGATTATTAGGTATTTTATTCTGAAAATAAGTATTATATTGCAATTCTTAAATTAAGCAATCTTCAGATGTTGCATAATCTTTATACAAGATTTTCTATGTGGAGAAAAACCAAAATATCTCATTAAAATCTTTAACTATTTAAATAAAATATTTGATATATTTATTATATAATGTAATTATTTGCTCAATTTTAACATTTTGAAACTAGAATAGAAACCATATTATTCCAAAACATCTAACTAAAATCTTTAACTATTTAAACAAGATATTTGATATCATTGTTATATAATGTAATTATTTGCTAAATTTTAACATTTTGAAACTAGAATAGAAACCATATAATTATTCCTGCTAAAGTAAGATTATTAGGTATTTTATTCTGAAAATAAGTATTATATTGCAATTCTTAAATTCAGCAATCTTCAGATGTTGCATAATCTTTATACAAGATTTTCTATGTGGAGAAAAAACAAAATATCTAATTCAAATCTTTAACTACTTAAATAAAATATTTGATATCATTATTATATAATGTAATTATTTGCTCAATTTTAACATTTTTAAACTAGAATAGAAACCATATTATTATTCCAAAACATCTAACTAAAATCTTTAACTATTTAAACAAGATATTTGATATGATTGTTATATAATGTAATTATTTGCTAAATTTTAACATTTTGAAACTAGAATAGAAACCATATAATTATTCCTGCTAAAGTAAGATTATTAGGTATTTTATTCTGAAAATAAGTATTATATTGCAATTCTTAAATTAAGCAATCTTCAGATGTTGCATAATCTTTAAACAAGATTTTCTATGTGGAGAAAAACCAAAATATCTAATTAAAATCTTTAACTATTTTAATAAAATATTTGATATCATTATTATATAATGTAATTATTTGCTCAATTTTAACATTTTTAAACTAGAATAGAAACCATATTATTATTCCAAAACATCTAACTAAAATCTTTAAGTATTTAAACAAGATATTTGATATAATTGTTATATAATGTAATTATTTGCTAAATTTTAACATTTTGAAACTAGAATAGAAACCATATAATTATTCCTGCTAAAGTAAGATTATTAGGTATTTTATTCTGAAAACAAGTATTATATTGCAATTCTTAAATTCAGCAATCTTCAGATGTTGCATAATCTTTATACAAGATTTTCTATGTGGAGAAAAAACAAAATATCTAATTCAAATCTTTAACTATTTAAATAAAATATTTGATATAATTATTATATAATGTAATTATTTGCTCAATTTTAACATTTTTAAAGTAGAATAGAAACCATATTATTATTCCAAAACATCTAACTAAAATCTTTAACTATTTAAACAAGATATTTGATATAATTGTTATATAATGTAATTATTTGCTAAATTTTAACATTTTGAAACTAGAATAGAAACCATATAATTATTCCTGCTAAAGTAAGATTATTAGGTAAAGTCAGTGACTAAATATAAGTAAATAGCTCTTAAAACTAGGGAGATTTATTGAAATACAATTGGAAACCTTGGCTAGTGGAAGACAAATTTGCAGTGTACTGCCACAAGTGGTGGGAAAGTGTATTACAACTGATCATTTTGGGCGGCCCCCGGCCCTATGGTTAAGAAACACTGGTCCAAAGCAACAAGGATGGCATGGAAAGACTTGGCGTGCTAACAGTGCAGCTCCTGCTCCTACGTGTAGTGCGACAAGGACAAGGTGAGGATGAGTGGATGCTCGCTGTGTGGTTAGTGAAAGCATGGCCGGCGTGTGTGTGAGAGGGTTACTGCTGCACAAGGACATGCGTTCTCGCTGCTGACAAAGCGGGTTCGCCAGCGCTTACCTATCAGGAATCGCCTTCTCTGGCCAGGGCAGATTGAAAGACATTCTAGCGTGAAATAAGGTACAAAGTACGATGAATATACAAGTATTGGCGGATATAGATTGATGGATGTAGTCGTCAGGTGAAAACTCAAGTTGTCAACATCCTATCTACTGTACGTTAAAAGGGGAACTGCTTTTTTTGGGGGAATGTTGCCTATCATTCACAATCATTATGAGAGACAAGAACAAGTATATGGAAGTATATATATAATGTAGTAACAGACACCTTCATAACTATATGTAATATGTACAATATACACACTGCAAGTATATATATAATGTAGTAACAGACACCTTCATAACAATATGTAATGTTTTATATACACACTGCAAGTATATATATAACGTAGTAACAGACACCTTCATAGCAATATGTAATATTTACAATATACACACTGCAAGTATATATATAATGTAGTAACAGATAACTTCATAACTATATGTAATGTTTTATATACACACTGCAAGTATATATATAATGTAGTAACAGACACCTTCATAGCAATATGTAATATGTACAATATACACACTGCAAGTATATATATATAATGTAGTAACAGATACCTTCATAACTATATGTAATATGTACAATATACACACTGCAAGTATATATATAACGTAGTAACAGACACCTTCATAGCAATATGTAATATTTACAATATACACACTGCAAGTATATATATAATGTAGTAACAGATAACTTCATAACTATATGTAATGTTTTATATACACACTGCAAGTATATATATAATGTAGTAACAGACACCTTCATAGCAATATGTAATATGTACAATATACACACTGCAAGTATATATATATAATGTAGTAACAGATACCTTCATAACTATATGTAATATGTACAATATACACACTGCAAGTATATATATAATGTAGTAACAGACACCTTCATAACAATATGTAATATGTACAATATACACACTGCAAGTATATATATATAATTTAGTAACAGACACCTTCATAGCAATATGTAATATTTACAATATACACACTGCAAGTATATATATAATGTAGTAACAGACACCTTCATAGCAATATGTAATATGTACAATATACACACGGCAAGTATATATATATAATGTAGTAACAGATACCTTCATAACTATATGTAATATGTACAATATACACACTGCAAGTATATATATAATGTAGTAACAGACACCTTCATAACAATATGTAATATGTACAATATACACACTGCAAGTATATATATATATAATGTAGTAACAGACACCTTCATAGCAATATGTAATATTTACAATATACACACTGCAAGTATATGTATAATGTAGTAACAGACACCTTCATAGCAATATGTAATATGTACAATATACACACTGCAAGTATATATATATAATGTAGTAACAGATACCTTCATAACTATATGTAATATGTACAATATACACACTGCAAGTATATATATAATGTAGTAACAGACACCTTCATAACAATATGTAATATGTACAATATACACACTGCAAGTATATATATAATGTAGTAACAGACACCTTCATAGCAATATGTAATATTTACAATATACACACTGCAAGTATATATATATAATGTAGTAACAGACACCTTCATAGCAATATGTAATATGTACAATATACACACTGCAAGTATATATATATATAATGTAGTAACAGATACCTTCATAACTATATGTAATATGTACAATATACACACTGCAAGTATATATATAATGTAGTAACAGACACCTTCATAACAATATGTAATATGTACAATATACACACTGCAAGTATATATATATAATTTAGTAACAGACACCTTCATAGCAATATGTAATATTTACAATATACACACTGCAAGTATATATATAATGTAGTAACAGACACCTTCATAGCAATATGTAATATGTACAATATACACACTGCAAGTATATATATATATAATGTAGTAACAGATACCTTCATAACTATATGTAATATGTACAATATACACACTGCAAGTATATATATAATGTAGTAACAGACACCTTCATAACAATATGTAATGTTTTATATACACAATGCAAGTATACAGTATATATAATGTAGTAACAGACACTTTCATAACAATAGGCAATATGTACAATATACACACTGCAAGTATATATATATAATGTAGTAACAGACACTTTCATAACAATATGTAATATGTACAATATACACAATGCAAGTATATATATATAATGTAGTAACATACACTTTCATAACAATATGTAATATGTACAATATACACACTGCAAGTAAACATATAATGTAGTAACAGACACCTTCATAACAATATGTGAAGTATTGTTGACGGTTTTTGATCGCATTTTTAAAGTGATTTAGAGGTAGAATTGATTGCTAATGTTAGCTGCATTGTTAGCCACCAAGAAGGAGACAATTTGTATGTTAAAATGCAAAAAAACCCCAACATTTTGTCTTCTTGTCTCTCATGATGATTGTGAACGATAGGCAACATTCCCAAAAAAATGGTCAGTTCCCCTTTAAGTTCAACTTCTCACCTGTCGACAGGTGTCGCCGTGTTCTCAATGAAGCTGATCATCTTTTCTTTCACGTTCACCGACTTGGACTTGAGGGCGAAGGTCATCTTGTTGACCAGAGACTTGACACCTTTGCTGTCGCTGAGGGAGTCCCCCTGGATTGGAGGGGCAGAAGCGACATGACTACATGACTTTTTTCTACCAAGCGCCTAAACGCTACAAACGAGTGTCGGCGTACGTCTGCTGAGCTCAGGCTGCTGTGCGATCCCGAAGTGCTGACGATCCAGTGGATGTAGGAGGAGTCCAAACCCTCCACGTTCATGTCCACCAGGTGCTGCTGCAGGGCTGGGAGCAAACAAATACACACAAGCTCTCACAAATATTTTCTTATATATACGAAAAAATTTACATTTTGGCTTTATTTTAACCTTACAATATAATAAACATATGTTTCCTATTGCACTCAAAGAACAATTTTAGAAGGTTAAAATATAAATTAAAGGGCATTACACACATTGTGTTTTTCTTGTTGCACTCAATTAACAAATTTACAATTTTTCATAATCAAGAATTAGATTAGAATATAATTTAAAAAAAAACTTTATTCACATAATATTATATTATTTATGATTTATGGTTGCCAATCCTGGTCTGTGCTTTAAGACAAATACAATCATTAGTAAGTACTAAAAATAAAAATGTGGATAAATGTACCCAGATAAAACATGCAGCAGGTAAAACACACATTTGTTAAATATAAAACTGTAGCAATTTGTTACAAAATTCAGTCATTTTAATTGCATTAGTTAATGTTAGATGGGCGGTCTTAACTTCGCTAATGTTTGGCATCAAGCCAAGCAGCTTTGTGCATGTTTATGTATCTATATGTTGTGTATCTACATGTTGTGTATCTACATGTTATGTATCTACATGTTACATATCTACATGTTACGTATCTACATGTTACGTATCTACATGTTACGTATCTACACGTTACGTATCTACATGTTGTGTCTCTAGATGTTGCGTATCTACATGTTACATATCTACATGTTACGTATCTACATGTTACATATCTAAATGTTACATATCTAAATGTTACGTATCTACATGTTACGTATCTACATGTTACGTATCTACATGTTACGTATCTACATGTTACGTATCTACATGTTACGTATCTACATGTTGTGTATCTACATGTTACGTATCTACATGTTACATATCTACATGTTACGTATCTACATGTTACGTATCTACATGTTACGTATCTACATGTTACATATCTACATGTTACGTATCTACATGTTACGTATCTACATGTTACGTATCTACATGTTGTGTATCTACATGTTGTGTATCTATATGCTACGTATCTACATGTTACGTAATACGTATCTACATGTTACGTATCTACATGTTACGTATCTACATGTTACGTATCTACATGTTGTGTATCTACATGTTGTGTATCTACATGTTACATATCTACATGTTACGTATCTACATGTTACGTATCTACATGTTACGTATCTACATGTTACATATCTACATGTTATGTGTCTACATGTTATGTGTCTACATGTTACGTATCTACATGTTGTGTATCTACATGTTGTGTATCTACATGCTACGTATCTACATGTTACGTAATACGTATCACCATGTTACGTATCTACATGTTACGTATCACCATGTTACGTATCTACATGTTACGTATCTACATGTTACGTATCTACATGTTACATATTTACATGTTGTGTATCTACATGTTGTGTATCTACATGTTGTGTATCTACATGTTGCGTATCTACATGTTGCGTATCTACATGTTGCGTATCTACATGTTACGTATCTACATGTTACGTATCTACATGTTGTGTATCTACATGTTGTGTATCTACATGCTACGTATCTACATGTTACGTAATACGTATCTACATGTTACGTATCTACATGTTACGTATCTACATGTTGTGTATCTACATGTTGTGTATCTACATGTTACGTATCTACATGTTACGTATCTACATGTTACGTATCTACATGTTACGTATCTACATGTTGTGTATCTACATGTTGTGTATCTACATGCTACGTATCTACATGTTACGTAATACGTATCACCATGTTACGTATCTACATGTTACGTATCACCATGTTACGTATCTACATGTTACGTATCTACATGTTACGTATCTACATGTTACATATTTACATGTTGTGTATCTACATGTTGTGTATCTACATGTTACGTATCTACATGTGCATCTACATGTTACGTAATACGTATCTACATGTTACGTATCTACATGTTACGTATCACCATGTTACGTATCTACATGCTACGTATCTACATGTTGTGTATCCACATGTTACGTATCCACATGTTACGTATCTACATGTTACGTATCTACATGTTGTGTATCTACATGTTGTGTATCTACATGTTACGTATCTACGGTACACGTTACGTATCTACATGTGCGTCTACATGTTGCGCGTCTACATGTTGCGCGTCTACATGTTGCGTGTCTACATGTTGTGTATCCAGATGTTACGCATCTACATGTTACGTATCTACATGTTGTGTATCTACACATTTGGCAAGACGTGTTTTAAAACAACACTTGAAGCGCGTTGCTTCCTTGTTTAAAGCGCCACCTTTATTGTTAGTTTTGAAGCCCAAATACCTCCATATTGTACTTCATCACCCTCTTTATTGACCAAAGAATTGTCGTTTTTTTTTGCCATTCTTCCTCTTCAAGATGTTATTGTTTACATGCACTTTGTGCGTGCGTTTGGACACACTCAACATCATGCGCCTCGGCTCTGTAGTCACCGCCGCACAGCACCATGCAGATGAAAGAACGGTACCGGTACTTTTCAAAGGCAGTATAGTACCGATTTCAATCAATTAGTATTGCGGTACCTTATTAGTACTGGTATACCGAACCACCCTGGTATATATATGTCAGAATAATTGTATCTAAGTTATCACAAAACATTGTGTTACATTGAGTTCAGCTCGCCCTGCGAGAGGACAAAAGCTGTCTTTGATCTTACCAAGCAAAAGGCTGGTAAAACTCCACTGTGTAGGATGGGGAGCGACATGAGGGGGTCGGTTTTTTTTATGTATTGTAATCCACAGGAAGATTTTGTCTTTACCCGAGATCTACAAAGCGGAGAGGAGGCCGGGCCTGACCTCCCTCCAGGCACCTTTTCTTTGAACTGTTTTACGACCTTTTCTTTGAACAGTTTTGTAACCAAAGGCAGCGGCTGTTTACGACCCCCTTCCTTTAGAAACAGCTGTTGCCATGTAATCAGGGAAAGGACAAATAAAAGAGGAGGCGTACAATCTTTCATCAGAGCATGGTGAGACACTGTGCCCTTAGTGTCTAAGTGTTTCTCCTCAATTGAGCTAAATTGAATTCTGTCTCTGTTTAATTCCTTGCTTCTTGTCTTGTTTAATAGATGTCATCAGTGTTTGAACCTGACAATATATATTATAGTTACTGCCTTTGGCCCCCAGCCAAATTTTTTTAGCCCAATGCGGTCCCCAACTCAAAAAGTTTGGACAGTCGTGCTTTAAAGGGTTAAGGGCTACAAAAAGTATGCGTGGACATGCTCACTCACCCATGAAGCCCCCCTTGGCGATGCTGACGTACTCTTTGTTTTTCTGCAAGACAAAGCCTTCAGTCAGCTTGGTGGAAGTGGACTTCACAGCCCGCTGAGTGACTCGCCTGCAGGAAGTGGGCCAGCACCATGTTCATGTACATGTCCTCCTCCTCTCGGCCGCTTCCCATGAAGCACAGGTGCTCTCCGCTGGCGACGGAGCCCGACTCCAGGGACTGCTTCTGGGCCTCCAGGAGAGACTTCACCGAGAGGGCGAACTCTGATGGGTTCTGGAGCATCTGTAGAGAGATATGGATGTGACGCAGCTCTTTGGTCCTCAAGCAGAAAACACTCACAAGGTCAGAGTCCAGGTGGAAGGCGGTGGACAGGTGCCCGGCGTTGTACTGCTCGGCCGGCCTGCAGTCCACCACAAAGAAGCGCACTCCGTCCTGGGGAGACAAGTCCAGTACGGGCACATGTTAGCTCGTGCGTGTCAAGAAGCTCAGAGCGTTGGAGCTGGGGGACCTGCTGCAGCTGGTTGGCCTGCAGGATTTCAGGGACAGACACGGGGAGGCACAGAGCCTGACTCAGGTCTATGTCCTCCTCTTTCAGAGCCACCAAGCTGCTCCCAAACAGGTTCTGGTTCATCTGCAAGGAGTGGAGAAGAGTCACTCAGCATCAGTGCCGGCCAGCATCTCCACAAAGAGGAGTCCCACCTTCCTGAGCGACAGAGGGGTCTTGCTCTGGTAGTACTGGGCCAGAGAGAACAGATCCTCAATGTCTTCAGCTTCCAGCCGGGATGGAGACTCTTCCAGCATTTCTGCCAGCGAAATGACACACCACACCTCACACCCAGTACAAGACGTTTACGGACAATAAGCCGTAATTTTTTCCCCTACGCTTTGCCCCCTGCAGCTAATTTATGGGTCTTTTTTGTCCTCCACCCCCCAAATAAAGAAATTAATTCAATAAATAAAAATTAAAAAAATTAAAATCAGTCAAAGAAGTCCACCTCACACCCACTACAAGACATTTACGGACAATAAGCCGACATTTTTTCCCCACGCTTTGCACCATGCAGCTAATTTATGGGTCTTTTTTCTACTCCGCCCCCCCAAATAAAGACGTTAATTCAATAAATAAGAATAAAAAAATAAAAATCTGTGAAATAAGTACACCTCAAACCCAGTACAAGACATTTACGGACAGTAAGCCGACATTTTTTCCCCACGCTTTGCACCCTGCAGCTAATTTATGGGTCTTTTTTCTCCTCCACCCCCCAAAATAAAGAAATTAATTCAATAAAAAACAATTAAAAAAATAAATATCAGCCAAATAAGTACATCTCACACCCAGTACAAGACATTTACAGACTATAAGCCGACATTTTTTTCCCCACGCTTTGCACCCTGCAGCTAATTTATGGGTCTTTTTTCTCCTCCACCCCTCAAATAAAGAAATCAATTCAATAAATAAGAATTTAAAAAATAAAAATCAGTCAAATAAGTCCACCTCAAACCCAGTACAAGACATTTACGGACAATAAGCCGACATTTTTTCCCCCACGCTTTGTACCCTGCAGCTAATTTATGGGTCTTTTTTCTCCTCCACCCCCCAAATAAAGAAATTAATTCAATAAATAAGAATAAAAAAATAAATATCTGTCAAATAAGTACACCTGACACCCAGTACAAGACATTTACGGACTACAAGCCGCCATTTTTTCCCACGCTTTGAGCCTTGCGGCTTACAGATTGCAGCGGCTAATTTATGGGTCTTTTTTCTCTTCCACCCCCCAAATAAATACATTCCACCCATTTTCTATCGTTTGTCCCCTACGGAGCCTATCTCAGCTGCATTTGGGCGGTAGGCGCGGTACACCCTGGACAAGTCGCCACCTCATCACAGGGCCTACACAGATAGACAGACAACATTCACACTCACATTCACACACTAGGGACCATTTAGTGTTGCCAATCAACCTATCCCCAGGTGCATGTCTTTGGGGGTGGGAGGAAGCCGGAGTACCCGGAGGGAACCCATGCAGTCATGCAAACTCCACACAGAAAGATCCCGAGCCCAGGATCGAACCCAGGACCTTCGTATTGTGAGGGACACGTACTAACCCCAGTTCCACCGTGCAATTTATTAAATGAATAAGAATAAAAAAATACAAATCAGTACACCTGACACCCAGTACAAGACATTTACGGACTATAAGCTACCATTTTTCCCCACGCTTTGGGCCCTGCGGCTTACAAATTGCAGCAGCTAATTTATAGATTTTTCCACGTAAAACATTGATATCATGATACCGTTTTCAGCCGTATCGCCAAGCCCTAGTTAAAACCAAATATTAATTTTTAAATAATTTATTTATTTTAACATTTGTTTATTGAAATTTTTTGACGTAACAGTTAATAGAAATACAATACAAATCAAATTGTCTTTCCCCCCCAAATAAAAAAATTAATTAAATAAATAAGAATACAAAAATTTAAATCAGTTAAATAAGTACGCCTGACACCCACCCAGTACAAGACGTTTACGGACTATAAGTCGCCATTTTTTTCCCACGCTTTGAGCCCTGCGGCTTACACATTGCAGCGGCTAGTAAAAGTATTTTTTCTCCTCCACCCCACAAATAAAGAAATTAATTAAATAAATCAAGAATAAAATAAGAATAAAAAATAAAAATCAGTCGAATAAGTACAAAACCCAAAAGCAGTGAAGTTGTCATGTTGTGTAATTCGTAAATAAAAAGAGAATACAATGATTTGAAAAATCCTTTTCAACTTATATTCAATTCAATAGACTGCAAAGACAAGATATTTCATGTTCACACTGAGAAACTTCATTTTATTTTGCAAATAATCATTAACTTAGAATTTAATAGCAGCAACACATTGAAAAAAGTTGTCACAGGGGCATTTTTACCAGTGTGTTACATGGCCTTTCCTTTTAACAACACTCCGTAAACGTTTGGGAACTGAGGAGACACATTTTTGAAGTGGAATTCTTTCCCATTCTTGCTTGATGTACAGCTTAAGTTGTTCAACAGTCCGGGGGTCTCCCTTGTGGTATTTTAGGCTTCATAATGCGCCACACATTTTCAATGGGAGACAGGTCTGGACTACAGGCAGGCCAGTCTAGTACCCGCACTCTTTTACTATGAAGCCACGCTATTGTAACGTGTGGCTTGGCATTGTCTTGCTGAAATAAGCAGGGGCGTCCATGGTAACGTTGCTTGAATGGCAACATATGTTGCTCCAAAACCTGTATGTACCTTTCAGCATTAATGGTGCCTTCACAGATGTGTAAGTTACCCATGTCTTGGGCACTAATACACCCCCATACCATCACACATACTGGCTTTTACACTTTGCACCTATAACAGTCCGGATGGTTCTTTTCCTCTTTGGTCCGGAGGACACGACGTCCAGTTTCCAAAAACAATTTGAAATGTGGACTCGTCAAGACCACAGAACACTTTTACACTTTGCATCAGTCCATCTTAGATGAGCTAGGGCCCAGCGAAGTCGGCTGCATTTCTGGGTGTTGTTGATAAAGAGGCTACAGGGAAATCGCGTGGAGGAGGACTATTAATATTCACAAAGGACACATGGGGAACACACACAAGCATTGTGAGTAGCCACTGTTCCCCTAATCTAGAATATCTGACTATTAAATGTCGACCCTTTTACCTGCCGAGGGAATACCATGCTGTGTTGCTAACCGCAGTGTACATAGCGCCAGATGCTAACGCTAGCACGGCGCTAGGTCAGCTGCATGATACAATCAACCAGCAACAAAGCATGTATCCGGAGGCTGCTCATATCATCACAGGAGACTTTAACCATGCTAATCTGAAGGTAGTGCTCCCCAAACTACACCAGCATGTAAAATGTGCCACAAGAGGCAAAAACACACTGGACAAGGTTTACTCCAATATTAAACTGGGCTACAGAGCTAAACCTTTAGCACACATGGGCCAGTCAGACCACATATCCCTGCTACTCATCCCAGCATACACCCCCACCCGGATAAGTGCTCCCACCACAACAAAGATCATCAATACCTGGCCTGAAGGTGCCACTGAAAAGCTGCAAGACTGCTTTGACACCACTGCGTGGGAGGTCTTTGTAGACGAGGACCTGGAGAAATACACATCAGGAGTACTGGGCTACATAAAACACTGCACAGACTCTGTTACTGTGGATAAGCGCGTCCGAGTCTATTCCAACACAAAGCCATGGATGACGAGAGAGGTGCAGAGGCTGCTGAGGGAGAGGGACACCGCGTTCAGATCTGGCGACGGGGAGCTCTACAGCACTGCCAGAGCCAGCCTGAAGCGTGGTATCAGGGAGGCTAAGGAGGACTACAAAACGAAGATTGAGGATTGCTTCCAAAGCAACGACTCCAGGAGGGTATGGCAGGGGGTCCAGCACATGACCAACTACAGGCCCAGCAACCTCCCGGCCGGCAGGGGAGACCCCCGGCTGGCAGAGGAGCTGAACTCCTTCTACGCCCGCTTTGAGGTAGCACCATCGGAAGCAGTCACACTTCACTCAGTAGCAACACCTCACCCAACAGCCACACCTCAATCAGCAGTCACACCTCACTCGGCAGACCACAGCAGCCTCACCCTTTCAGTGACGGAACACGAGGTCAGACGCACACTGAAAGCCGTGAACCCGAGGAAGGCTGCGGGACCGGACGGCGTCTCCGGACGGGTGCTGAGAGACTGCGCTGATCAGCTGGCTGGTGTCCTCACCGACATCTTCAACCGGTCCCTGTCCCAGGCCACCGTCCCATCCTGCCTGAAAACCTCCACCATCATCCCGGTCCCCAAAAAGAAAAACACTGTCAGCTGTCTGAACGACTACCGGCCAGTGGCACTCACTTCCATCACAATGAAGTGTTTCGAGAAACTGGTCAGGACCCACATCCTCTCATCCCTACCGCCCGCATTGGACCCCCATCAGTTTGCCTACCGAGCCAACAGGTCTACGGAGGACGCCATCGCTACGGATCTCCACTCCGCCATGTCCCACATGGAGGGGGGGGGAGCTATGTACGGCTGCTCTCTGTAGACTTCAGCTCTGCATTTAATACCATCTTACCTGACAGACTGGTGACCAAGCTAGCAGACCTCGGGCTGCGTGCTGAGCCCCCTGCTCTACTCACTCTACACCCACGACTTCACAGCCACCCACCCCGGCAACCACATCATAAAGTTTGCCGATGACACAACGGTGGTGAGCTGCATCTCTGGGGTCGAAGAGACGGCATACCGGGACGAGGTGGAGCAGCTGGCAGTCTTGAGCAGGGTGAACAACCTGAAGTTGAACCAGCTCAAGACCCAGGAAGTGATCTTGGACAGCAGGAGGAGAAAAACTACCATGCAGCCCCTGTACATCGACGGGGGCTGTGTGGAAAGAGTCTCATCCCTACGCTTCCTGGGAGTTCACCTGGACGAGGACCTGTCCTGGAGGACCAACACCACGGCCATCGTCAAGAGGGCACAGCAGAGGCTCTACTTCTTGAGAGTACTCAGGAATCTCCACCTGAGACATGATCTGCTGGTGTCCTTCTACAGCTGTTCTGTGGAGAGCATCCTCACATACTGCATCTGCGTATGGTTCTGCAGCTGCACAGCAGCAGAGAGGAAAGCTCTCCAGAGGGTCGTCAACTCGGCCCAAAAAATCATCGGGTGCCCCCTCCCCTCCCTGGAAGAACTGTATAACTCCCGCTGCCTGAAGAAGGCAGCCAACATACTCAAGGACCCATCCCACCCCGGCAACAGCCACTTCGATCGGCTGCCTTCCGGCAGATGTTTCAGAACCATGCGAACCCGCACAAATAGACTCAGGAACAGTTTCTATCCCCGGGCCATAACTGCACTAAACGCAGCTAAAAAACAAAAACTCCCTCACGTGCAACATGAGGAAGCCACCGGTCAATCACGATCCGGGACTGTGCAATCAGCGATTACATGCCAACTGGACAATATTTATCATATTTATTCACACAATTAATCCACAATAAATAGCCTGCACAGCATAGGAGGTAGGAAATGCTGACTCCCACCCCCTTAGCACACTGGGATTCAGCATTACTCCTCTCTAGTCACTTTATACTTTTTACTGTCTCGTTTTCTTTTACATTGCCTCTTAGAGTGGTCTTAGGCCACATTGTATATTGCATATTGTGTTGTTTTTGTATATTGTGTGGTTTCTTCTTTTTAAAAAAATGCAAAGCACCTCAGGGAAGCAATCTAAATTCCGTTGGACCTGTACCTGTACATGCACAATGACAATAAAGATCATTCATTCAATCATTCATAAATGGCTTTCGCTTTGCATAGGCGAGTTCTAACTTGCACTCACAGATGTAGCGACCAACTGTAGTTACTGACAGTGGTTTTATGAAGTGTTCCTGAGCCCATGTGGCGATATCCTTTACACACTGATGTCACTTTTTGATGCAGTACAGCCTGAGGAATCGAAGGTGCGTAATATCATCGCTTACGTGCAGTGATTCCTCCAGATTCTCTGAACGTTTTGATGATATTACGGAGCGTAGATGGTGAAATCCCTAAATTCCCTGCAACAGCTGGTTGAGAAATGTTGTTTTTAAACTGTTCGACAATTTGCTCACGCATTTGTTGACAAAGTGGTGACCCTCGCCCCATCCTTGTTTGTGAATGACTGAGCATTTCATGGAAGCTGCTTTTATAACCAATCATGGCACCCACCTGTTCCCAATTAGCCTGTTCACCTATGGCAGGGGTCGGCAACCCGCGGCTCCGGAGCCGCATGCGGCTCCTTGACCACTCTGATGCGGCTCAGCTACATACATGCCGACCCCCCCGATTTTCCCAGGAGACTTATGGATCTCAGTGTCCCTCATAGATTACTCCCAGGGAAAAAATAATGCTATTTACACTCTAATTACTAAATAAAGGGCGTGCCCTAATTGCACTGCAGTAATTGTCCTCTATAGCATTTACATACAGCGTACCAGTCCAGCCACATGTTGCATGTTGTTATTACTTGCACACACAGGAGACAGCAAAGCATACTTAGTCATCAGCCACACAGCTTACACTGACGGTAGCCGTATCAAACAACTTTAACATTGTTACGTTACAAATATGCGCCACACTGTGAACCCACACCAAAAAAGAATGAAAAACACATTTCTGGAGAACATCCCACCGTAACACAACATAAACACAACACAACCATTACCCAGAATCCCATGCAGCCCTAACTCTTCCGGTCTACATTATACACCCTCGCTACCACCAAATCCCCCCACACATCAAACCCCCCCCCCTCTCCGTGCGTTGGTTGAGCGGAAGAGTTAGGGCTGCATGGGATTCTGGGTATTGGTACTGTCAGTGTAAGATGTGTGGCTGCTGAGTTAGTACGCCTTGCTGTCACTTACGTGAGCAAGCTGAAATTGCATTCTACGTGTGGTCGAGCAGGTACACTGTTAGGGCAGACTGTAGAGGGCGCCAAATGCAGTGTCATCACGCTCTGATATTCGTGAGTCTCCCGGGAAAAATGAGAGGGTTGGCAAGTATGACGCTATCAAGCGCCATTCATTCAAAACTCGCGGGCTGCACTAACATCAAATTTCCACATTAAAGTGCGTGCCGGTGCGTGTGTCGGAGACCCCTAGTTAACAAAGCACAAGGCATTTAAGCTTTGTATGCGGTGTTTTTCATTTTAAATTTTAAAATTTTTTTTGTGGCTCCCATTACTTTCTTTAATTTGTGAAACTTGCCAAAATGGCTCTTTGAGTGGTAAAGGTTGCCGACCCCTGACCTATGGGATGTTCCGAATAAGCGTTTGATGAGCGTTCCTCAACTTTCTCAGTCTTTTTTGCCACCTGTGCCAGCTTTTTTGAAACATGTTGCAGGCATCAAATTCCAAATGAGCTAATATTTGCAAAAAATAACAACATTTTCCAGTTGGAACATTAAATATCTTGTCTTTGCAGTGTATTGAAATGAATATACATTGAAAAGGATTTGCAGATTATTGTATTCTGTTTTTATTTACCATTTACACAACGTGACAACTTCACTGGTTTTGGGGTTTGTATATGTACATAAGCATGAAAAGAGAACTTACGGACGATGGCTTCCTTGCTGTCTGCTTCTTTGGCAAGGATGGTTTCTCTGAGGGAAAGAAAACATCAGTTTAGCAACATATGAAGGTGATCTGCGTCAGGAAGGAGACGGGCCTCAGGAGCGCCTACTTGGCATTGACGAGGATGACGAGCATGAGGAAGAAGACGAGGAAAGGGTCAGCCTGCTGGAGGTAGGCGTCCCACAGGGCCTGCGTGACATCGGGTGGACAATGGCTGGAGAACAGGCTGCCCAGCTGTGCAGGAGAAGCAGGGACATTGTTAAGACCGTTCAAGAGCCCGAAAGGCGCAGGAAGTCAAACGCACCCAGTGGATGGCGTAGGAGTCAGGGGTGATCTTTTTGGTGTCCAGGAAGGAGCAGAGTTCTGGCTCGTGGTACTGCAGGAGTAGTCTGTACAGGTGGAAGGGGTGGCCTTTGGGCACGCACTCCCTACAAAACAAGGCAGGTTTTTCTGCTTCAGTTTTGGCCCCCCCCCCTGACAGTGCGAGGAGGTTCCCGAGGCGCGGCCCCGCTCACCGTGGGATGTGCTTGTTCATGACGGCGTAGAAGCAGTTGTACAGGTCGCTGCGCGGGAGCCCCAGGCCCAGCAGCGGCTTGAGGAGGTGTGGCCAGCTCAGCTCCGAGGTGAAGCTGATGTTGCGAGACTTGCAGTAGAAGGTGATGACCGCCTCCACGTCGGACACCAGACCCGTCCTGTCCCCGTCGGACGCTTCCAGCTGGTCTGAACGCGGGCGGCGGACAATTAAGAGACATTAGATGAGGACATATATTGTACATACAAATACACATATACTCACATACGCACCGTTATTCATACACACATACATACAGTCGTGCTCATAAGTGTACATACCCTGGGAGAATTTATGATGTCTTGGCCTTTCTTCAGAGAATATGAACGATAACACAAAAACCTTACTTCCACTCATACTTAATGGTTGTGTGAAGCTATTTAATGGCAAACAACTGTGTTTACTCTTTTTCCAATCAAAATGACAAAAGAAAGTACCCAAATGACCCTGACCAAAAGTTTACATACCCCAGTGACTTTGATCTGATAACATGCACAAAAGTTGACACAAACAGGTTTGAATGTCTAATCAAGGTTCCAATCCTCACCTGTGACATGTTTGTTTGTAATTAATGTGTGTGTATAAAAGGTCAGTGAGTTTCTGGGCTCCTGACAGACCATTGCATCTTTCATCCAGTGCTGCACAGATGTTTCTGGATTCCGAGTCATGGGGAAGGCAAAAGAATTTTGCGAGAAAAGGTAATTGAACTGCATAAAACAGGAAAGGGGTATAAAAAGATATCCAAGGCATTGAGAATGCCAATCAGCAGTGTTCAAACGCTGATTAAGAAGTGGAAAATGAGGGATTCAGGTAGATCAGCAAAGATTTGAGCCACAACTGCCAGGAAAATTGTTTGAGATGCAAAGAAAAACCCACAAATAACTTCAGCTGAAATACAGGACTCTCTGAAAATTTGTGGTGTGGCTGTTTCAAGATGCACAATAAGGAGGCACTTGAAGAAAAATGGGCTGCATGGTCGAGCAAGCCTTTATTTATTATAATTTTGATGAACAGGAAAACAAAATATATGTAAATACTAGTTAATAATTGATTGTTTTTTAAATGTATTGTATGTGTAACATTGTTTTGCCTTTTTAAAACAAATGTACAGTTAAACCAATTAACTTTTAATTTTGTTGAGGGAAATCTCCTGAAGGAATCAACAAAGTACTATCTATCTATCTATGAGAATATGATGTCTGATTGTTTTTTTAACTGTATGTGTAACATTGTTTTGCCTTTTTAAAACAAGTATACAGTTAAATCAATGAGAATGTGGGGTAAATGTCCATACATGTCAGCAATCCAACTTCAAATGTGTCAGAATAATTGTATCGAAGTTATCACAAAACTTTGTGTGTCACTGAGTTCCCGGCGAGAGGACAAAAGCTGTCTTTGATCCTACCAAGAAGAAGGCTTGTAAAACTCCACTGTGTAGGATGGGAAGCGACATGAAGGTGTTCTGTTCCTTTGATGTATTGTAATCAACAGATTTTGTCTTGACCCGAGAACTACAAAGCAAAGAGGAAGCAGGACCTGACTCCTTCTCCAGGGACCTTTTCTTTGAACTGTTTTACAACATTTTCTTTGAACTGTTTGTAATCAAAGGCGATGGCTGTTTACGACCCCCGTACCTTTAGAAACAGCTGTTGCCATGTAATCAGGGAAAGTCCAAATAAAAGAGGAGGCGTACAATCTTTCGTCAGAGTGTGGTGAGACACTGTCTATGCGTTTCTCCTCATTGAGCCAAATTTAATTCTGTCTCTGTTTGATTCCTTGCTTCTTGTCTTGTTTAATAGATGTCATCAGTGTTTGAACCTGACAATGTGAAACTAATATGTGATATAAACTCATTAAATACAAAGTGAAATATGGCAAGCCTTTATTTATTATCATTTTGATGATCATCGCTTTATTTTTTCAAATACCCCAAAATGTCTTAGATTTTCAACTCCAGCTTTTCATAAGCTATCAGCCATAATCATCAAAATGATATCAAAAGAAGGCTTGGCATATCGTGAGTTGCATGTTATGATCTTATGTCAAATATTACTTTCACTTTGTAAATTGCTGAAATAAACAAATTTGTGCAACATTTTCTCATTTCTCCACCTGTTTGTATCAGCGGTGCAATTCTATTTGTTACTTGTTTATACAAAATAAGGGCTTCACTACACATCCTATAATGCAATCCGTCAATCACCTACAAATGTGGGAGTTGTAAGATCGATCATGTGAATATGCTAACCTAGCATAATACAATCTAATTTTAGCATGTAGCTCACAGAGCTATGTTCTTGTTGCTAAACTAGCATGATAATAAAATATAATGTTAGCATGTAGCTCACAGAGCTATGCTAGTGTTGCTAACCTAACATTATGTTAAAATGTAAAGTTAGCATATAGCTCACATAGCTATGCTATGAACGTGTCTAACATAACATGTTTAAATTTAATGTTAGCATGTAGCTCACATAGTTATACTAGTGTTGCTAACCTAGCAGGATGTTAAAAATGTATTGTTAGCATGTAGCTCACATAGCTATGCATGCGTTGCTAACCTGACATGATGTTAAATTGTAATGTTAGCATGTAGCTCACATAGTTATGCTAGTGTTGTTAACCAAACATGATATTAACATGTAAAGTTAGCATATAGCTCACATAGCTATGCTAGTGTTGCTAACATAACATGTTAAAATTTAATGTTAGCATGTAGCTCACATAGCTATGATAGTGTTGCTAACATAACATGTTAAAATTTAATGTTAACATGTAGCTCACATAGCTATGATAGTTTTGCTAACATAACATGTTAAAATTTAATGTTAGCATGTAGCTCACATAGCTATGCTAGTGATGCTAAACTACCATGATGTTAAAATGTACTGTTAGCATGTAGCTCACATAGCTATGCTAGTGTTGTTAACCTAACATGATATTAAAATGTAAAGTTAGCATATAGCTCAGATAGCTATGCTAGTGTTGCTAACATAACATGATGTTAAAATTTAATTTTAGCATATAGCTCACATAGTTATGCTAGTGTTGCTAACCTAGCAGGATGTTAAAATTGTATTGTTAGCATGTAGCTCACATAGCTATGCATGTGTTGCTAACCTGGCATGATGTTAAATTGCAATGTTAGCATGTAGCTCACATAGCTATACTAGTGTTGCTAACCTAGCAGGATGCTAAAATGTATTGTTAGCATGTAGCTCACATAGCTATACATTTGTTGCTAACTTGGCATGATGTTAAATTGTAATTTTAGCATGTAGCTCACATAGCTGTGCTAGTGTTGCTAACCTAACATGATGTTAAAATGTATTGTTAGCATGCAGCTCACATAGTTATGCTAGTGTTGCTAACCTAGCATGATGTTAAAATGTATTGTTAGCATGTAGCTTACATACCTACGCTAGTGTTGCTAACCTAACATGATGTTAAAATGTCATGTTAGCATGTAACTCACATAGTTATGCTAGTGTTGCTAACCGAGCATGATGTTAAAATATATTAGCATGTAGCTCACATAACTATGCTAGTGTTGCTAATGTGTGTCCTCCTGTCCCTCCCTTAATGTTACATAGTTGTATGTGATACTGACATGTATTACATTGGACAAGTACACACAATCATACTTCTTGGAGACACACTCAGACAAACACCGCTCATTAGCATTAAAGCTACATACACAAAGTGGTGTTTACTAGAAGTACTTTTTGGACACTTATTTAACAAAAGCGCTATATAAATCTAATGTATTATAATTATTAAAATACTTGTGATGCTGAGAGAGCCTGCCAGTGATTAGGACAGCCATGCCTGCATTTGCTCACCAATCAGCTGCTGACTGCGGGTGTGAATGAGCGTCTGTTCTGGTAAGTCCAGGACTCCATCCCAGGGAGAGAGACTGTCTCCTTTGCCGGACACGTTCAGAGCAATCTGGCAACACAACAACAACAACGTTGTGTCACGTCACTGCACGTCCACAGGTGTGTTACTGGCCTACCTTCCACATCTTTGCTCTTTGTCCCACACAATCCTCCTGCACATGGACCACGCCTTTCTCCAGCTCCATGTCAGAACCGCCCGAGTCCAGAGCCTCCGCTAGATCCTGGTCCCTGACGGTGCAAAGGACACTTGGTCTTGAGGGAACAGCAGCAAAAATAAACAACCACTTTGATACATTTTGCACATTAAAGATACTAAAACCAGGTCAAACAATATTTGATAAACACACATCCAAATATGAATGAAGCAGTTTCAAGCATGAAAAATGGCAAAATGAAGTAAAAATATCAACATTACAGTAGAATTGGCCACCAGAAGAGACCAAAACAATCCCACCCTGCTGTTCAGTATCGTGGCCCCTGATTGGCTCAGGCAGCATTGCTAACATTAGCACGCTCACTTTTTTTTTTAGCCAATTTTGCAGCCAAACGCCTTATAACGTCATATAACTTGGTATTTGAGACGTGCTAACTTTTAGCATGCTAGAGTGCTACATTTAAAGTGCTCGCCAATTTTTCCGTTAGCATGCTAACGTTAAAATTTTAGCATGCTAACGTTTTGTTAGCCAAACACTTCAGAGTCATATAGCGTGATACCTGACACTTGTTAGCTGTTAGCATGCTAACTTTTTGTTAGCCAATTCTGTAGTCAAACACTTCAGTCATATAGCGTGATACCTGACACTTGTTAGCTGTTAGCATGCTAACTTTTTGTTAGCCAATTCTGTAGTCAAACACTTCAGTCATATAGCGTGATACCTGACACTTGTTAGCTGTTAGCATGCTAACTTTCTGTTAGCCAATTTTGCAGCCAAACTCTTCAGAGTCATATAGCGTGATACCTGACACTTGTTAGCTGTTAGCATGCTAACTTTTTGTTAGCCGATTTTGCAGCCAAACACCTCAGAGTCAAATAGCGTGATACCTGACACTTGTTAGCTGTTAGAATGCTAACTTTTTGTTAGCCGATTTTGCAGCCAAACACTTCAGAGTCAAATAGCGTGATACCTGACACTTGTTAGCTGTTAGAATGCTAACTTTTTGTTAGCCAATTTTGCAGCCAAACACTTCAGAGTCAAATAGTGTGATACCTGACACGTGTTAACTGTTAGCTTGCTGACTTTTTGTCAGCCAATTTTGCAGCCAAACACTTCAGAGTCAAATAGCGTGATACCTGACACTTGTTAGGTGTTAGCATGCTAACATTAGCATGCTAACATTTTGTTAGCCAATTTTGCAACCAAACACTTCAGAGTCAAATAGCGTGATACCTGACACTTGTTAGCTGTTAGCATACTAACATTAGCATGCTAACGTTTTGATAGCCAATTTTGCAGCCAAACACTTCAGAGTCATATAGCGTGATACCTGACACTTGTTAGCTGTTAGCATGCTAACATTAGCATGCTAACGTTTTGTTAGCCAATTTTGCAGCCAAACACTTCAGAGTCATATAGCGTGATACCTGACACTTGTTAGCTGTTAGCATGCGAGTCCTATAACTTGGTACATGATACATGCTAATTGTTAACATGCTAATTTTACAGCGTAACTCATGCGAGTCCTATAACTCGGTACCTGCCACATGCTAACTGTAAACGTACTAACATTAACATTCAATCATACCAACATTAGCATGGAAAAAATTTTAGGCAAGATTTTCAGCCAAACTACACAAGAGTCATATAAATTGGTACTTGATACATGCTAATTTATTTTTTTTTACAAAATTTTACAGTTTATCTCCTGCGAGTCCTATAACTTGGTATTTGATACATGCTAATTTTTATTTTTTATTTAGAAAATGTTACATCTTAACTCCTGCGAGTCCTATAACTTGGTACTTGATACATGCTAATTTTTTATTTTTTTAAAGAAAATTTTACAGCTTAACTCCTGCGAGTCCTATAACTTGGTACTTGATACATGCTACTTGTTAACTTGCTAACTTTTTTTTCTCAGCTAATTTTACAGCTTAACTCCTGCGAGTGCTATAACTTGGTACCTGACACATGCTAACTGTAAGCGTACTAACATTAACAGTCGATCATACCAACATTAGCATGGAAAAATTTTTAGGCAAGATTTTCAGCCTAACTACACAAGAGTCATATAAATTGGTACTTGATACATGCTAATTTTTTTTTTTTTTTACAAAATTTTACCACTTATCTCCTGCGAGTCCTATAACTTGGTACTTGATACATGCTAATTTTTATTTTTTATTTAGAAAATTTTACAGCTTAACTCCTGCGAGTCCTATAACTTGGTACTTGATACATGCTAATTGTTAACTTTTTTTTTCTTAGCTAATTTTACAGCTTAACTCCTGCGAGTCCTATAACTTGGTACTTGATACATGCTAATTGTTAACTTGCTAACTTTTTTTTCCTTAGCTAATTTTACAGCTTAACTCCTGTGAGTGCTATAACTCGGTACCTGACACATGCTAACTGTAAGCGTACTAACATTAACATTCGATCATACCAACATTAGCATGGAAATTTTTTTTAGGCAGTTTTACAGCCAAAGTCCTGTAAAATACATGCTAACTGGTAACTTGCTAACGTTTTCATTTCATTTTACATGCGTACACTTCCTAATTATATGACTTGGTATTTGACACATTCTAACTTTTAGCATGCTAACATTAGTATTTCAAACGTTGACATGCTAACGTTAGCATTTCAACGTTGAAATGCATTCACACGCAATTTCTCCTAAAATGACATATTCTAGTTTTTTGTACGTATTGTTCTAATGCGGAATGTGCTTACATTGTCATTAGACAGTGTCGCGGGCCAATAAAGAACGAGCTGAGGGCCACAAATGGCCCCGGGGCCGGAGTTTGGCCACCCCGACCTGAAGCAGACAAATAGCGGAAACAATGAGTAGAAATGTCAGCTATGTGACTTCCAGCCATTGTTAGCATGCTAGCCGGCTGACCTAGCGACGTACAGGACAGTGAATTGTTATAAAGTAATGACACGGACATATTCCTAGTCGCCATTTTCGTCATGTAGTGATGACATCACTGACTATTATCACTAGTTGTGACGTCACTAATACTCGCGATTATCACCCATTAGCTGGCGAAGTGGCGACGAGTACGGGAAACCTCGCTGGAGCGGATTACCGACACAAACTCTTCACGTCCAGCTCCGTTAAAACGCGACAGCTTAAAAAATGTTTATCGGCGTGTCGGACTTTGAGGACAGAATCACAAATTGTCTCACCAAGTGGCCAGTAAAGCTCCCTCCTCAGCTTCCGCCATTGTTGTGTTGACGGAGACACGTCAAACGCCGTCAACGGCCCAAGTCTCGCGAGAGTTGTTACGCTCCGAGGGGCGGGGCTAAGGAAATCTGATTATATATATATATATATATATATATATATATATATATATATATATATATATATATATATATATATATATATATATATATATATATATATATATATATATATAAAAGCATTATTATACAGTACTAGAGACCAAAAGTCTCAATTATGAGATAAGAAGTCGTAATTATGAAATAAAAAGTCGAAGTATGAGATAAAATGTCATAACTATGACATGAAAAATCCATCCATCCATCCATTGAAAATCGTGATTATGTAATATAATAAAATAATTATGAGTAGAAATCATATTTATGAGATAAAATCTCAAAATTATGAGATAAAAGCTTTATGAGATTTTAAAAATCGAAATTAAGAGATAAAAAAATATAGAATTATGAGAAGAAATGTTTTTATTATGAGATAAAAAGTCGTAATTATGAAATAAAATGTCGAGTTATGAGATAAAAAGTCCTAATTATGACATGAAAAATCATGATAATGTAATATAATGAAATAATTATATGAGTAAAAATCATAATTATGAGATAAAATGTGAAAATTATAAGAAAAAAAGTCTTATGAGATTTTAAAAAATCGAAATTACGAGATTAAAAAAATGTAATTATGAGAAAAAAAATTATAATTATGAGATAAGAAGTCGTAACTATGAAAAATGTTGAGTTATGAGATAAAAAGTCCTAATTATGACATGTAAAATCATGATTATGTAATAAAAAGTCACAATATACATGTATATATTTATTTATTTATCATTTATATATGTATACAAAAATATGAGTACAATTCATAATTATGAAATAAAATGTCCAAATTATGACATAAAAAATCCTAATTGTGAGATTTAAAAAATGGAAATTACGAGATTAAAAAATATAATTATGAGAATAAAAATCATAATTATGAGATAAGAAGTCGTAATTATGAAATAAAAAGTCGAGTTTTGAGATAAAAAAAAGTCCTAATTATGACATGAAAAATCATAATTACGTAATAAAAAGTCACAATATATATACAAAAATATGAGTACAATTCATAATTATGAGATGAAATGTCAAAATTATGACATAAAAAGTCTTATTTATGAGATTTTAACAAATCTAAATTGTGAGATTAAAAAAATATGATTATGAGAAGAAAAATCATAATTATGAGATAAGAAGTTTTATTTATGAAATTAAAAGTCGAGTTATGAGATAAAAAAGTCATAATTATGACATGAAAAATCATGATAATGTAATATAATGAAATAATTATATGAGTAAAAATCATAATTATGAGATACAATGTGAAAATTATAAGAAAAAAAGTCTTATGAGATTTAAAAAATCGAAATTACGAGATTAAAAAAATGTAATTATGAGAAAAAAATTATAATTATGAGATAAGAAGTCGTAACTATGAAAAATGTCGAGTTATGAGATAAAAAGTCCTAATTATGACATGAAAAATCATGATTATGTAATAAAAAGTCACAATATATATGTATATATTTATTAATTTATCATTTATATATGTATACAAAAATATGAGTACAATTCATAATTATGAGATAAAATGTCCAAATTATGACATAAAAAATCCTAATTGTGAGATTTAAAAAATGGAAATTACGAGATTAAAAAATATAATTATGAAAATAAAAATCATAATTATGAGATAGAAGTCGTAATTATGAAATAAAAAGTCGAGTTATGAGATAAAAAAAAGTCCGAGTTATGACATGAAAAATCATAATTACGTAATAAAAAGTCACAATATATATACAAAAATATGAGTACAATTCATAATTATGAGATGAAATGTCAAAATTATGACATAAAAAGTCTTATTTATGAGATTTTAACAAATCTAAATTGTGAGATTAAAAAAATATGATTATGAGAAGAGAAATCATAATTATGAGATAAGAAGTTTTAATTATGAAATTAAAAGTCGAGTTATGAGATAAAAAAGTCATAATTATGACATGAAAAATCATGATAATGTAATATAATGAAATAATTATATGAGTAAAAATCATAATTATGAGATACAATGTGAAAATTATAAGAAAAAAAGTCTTATGAGATTTAAAAAATCGAAATTACGAGATTAAAAAAATGTAATTATGAGAAAAAAAAATTATAATTATGAGATAACAAGTCGTAACTATGAAAAATGTCGAGTTATGAGATAAAAAGTCCTAATTATGACATGAAAAATCATGATTATGTGATAAAAAGTCACAATATATATGTATACAAAAATATGAGTACAATTCATAATTATGAGATAAAATGTCCAAATTATGACATAAAAAATCCTAATTGTGAGATTTAAAAAATGGAAATTACGAGATTAAAAAATATAATTATGAGAATAAAAATCATAATTATGAGATAAGAAGTCGTAATTATGAAATAAAAAGTCGAGTTATGAGATTAAAAAAAAGTCCTAATTATGACATGAAAAATCATAATTACGTAATAAATTGTCACTATATATATACAAAAATATGAGTACAATTCATAATTATGAGATAAAATGTCAAAATTATGAGATAAAAAGTCTTATTTATGAGATTTTAACAAATCTAAATTATGAGATTAAAAAAATATGATTATGAGAAGAAAAATCATAATTATGAGATAAGAAGTTTTAATTATGAAATTAAAAGTCGAGAAAAATCATGATAATGTAATATAATGAAATCATTATATGAGTAAAAATCATAATTATGAGATAAAATGTGAAAATTATAAGAAAAAAAGTCTTATGAGATTTTAAAAATCGAAACCCCGCGACCCCAAAAGGGACAAGCGGTAGAAAATGGATGGATGGATGGAAATGACAAGATTAAAACAATACAATTATGAGAAGAAAAATTATAATTATGAGATAAAAGTCGTAATTATGAAAAATGTCGAGTTATGAGATAAAAAGTCCTAATTATGACATGAAAAATCATGATTATGTAATAAAAAGTCACAATATATATATATACAAAAATATGAGTACAATTCATAATTATGAGATAAAATGTCCAAATTATGACATAAAAAGTCTTAATTATGAGATTAAAAAAATATATAATTATGAGAAGAAAATCATAATTATGAGATAAGAAGTAGATTCCATCCATCCATTTTCTACCGCTTGTCCCTTTCGGGGTCGCAGGGGGTGCTGGAGCCTATCTCAGCTGCATTTGGGCGGAAGAGAAGAAAAGAGAAGAAAAATCACAATTATGAGATAAGAAGTCGTAATTATGAAATAAAAAGTCAAGTAAAAAAAAAAAAGGCATAATTAGAACATGAAAAATAATGATAATATATTATAATAATTATATGAGTAAAAATCATAATTATGAGAAAAAATTATGAAATACAAAAATATAATTATGAGAAGGGAAATTATAATTATGAGATAAGAAGTCGTAATTTAAAAAAATGTCGAGTTATGAGATAAAAACTCCTAATTATGACATGAAAAATCATAATTACGTAATAAAAAGTCACAATATATATACAAAAATATGAGTAAAATGCATAATTATGAGATAAAATGTCAAAATTATGAGATAAAAAGTCTTAATTATGAGATTTTAAAAATGGAAATTACGAGATAATCCCGGGCTCGGGATCTTTCTGTGTGGAGTTTGCATGTTCTCCCCGTGACTGCGTGGGTTCCCTCCGGGTACTCCGGCTTCCTCCCACCTCCAAAGACATGCACCTGGGGATAGGCCCCTCCCACCTCCAAAGACATGCACCTGGGGATAGGCCCCTCCCACCTCCAAAGACATGCACCTGGGGATAGGCTGATTGGCAACACTAAATTGGCCCTAGTGTGTGAATGTTGTCTGTCTATCTGTGTTGGCCCTGTGATGAGGTGGCGACTTGTCCAGGGTGTACCCCGCCTTCCGCCCGATTGTAGCTGAAATAGGCTCCAGCGCCCCCCGCGACCCCAAAGGGAATAAGCGGTAGAAAATGGATGGATGGATGGAAAATATAATTATGGGAAGATAAATCATAAGTATGAGATAAGAAATAAAAAGTTGAGTTATGAGATAAAAAAAAGTCCTAATTTTGACATGACAAATCACAATTATGTAATAAAAAGTAATTATAAATATGTGTACAAAAATATGAGTAAAATTCATATATATGAGATAACGTTTAAAATTATGCAATTAAAAAGTCAAAATTACGGGATAAAAAATTACAATTATGAGACGAAAAACCATAATTCACACAAATCACTCAGAAAACTGCTTTGAAGACTGCAATCACACTTCAACACATCATCAATGTATATATATACCTGTATATATGTATATATAATGTATATATATATATATATATATATATATATATATATATATATATATATATATATATATATTCGGTTAAATATGTTGCTCATATATTGGATCATTTATATATATATATATATATATATATATATATATATATATATATATATATATATATATATATATATATATATAATAATTTCGCCACACCTGGTGTGTGTGACACTCATTGGCACTTTAACTTTATATATATATATATATATATATATATATGTTAAATATACTGGATAATTATTTATATATATATATTCTGTTAATTACGTTGCTCATATATTGGATCAATATACTGTATATACATGTATATATATATTCTGTTAAATATTTATATATATGTATAATTATTACATATATATTAAGTATATATATATATATATATATATATATATATATATATATATATATATATTATCCAATACTATATATGAGCAAGATATTTAACAGAATATATGTATAAATATAATTATCCAATATATGAGCAACGTAATTGACAGTATATATATATATATATATATAAATTATCCTATATTTAAGCAACATAATATTTAACATGATGTATATAAATATATATATGTAAATAAATGATCCAATATATAAGCAACATAATATCTAACAGGATATATATATAAAACATGATGCAATACATAAGCAATGTAATATTTAACAGAATATATAAGTATATATATTCTGTTAAAATATGTTGCTCATATGAGCAACATATTATATTCTGTTAAATATTATGTATATATATATATATTCTGTTAAACATGTTGCTCATATATTGGATAATTTATAAATATATGTATAATTATTACTTTATATATATGTATATATATATAAACACAAATATTTATATATATATATATATATATATATATATGTATAAATGATTCAATATGAGCAACGTAATTAACAGAATATATATATATATATATATATATATATATAAACTATCCAATATATAAGCAACATATTTAACATATATAAATGATCTTATAAGCAAGGTAATTTTTACCAGAATATAAAAACAGGATTTATATAATAAATATATTTATATATAACATTTTATGTAAAAAAAAAAAAATGTTGACAGAATTCAAATGCAATACAATTCAGTGTCAGAAAAAGCTTTCGTAATAAAAAAAAAAAAAAGTAGCTTCCATAAGTTTTTGATTTTTCTACCCTGAATTTTTAAACGTTGTAAAAATTGTCTGCATAATACGACGTGAAAAACTTCAGCTGGCAAAAGTCCACAAGTTTTTATGTGAATATTTGTGACACTGAATGTTACCACGAACAAACATTGCTCTGGTCTTAACACATGTTGCTCACACATTGTTATTGTCTTGTGCAGTAAAGACAGCAAGCAGTGCAACACAAGAACTTTATTGGGGTGGAAAGTGGCTTTGGTCAGCAAAGATGAAGAGTGCTTCTCTGTACAAGATCATGACTCATTTCTCAGCAAACAAAAATAGAATCAACTGTACAATAGAAGGGAGACTATTCTTCTTCAGGTCAAAGGTCGGTGCACGGACATCCAGAACATGCTGCACAGAACGTATTAAAAAAGTAGATAAAACAGGCAAAGTAAAGTAAAAAAAAAAAACATTTGCTAGTGAACTTTTATCCAATCAACTTTGACATGTTTGTGAGAAGTGCATCCAAAGAAAAAAAATAAAATAAAAAAAGAAGAGTCTGCATTCCAAAGCCTTGGAAAGGGAAGAGAAACAATGCAGCGAACAGTTCAAGGTGGGCTGGGACGTCACAGCGTCGGCGGCTTGAGGCCGTACTTCCTGGCCACCTCGGTCTGGGCGTAGGCCGCGTCGCACAGAGAGTACAGGTGGGCCATCTCCATCTCGGACTTGGCCAGGTTGATGGACTTGTTGAACATCTCGATGGCTTTGTCCAGGTTGCCCCTGGAAGGAAGTCGCTCGGGGTCACACACACACGCACACACACGGTCAGGTGGTTCAAGCCTACCTTTGGACTTCGATGGTTCCCATGGTCTCGTAGGCAAAGTCACATTTGTTGTCAATCTCGATGGCCTTGCTGATCAGGTCCAGACCCAAGTCCAGGTCTTGCTTCCACTGCAGCTGTAATAATCTGCACAAACACAACTTTTCTTTCAAAAGTGTCCGATACGGCTGAAAACTGTATCGCGATATCAGTGTATCATATCGATAATTGTTGATATTTTTATGACCTGTGGAAAATAAAGAGCAGGATATAAATATTTTCATGTAAATGTAACTTCCTGGGATTGTAATCCCTCAGCTTGTGTGCTTAGCTGTTGTGTAGCTGCGAGCAGCCTATAGCCTAGCACAGGGGTCGGCAACCCAAAATGTTGAAAGAGCCATATTGGACCAAAAATACAAAAACAAATATGTCTGGAGCCGCAAAAAATTAAAAGCCATATTACATGTGTCATGAGATATACATTTAATTAAGAGGACTTAAAGGAAACTAAATGAGCTCAAATATAGCTACAAATGAGGCATAATGATGCAATATGTACATATCGCTAGCCTAAATAGCATGTTAGCATCGATTAGCTTGCAGTCATGCAGTGACCAAATATGTCTGATTAGCACTCCACACAAGTCAATAACATCAACAAAACTCACCTTTGTGTATTCACGCACGACGTTAAAAGTGTGGTGGACAAAATGAGACAGAAAAAGAAGTGGCATAAAACACGTCCTAGAAAGTCGGAGAAAGTTATACATGTAAACAAACTATACGGTGAGTTCAAGGACCGCCAAAATTAGTAGTACAAAACGGCGCTCGCCAAATACTCGAATCAGTAAAGCATGTTTAATACAAACAGTGTGCTTTATAACAATTAGGGAGGTTTGTGTCATGTTTTTCCTCCTAGAGAAACCATACTAAAACAAAAAAATAGATTTTTTTCCCCCTCATTACATTCTTCATACATTTTTGAAAAATCTCCAGAGAGCCACTAGGGCGGCGCTAAAGAGCCGCATGCGGCTCTAGAGCCGCGGGTTGCCGACCCCCGGCCTAGCATGTTAACCTATTGGCTATGACAGATGAAAATAGCAACCTTGCATAACATTTGCATGTTAAGTGGAGCTTCTGCCATCTTGCAGAGTTAACTCCACCAGACAGGTTGCCTACAGCCACAGCTGTTAATGTTTCTTGAGCGGACACTAATTGGAGATTGTTTTCTTAAATAGACTATAGGAGTCTAATAACTCAATCATTGTCATTTTGTGTGTGCTGTGCTGGTGTACCTAATGAAGTGTCCTGTGCCTCAGCGTTGCTAGGATACCAGTCTTACTCACCCCTTGTGCACGTAAGTCGTGGCGTTGTCTGGCTCCAGCTCGATGCACTTGTCGTACATCTCGTCTGCCTTTCCAAACTGCTGCTGATCCGTCAGAGCCTGCAGAGAAGAAGTTTATTCCATGACATCGCCAGTATGACGCAACATGAGGCGAGTAGGAGCGTGTATGACGCAACATGAGGCGAGTAGGAGCGTGTATGATGCAACGTGAGGAGAGTAGGAACGTGTATGACGCAATATGAGGCGAGTAGGAGCGTGTATGACGCAACATGAGGCGAGTAGGAGCGTGTATGATGCAACGTGAGGAGAGTAGGAACGTGTATGACGCAACATGAGGCGAGTAGGAGCGTGTATGACGCAACATGAGGCGAGTAGGAGCGTGTATGACGCAACATGAGGCGAGTAGGAGCGTGTATGATGCAACGTGAGGAGAGTAGGAGCGTGTATGACGCAACATGAGGCGAGTAGGAGCGTGTATGACGCAACATGAGGCGAGTAGGAGCGTGTACGATGCAACATGAGGCGAGTAGGAGCGTGTATGATGCAACATGAGGCGAGTAGGAGCGTGTATGATGCAACATGAGGCGAGTAGGAGCGTGTACGACGCAACATGAGGCGAGTAGGAGCGTGTATGATGCAACATGAGGCGAGTAGGAGCGTGTACGACGCAACATGAGGCGAGTAGGAGCGTGTATGATGCAACATGAGGCGAGTAGGAGCGTGTATGACGCAACATGAGGCGAGTAGGAGCGTGTATGATGCAACATGAGGCGAGGAGGAGGAGCGTGTATGACGCAACATGAGGCGAGTAGGAGCGTGTACGACGCAACATGAGGCGAGTAGGAGCGTGTATGACGCAACATGAGGCGAGTAGGAGCGTGTATGATGCAACATGAGGCGAGTAGGAGCGTGTATGATGCAACATGAGGCGAGTAGGAGCGTGTATGATGCAACATGAGGCGAGTAGGAGCGTGTATGATGCAACATGAGGCGATTAGGAGCGTGTATGATGCAACATGAGGCGAGTAGAAGCGCGTATGATGCAACATGAGGCGATTAGGAGCGTGTATGATGCAACATGAGGCGAGTAGGAGCGTGTATGATGCAACATGAGGCGAGTAGGAGCGTGTATGATGCAACATGAGGCGATTAGGAGCGTGTATGATGCAACATGAGGCGAGTAGGAGCGTGTATGATGCAACATGAGGCGATTAGGAGCGTGTATGATGCAACATGAGGCGAGTAGGAGCGTGTATGATGCAACATGAGGCGATTAGGAGCGTGTATGATGCAACATGAGGCGAGTAGAAGCGCGTATGATGCAACATGAGGCGATTAGGAGCGTGTATGATGCAACATGAGGCGAGTAGGAGCGTGTATGATGCAACATGAGGCGATTAGGAGCGTGTACCCACCTGAGCGTAGAGCGCGTAGCCCTCAGCACACCTGGGGAACCTTCTGATCACGTCCTCGAAGCCGTCCATGGCGATCTGGACTTGTGAGGGGTTGTTGCCGGTGTATGCTTGTCTGTACTGAACAGCAACGCTCGTGTCATCGCTGGGAAAGGAGGCGGGATTAAGAGTGGCGGCGGAGGCGGACTTACCAGAGCGAAACACTTCTGGGCCTGGGCGAGAGCCGAGTCGGGCCTCAGCAGGATGCACTCGTCAAAGTCGCCCACCGCCTCGTCCACCTGGTCCAGCAGGATCTTCAGCTGAGGAGACAAGGGCGCGGTGAGAGCTTGGCCACGCCCACCTGCCCCTCCGGGCTCCTCCTACCTGCCCCCTGTGGTGGTACACGTCGGGGTTGCGGGTGTCGATCTCGGCCGCCATGTTGAAGTCCTGCGTGGAGAGCTGCGGCTGCTGCTGCTGCATGTACATGCTGCCCCGCTTGATGAGGGCGTTGGCTCGCAGCTGCAGACCGGGGACACAAAGGCCTTGAGACCATGACAACAGGTGGCGCTATAACCCCTAATCAAACACTCAAATGTATCGGCAGGGGTGTCCAAAGTTTTGAATGGTAGCATTCTAATGCTGGCGTGATAGCTTTTTAAAAAAACTAAACATTTTGCTAGTTTACATCTCAGTCAAATATTGTTACTTGACGAATGCTACTTGTTAGCATGCTAACGCTAGTAGGCTACCTTTTTTAGGCTCATTGTAAAAGGTATAAACCAGTGTCATTGTTAGAATAATTGTAAGTTGTCACAAAAAACTTTGTGTTGAACTGAGTTCCAGGCAAGAAGACAAAAGCCGTCTCTGAAACCTACCAAGAGTAAGGTTCGTAAAACTCCACTGTGTAGGGGGAAAGCAAGATGAAGGTGTTCCTGTGTTCTTTTATGTATGGTAATCAACAGAAAGATATTGTTCTAATCCAAGGACTTCAAAGCGGAGAGATGACAGGATCTGCCCAATTTCCAGACGACCTCTTTTTGAAGTATTTTATGGACCTCTTTTTGAACTGACCTTTTCTGTGAATTGTTTACGACCTTTGTCCTTTGGAAACAGTGGTGGCCATGTGGCAGGGTCCAAAATAAAAGAAGGAGTCATGCAATCTTTTGGCAGAGCGTGCTGGAGGTTGTACAAGGGTACGGTGTGTCCAGGCGTTTCTCCTCAAATGAGTCCAAATTGAATTCTGTCTCTGTTTAATTATTTGCCTTTTGTCTTGTTTAATAGATGTCATCAGTCATATTGATACTTGACGTATGCTGACGTTAGCATATATTTTGGTACTTGACACATGGTATTTTTATAATTTTAAAGGCCTACTGAAAGCCACTACTACCGACCACGCAGTCTGATAGTTTATATATCAATGATGAAATCTTAACATTGCAACACATGCCAATACGGCCGGGTTAACTTATAAAGAGCAATTTTAAATTTCCCGCCACACTTCCGGTTGAAAACGTCTATACATATGATCACGTATGAGCGTGACGTCAATGGTTGATACGGAAGTATTTGGACACATTGAATCCAATACAAAAAAGCTCTGTTTTCATCCCAAAATTCCACAGTATTCTCGACATCTGTGTTGGTGAATCTTTTGCAATTTGTTTAATGAACAATGGAGACTGCAAAGAAGAAAGCTGTAGGTGCGATCGGTGTATTAGCGGCGGACTACAGCAACACAACCAGGAGGACTTTGAGGTGGATAGCAGACGCGCTACCGTGAGTACAGCTTTGGCTTCAAAACATTTGATCGCTTGCCCGTACGTGCGTGTCGCTATGTGCATGTCACGTACGTAACTTTGGGGAAATATATGTTTCTTGCCGACTCTGATGGCGGCCGGGGTGTCGTCGAAAGCTACAACACCCGCCGCCGCCCCGTAGCTAAGTTAGCTTCAATGGCGTCGTTAGCAACAGCATTGTTAAGCTTCGCAAAGCTGGAAATTATTAACCGTGTATTTACATGTCCATGGTTTAATAGTATTGTTGATCTTCTGTCTATCCTTCCAGTCAGGGATTTATTTATTTTGTTTCTATCTGCATTTGAGCCCGAAGCTATCACGTTAGCTCCGTAGCTAAAGAGCTTCACCGATGTATTGTCGTGGAGATAAAAGTCACTGTGAATGTCCATTTCGCGTTCTCGACTCTCATTTTCAAGAGGATATAGTATCCCAGGTGGTTTAAAATACAAATCCGTGATCCACAATAGAAAAAGGAGAAAGTGTGGAATCCAATGAACCCTTGTACCTAAGTTACGGTCAGAGCGAAAAAAGATACGTCCTGCACTGCCTCTCTCTGGTCCTTCACTCTCACTTTCCTCATCCACGAATCTTTCATCCTCGCTCAAATTAATGGGGTAATCGTCACTTTCTCGGTCCGAATCTCTCTCGCTGCATTGTAAACAATGGGGAAATGTGAGGAGTCCTTCCTCATGTGACGTCACGCTACTTCCGGTACAGGCAAGGCTTTTTTTTTATATCAGCGACCAAAAGTTGCGAACTTTATCGTCATTGTTCTATACTAAATCCTTTCAGCAAAAATATGGCAATATCGCGAAATGATGAAGTATGACACATAGAATGGATCTGCTATCCCCGTTTAAATAAAAAAATTTCATTTCAGTAGGCCTTTAACATACCGTATTTCCTTGAATTGGCGCAGGGAATATAGTATTCGCACGTCTAGAATTACTGCCGGGTCAAACTCGTTTCTCAAAATAATTAACGCATGCTTGGCCTTATCGCCGGTTTATTATTGAAGCTGGATCAAATTCGTTTCGCAAAATATTAATTTTATTATCGCATGTCTGTAATTTTCGCCGGGTCAAACTCGTTTCGCAAAATATTTAGCATATGGCTAGAACTTCCACCGGGTCAAATTCGTTACGTCACGAGTGACGCGTCTGTCCTCATTTTCAAAATGGAGGAAACTGCTTTCAGTAGTTTACAATCGCACAAAGGAAAAAAGATAAAGAGCTTTTCAGTAGGATTTAAGGTCCAAGCTATTGAATACCTGTACAGTATGCTAAAGAGAACAGTAAGCAGCTATGTTTTATTAATATACCGTAGCTGCGTGTGTGAAATACTGTATAAGTCATTAAATGACTCCCGCCTCCTGGTGGTAGAGGGCGCTGCCGCGCTAGTGATCCTTCTTGCGACTTCCGGTACTGCAGAAGAAGTGAACACACGCAGCAAGAGATTTTTTTTTCTGTCCTCTGCCTGAACTTTTAAAATGGAGGATTACATACATAAAATAAAACAGTTTTCTAAACTGGACTTTCAATCGAAGCAGGAGGTAATAATTAAAGGAATATCTCCATCGAAACAGAGACTTTTAAAACTGAAGAAAGAAAATAAGGAAGACTTCTATAAACAAGTTATCGATGCTTTTGGTCAGAAGGAGCTGCAAATGGACTCCATTTATAAGTACAGGTAAGACCATAATAACGTTTTTTTTAATTAAATGTGCTTTTCATGATGGTATGCTTACATCACACTCAAAGCGCACGCCTAAATTTTATGGATTCCTTTTGGTAAACGCCGGAGTGAGAAGAGGTTTTAAAATAATTACCGCATGCACGGCCATCCCGCCGGTTTCCGGTAAACGCAGGTGTGACAGGAGGTTTTAAATTAATTAACGCCCCTGCGGCTATTCAAGGAAATACGGTACTAACGTTCAGAGGTGTGGACTCGAGTCACATGACTTGGACTCAAATCATGAATTTAATGACTTTAGACTCGACTTGACAAAATGTAAAGAGACTTGCAACTCGACTTAGACTTTAACATCAATGACTTGTGACTTCACTTGGACTTGAGCCTTTTGACTTGACAAGACTTGCTACTTTCCCCAAAACCCAAAGATTAAAAAGTTATTCAGGAGCGCTCCGTATCTTTCATTGTGTACGTGTGTGTCTGTCAGCGTGTGTGCTGCCTGTCAGTACAACATCCAATCAAATTACATCCACTTTGTTTTCATCCCACAGCATTCATCCAATCAAATTGCAGGACAACCAACGAAGAAGAGCTGTCAAACAACGCGGCAGTGAGAAAAAATGATACCAAAGATAGCTTCGTTCGGGTATTAAAACTACGAGTTGGTCAACAAAAAACGAATTGCAGTATGCTAAACATGCGGTTCGAAGATTACAGACGGACAACTTCCAACTTTGTTCGACATTTGAAGTTGCACAAAGAACGTAACGTCAGTCAGCGTTTATTGGCTAAGTAACGTAACTTTTATTTGCTGTGTAGTTAAATCAGTGAGGCTGTAAACTCACTGCCAAAGTTATAACGGGTTGCATGAGGTACCTACACTTAACATTACGTCAGTCAATGTATCACACACGGTAACGTAACCTTAGACGGCGGTCAGCAGCACCGCGTATTTTAGCCACCTACAAATAGACAAACATAGTCAAACAAAGGTCAGTTAAAATGTATACCATATTAAGATACTATATTAACAATGTGTACATATTGCATAGGGCCCTGACATCTAAAAAGTACAACTCTGTTCATTGTTATGTTCATGTATTTGTTATGGTTTTCATGCGTACGCACACATCAACACACATTCAGTATGAGATGAGATAAGGTAAGAACAGGATAGAAACTGCTGTGGAACTATCCATCCATCCATCCATCCATTTTCTACCGCTTGTCCCTTTCGGGGTCGTGGATAATGGTAACACTTTTGTACAAATTAGTACAGTTGCACTTGTTTTTTCAAATGTGTTTATTCTGTAAAGGAATGAGTTAAATGTTTAAAATGACTGGTAATAGTGCTTTTATGAAGTGCAACATCTGCACTATTTTTTTTCCTGCAATTTCAAAGGCACTAGTTTTAATAAATAAATACAGCGTTTTAAAAGGATACACAATCTGTGTAAATATATTAGTCTTTGGTTAAAAGGACTTGAAAGGACTCGAAACTCAAAATGCAGGACTTGACTTGAGACTTTCCAGTCTTGACTTTGGACTTGACTCGGGACTTGCCTGTCTTGACTCGATACTTGAGGGCAAAGACTTGAGACTTATGACTTGCAAAACAATGACTTGGTCCCACCTCTGCTAACGTTAGCATGCTGGCATTTGTAACACATTTTCTAGATATTCATAACAGAATAATTTATTGTGGTTCTTGACACATGGTCATGCTAACATTTTAAACACATTTTTTTTTTAGGTATTTATCACAGAATAATATATTTTGGTTGTTGACACATGGTAATATTAACATTTTAGCATGCTAACATTTTTAACACTTTTTTCAGATAGTCATCGCAGAGTAATATATTTTGGTACTTGATGCGTAGTAATGACATTTTACATGCTAATGTTTTCATTGTAAACCTGAAAGATTTGTGAAAAATGCTGAGTAATATATTTTGGTACTTCACACATGGTATTTTTACCATTTTAACATACTAACGTTAGCATGCTAGCATTTGTAAGACATTTTTTAGGTTTTCTTGGCAGAATAATATATTTTGGTTCTTGACACATGGTCATGGTAACATTTTAGCATGCTAACATTTAAAAAAATTTTTTTAGATAGTCATCGCAGAGTAATATATTTTGCTATGTGATGCGTAGTAATGTTGACATTTTAATATGCTAACGTTAGCATTTTTAACAAAGCCTTCAGGTTTACAATGCAGATCAATATATTTTGGTACTGGACGCATGGTAATGTTATCAGTTTAACATACTAACGTTAGCATGCTAGCATTTGTAAAATTTTCTAGGCATTTATCGCAGAATAATATATTTTGGTTCTTGACACATGGTAACGTTTTCATTTTAGCATGCTAACATTTTTTTAGACATTCATCGCAGAGTACTATAGTTTGGTACTTGATGCGTAGTAATGTTGACATTTTAACATGCTAACCTTGGCATTTTTAACAAATATTTCAGGTTTACAATGCAGAGTAATATATTTTGGTACTTGATGCATGGTAATGTTATAATTTTAACATACTAACGTTAGCATGCTAGCATTTTCAACACTTTCTCAGTTTTACATTGCAGAGTAACATATTTTGGTAAATGACGCATGTTAGCATTCTAGCAATTTAAGCAATTCATCGCAAAGTAATATTTTGGTACTTCACACATGGTAATGTTAACATTTTAGCATGCTAATATTTTTAACAATTTTTTTTATATATTCATCACAGATTAATATATTTTGGCATGTGATGCGTAGTAATGTTGACATTTTAACATGCTAACCTTAGCATTTTTAACAAATATTTCAGGTTTATGCAGATTAATATATTTTGGTACTTGATGCATGGTAATGTTATCATTTTAACATACTAATGTTAGCATGCTAACACATTTTCTAGGTATTCATCGCAGAATAATATATTTTGGTTATTTAAACATGGTAATGTTAACATTTTCGCATGCAAACATTTTTTACAAATATTTTAGAAATTCATCGCAGAGTAATATAGTTTGGTACTGATATGTAGTAATGTTAACATTTTAACATGCTAAAGGTAGCATTTTTAACAAATCTTCCAGGTTTACAATGCAGAGTAATATGTTTTGGTACTTGACGCATGGTAATGTTATCATTTTAACATACCAACGTTAGCATACAAGCATTTAACACATTTTTTCAGTTTTACATTGCAGAGTAACATTTTGGTACATGACACATGTTAGCATGCTAGCAATTTAAACACATTTTTTAAGTATTCATCGAAGAGTAATATTTTGGTACTTGATGCATGGTAATGTTAACATTTTAAAATGCGAATGTTAGCATTTAAACCTTTTTTCCCAGGTTTACAATGCAGAGTAATATATTTTGGCACTTGACGCATGCTACAGTTAGTATGGTAACATTAAACATATCTTTTTTAACTCGGGTATACATCTGTCATTTTTGGTATTTCACTAATTCTAACTGTAGGCATGCTATTGTTAGCATAATACTGCTAGCATGTTTCCTTTTGAGCGCTTTTTAAACATTTTTTATTACTTGACGCTATCTGGCATCTTAGTTCAACTTTGGCTCTTCAGCATTCACATCAAATTTCTAACAAAAAAGCATTTTCTCATAAATGTATACAGGTCTTGAAGGTGAAAACAACCAAAACGGCCTTCGATCTTTTGATTAGTCAGTCTGTGGCCCTCACTGGAAAAAGTCTGATCTACAGAGTTTGACATATTGCCCATCGTCAATGAGAAGAATGTTAAACACATCAATGACCTTGATCAACGATAAGTTGTTCTGCGCTCCTGTTTCCATGCTAGTGTTGTATCGAGCATCCAAATAGCGCACTCACTTGCTTCAAGATGCAAATAGTAATGTTGATCTATTACTAATTATTGAACATACACAACTAGGGATGGGTACCGAAGCCAGCAATTTTTTTTGGGCACAGACCGAATCCCACAGGATCTCCTGGGCACCGCTTCACATAAAACCCAACGGTCACGCCCACTTTAGCAAACTACTTCTAGGTACTTCTACGTAAAAGTTCCAATGCCAATAAAGACAATAACTCAAAAAAACGCTCCAACCTAAGTTAAGTAAGGCTCCACTTTTCCAAAACTACACTAGCTTGATGCGAAAACCCATTGGCGTTGCTATTGATATGCTACTGATTAGCATTAGCGGTTTTACATGGCGATTTCAACGCCTCCAAATGTGTTCATAAGATGCACGCTACACTCAAAACAGCTGGTGCGTAATAAGTACAATACTTACAGTATTAACACTTTGTAGGGCGCAACAAAAGACAAAGACAGCAAAGACTGAAGTGACTAGGCAACATACCATAAACCACACTAGTGTGCCGTGAGATACAGTCTGGTGTGCCGTGGGAGATTATCTAATTTCACCTATTTGGGGTAAAACATATTTTTCGCAAACCAGTAATTATAGTCTGCGAATGATGTGTTGTTGTTGAGTGTCGGTGCTGTCTAGAGCTCGGCAGAGTCACCGTGTAATACTCTTCCATATCAGTAGGTGGCAGCATGTAGCTAATTGCTTTGTAGATGTCGGAAACAGCGGGAGGTAGTGTGCAGGTAAAAAGGTATCTAATGCTGAAACCAAAAATAAACAAAAGGTGAGTGCCCCTAAGAAAAGGCATTGAAGCTTAGGGAAGGCTATGTAGAACGAAACTAAAACTGAACTGGCTACAAAGTAAACAAAAACAGAATGCTGGATGACAGCAAAGACTTACTGTGGAGCAAAGATGGCGTCCACAATGTACATCCGAACATGACACGACAATCGACAATGTCCCCACGAAGAAGGATAAAAACAAAGTACCGTATTTTTCGGATTATAAATCGCAGTTTTTTTCATAGTTTGGCCGGGAGTGCGATTTATACTCTGGAGCGACTTATGTGTGAAATTATTAACACATTACCGTAAAATATCAAATAATATTATTTATCTCATTAATGTAAGAGACTAGATGTACCGATAGAAGAGGAAGCGGCGCATTGTCTACCTTTGGAGTTGGCAGAGTTGTTTAGAAGCGTCACCGAGGAAGAAGATTTCATGGGATTTAGCAATTAGGAGTGACAGATTGTTTGGTAAACGTATAGCATGTTCTATATGTTATAGTTATTTGAATGAATCTTACCATAATATGTTACGTTAACATACCAGGCACGTTCTCAGTTGGTTATTTATGCCTCATATAATGTACACTTATTCAGCCTGTTGTTCACTATTCTTTATTTATTTTAAATTGCCTTTCAAATGTCTATTCTTGCTGTTGAATTTTATCAAATACATTTCCCCCAAAAATGCGACTTATGTTTTTTTCCTTCTTTATTATGCATTTTCGGCCGGTGCGGTGCAAATTACACTCCAGAGCGATTTATAATCCGAAAAATACGGTAGATGCGGGGAATATCGCTCAAAGGAAGACATGAAACTGCTACAGGAAATTACCAAAAAAAGAGAAAAAAACCACCAAAATAGGAGCGCAAGACAAGAACTAAAACACTACACACAGGAAAACAGCAAACAACTCCAAATAAGTCAGGGGGTGATGTGACAGGTGGTGACAGTACACCTACTTTGAGACAAGAGCTATATTGACGCATGCTTGGTTATGGTTTAAAGTCATATTCAACAATTGCGACAACTTTTTTACTGTCAACTGAGTTTCGTTTTTTAATGATTTCTGCTGGGGGTGTGCCTCCGCATTTTTTTTCGACGCAAAAAATGTGCCTTGGCTCAAAAAAGGTTGAAAAACACTGCCATAAACTACACACATGATCAGCTCATTTTTAAATGTTGCAATAAAAAATTATGAAAAACAATATTTATTAACACAAATGTACTGAAAACTGGTCACGTTGAGTGGTGGGTCCCCAGAACGCGGGTTGAAATGTGACAATGGTGGGTGGAGGCAGTGTTTCCCATAAACTGCCAAGATACCTGTGGCGGTGGGGGCGTGGCTATGGGCGTGGTCACCATGACATCAGAGCAATTTGCATAATTTACTACAATATGATTTTCTCTAAAAAGGCTCAAAAAATTTATACTTACTAATTAATAATAACAGTTTTGTTTTAAACGTCCATCCATCCATCCATCCATTTTACAATATAATTACAACACTTTATGTACATATTTATATACAGATTTGAACAATAAGTTATTCACTGAAATACATTTATTAATTGTGGTTCTTACAAAAAATATATCTTATAAAATATAAAAGCTAAAATGTCTCTTAAAGCTCTGCCCCTTTAATTAGTGCATACTAAATAATTTAACTTTAGCCTACTACTACAACCATATTATTTACCAGCAACATAAAGTGAAACAGAGGCAGAGGTGTCCTGCCACAGTCAGTAACAAATAAACAGAAAACAGTAGTGGTCAAATACAAATAAGGCAGCAAGAGAAGTATCCTACACTTCTCTTTTGTAAAGTAAATCTCAACAGCCTACATGGGCATCTACATCAACTATATGATTTGCCTGAGAAGCTGGACAGGACAAAAAAATAAATAAATAAAAAAATTATTTGTGGCGGACGTAATTATTTCGTGGCGGGCTGCCACAAATAAATGAATGTGTGGGAAACACTGGTGGAGGTGCTTACCTTGACGTTGGCCTCCTGCATGTTGATGACCCGGTCCAAATCGGGCTGAGCGGCGTTGGCGTTGCCGATCAGCAGGTAGAAGGTGGCGCGCAGCAGCAGCGCCTCTGCCATGTAGCGGCCCTCAAAGTCCACCTCCTTGGTGCACTCGCTGATGATCTTGTCGTAGTTCTCCTCCTCCATGTACTGCTTGGCCTTCAGGTAACCAGAGCTGAGGAGGAGGAGCAATGAGAAAAAGGCGGAGATGACGTCACCCTTCAAGATCTTCTCAGACCTGGCGGTGACCTCGGCGGTCTCGCCCTCCTTGTCCTTGTCCTCGTCTTTCTTCTCGCCCTTCTGCAGCGGCTGTGAGATGATGTCGTCGGTGAAGGAACCAAAGTAGGACTTGATGAACTGGGGGGAAGGCATCATGGGCTCACGATTCTGCCAGAGCGGACGGAGGGAAAAAAAGGTTACTTTTCACAAAGCAGGGTGTATTCTTCTTTTACGCATCGTTCACCAGGCAGGTCCACATCCTTTCCCCTGAAGGCAACATACACCATTTACTTTTTATAGCCAAAAAAACTAAGGCTGAAACGACGCGTCGACGTAGTCGGTTACGTAAATACGTCGACGCCATTTTTGTGCGTCGACGCGTCGCATATTTACGTCACACTACCGTCATGGCGAAGCGCAAAGCAGACGATCAAAGCAGAGGATGCGAGCGGTGCGAGCGAGGGGGTAAAATCACGCCAAAAGTGGTCAAAAGTGTGGAAGTATTTCAATACACAGCCTAATAATGTTGTTGAATGCACAGTGTCGAGCGTAAATGGCCTATCATAGCAGCACAATGGCTATGAACGAACATTTGAAAAGAAAACCATCAACCATCAACTAGTCAATCGTCCGCGTGAGCATACGTTGTCATCATTACACAAAAACATGAATGTGTCATTTGTATCTGCTAGGGGTGTAACGGTACGTGTTTTGTATTGAACCGTTTCGGTACGGGGCTTTCGGTTCGGTACGGGGGTGTACCGAACGAGTTTCTAAGCTAAAGCTAACTTTAGCTGCTAAAGTCTTAACAAGCTGCTTCGCTCCTGCCTCTGTCTCAGCACGCAGCATTGTCCCACCCACACAACCATCTGATTGGTACACACGCAGCATTGTCCCACCCACACAACCATCTGATTGGTACACACGAAGATTATCAGCCAATCAGCAGTGCGTATTCAGAGCGCATGTAGTCAGCGCTTCAGCGTGGAGCAGATAGGTGTTTAGCAGGTGAGCATCAGGCAGCGGACTCTCCCCAAATGATAATAAACACCTCCCAGTCAACTACTAGTAACATCACTATGAGCCCGTTGACCTTCTAGAAACTTAAACTGCAGCTCAGCTCACTCGCAGTCCTGGCTTGAGGTGAAGGCTAATTACCTCTCAGTTCCAGCCACATCGACCCCTTCTGAGCGCCTATTTTCAGCTGCTGGGAATATTGTAAACAAGAAAAGAAGCAGAGCATGTAGACATGCTAACCTTTCTTCATTACAACTGTTAGTCACTCACTGGAATGAGTAGAATTGGTTATTGTGTACTGTGTTGGACTGGATGTTTATTTTGCACATTTTAAAAGCAATACTTAATGTTTACAGTGCTCCAGAATATTTAGATTGGCACTTTTTTGTATTGGATGTTTATCTTTATTTTTGCACATTTTAGCAAATAAGCAATACTTTCACTTTTGTTGAAATGTTTACACTGTTGTTACAGAATATTTCGTTTTACACTTTTTTGTATTGGATGTTTATCTTTATTTTTGCACATTTTAAAGCAAAATAAGCAATACTTTTACTTTTGAAATGCTTATACTATTGCAGAATATTAAGATTTGCACTAGATGTTGACTTTTATATTTGCACATTAAAAAGCATATAAGCTACTTTTAATTTTGTTAAAGGTTAAAAGTTTTAAATGTTTACATTGTTACAGAATATTTAGTCATGTTGTTGTCAATGTTGACTGAGTGGCCATACTTCTTTTTTTTTGTAAATAAAAGCCATGCCTTTCGAAAAAACTGGCCTACATTTATTTTTTCATCTTCATTTTGAATAAAAAAATAATCGGTAAAAGGAAAAATAATTATAGATTAATCGAAAAAAATAATCTATAGATTAACCGATTAATCGAAAAAAAATCTATAGATTAATCGATAGAAAAATAATCGTTAGCTGCAGCCTTAAAAAAAAAACAAGAATTCTTTGAAAAAAAAAAAAAGGTGGCGGTGCCACTTTTGGACATTTATAGAACACAAATGATCAACAAAATATTCTGTAGGACAAAATTAGAGTTTTAAGGAGCAAGATTTGATTAGATCAGTGTTTTTCAACCACTGTGCCGCGGCGTGAGATACAGTCTGGTGTGCCGTGGGAGATGATGTAATTTCACCAATTTGGGTTAACCCTTGTGCAACCTTAAAGATTGACTACACACACTTACTCTTAGGATCCAAAAGAGATCCGTTCACAAAAATGTCAACGCTTGCAATATTTGAACAACTCCAACAACTTATTTTAATGGCCTTTTTGTCATAAATAGCAACAGTTTTTTTTATAATGTGAAAATGCAAAATATGTAATATTTTTAAAAATAAGTTGCAGAGTGGAATATTTGACCTTGATTAGGTCAATTATTCGTGATAACATTGAATTTTATACAGTAGATAAGTAGACAAAAACTATAATTTTTACAGTGCAGAGAGAAACAGGCAGGACTCGGTTACATTTATTGAGTTTACAGAAGTATTTTATATATATCTGCCGTGGTATACACATATAACTGCACAAAATCATTTTTGATGCATTTTAGCGGGTTAATGGCAGTCTAACTAATTTACGCTCATCAAAGCTCCAATAATAACGCTTTCACAATCACTCTTAAACTACAATTTTCTTGTCTATCAATTGGCAAGAATGAGATTCATTTGGTTTTTATGGAAAAATCTAAGTGATATACCAGGATTACTCTCTTTTAAAATACATCAGTTATAATGGGAGTCATCCATCCATCCCTTTTCTACTGCTTGTCCCTTTTGGGGTCGCAGGGGGTGCTGGAGCCTATCTCACCTGCATTCAATAGAACCGAAATAGTTCTTAAGAGAATATGTGTAAACTTAATGTTTGTATCCTATTCTAACAACTTGCAATCAAAAACACATTGCAATTGAATAAAATTAACTTATGAAAAGCTTCCTGGCAAAAATTCTGACTGCGAACCTTCAAACTGAACAATCTTATCACATAAGTAACCGGTTTTCGGCCCTACTGTAGGAGAGCACAAGGGTTAAAAATATTTTTTGCAAAGCAGTAATTATAATCCGTAAATAATGTGCCATTGTTGAGTGTTGGTGCTGTCTAGAGCTCGGCAGAGTAACCATGTTATTCTCTTCCATATCAGTAAGTGGCAGCCGGTAGCTTATTGCTTTGTAGATGTCGGTAACAGGTCGTGTGAGACGACGATGGTTTGTCGTGATCACAATATGCAGGCGACAGCGGGAGGCAGCGTGCGGGTAAAAAGGTATCTAATGCTTAAACCAAAAATAAACAAAAAGGTGAGTGCCCCTAAGAAAAGGCATTGAAGCTTAGGGATGGCTATGCAGAACGAAACTAAAACTGAACTGTCTACAAAGTAAACAAAAACGGAATGCTGGACTACAGCAAAGACTTACAGCGTGTGGAGCAGACAGCGTCTACAAAGTGCATCCGTACATGACATGACAATCAACAATGTCCACACAAAATAAGATAGCAACAACTTAAATGTTCTTGATTGCTAAAAAAGCAGGTGCGGGTAATAGCGCTCAAAGGAAGACATGAAACTGCGACAGGAAAATAAAAAAAAAAACAGGAAAAGCCACCAAAATAGGAGCGCAAGACAAGAAGTAAAACACAACACACAGGAAAACAGCAAAAAACTCTAAATAATTCACGGCGTACAATCTTTCGTCAGAGCGTGGTGGGACACTGTCCAAGGGTACAGGTGTACGCGCTCTCCTCATTGAGCCAAATTTAATTCTGTCTCTGTTTGATTCCTTGCTTCTTTGTCTGTTTAATAGATGTCATCAGTGTTTAAAACTGACGAGCATAGTTTGTAGGGTCAAAGTACACAATCGAATATCTTAGTTAATCACACAGTCATTTGTTTACTTAAGTTTAGATTGAAATACGTCCTTTTAAAATCGGGAAAGATGTTAATGTTTCTTGTTTTCCTGTACCGCATTTTCCGCACCATAAGCCGCACCTAAAAACCACAATTTTTCTCAAAAGCTGACAGTGCAGCCAATAACCCGGTGCGCCTTATATATGGATTAATATTAATATTTATTTTCATAAAGTTTAGGTCTTTCCCCGTAAAAGAGGAAGCGCTTCTTCTTCTACCGTAAGCAACCGCCCCCATAGAAGAGGACGCGCTTCTTCTTCTACTGTAAGCAACCGCCAAGGTGAGCACCCGCCCCCGTAGAAGAAGAAGCGCGCGGATATTACGTTTCATTTCATTTGTGTGTTTCTGTAAAGACCACAAAATGTCTCCTACTAAGAGACACGCGTACAAGGTTCCACTGACTTTTGATATTCATGTGAACCGCACTGTGGATACAACGGGAACACGTACGGTGAATATTCGCACCACAGGGAATGAGAAGTCGTCCTACTGTGGTTCTAGCTTGCCATGCTAACGGCCAGAAACTTCCACCCACGGTGATATTCAAAAGGAAGACCTTGCCAAAAGAGAACTTTCCAGCCGGCGTCATCATAAAAGCTAACTCGAAGGGATGGATGGATGAAGAAAAGATGAGCGAAGGGACCGGGTGACTTTTTTCATGCAGCTCCGTCCCTGTTGATCTATGACTGCATGCGTCCACATCATAGATGGTGTCAAAAAACAAGTGAAGCACACCGAAGAAGAATAATTCGAGGGATTTGTGGATGAGTAATAACTTCAGAAAGTGAGCTTTAAATGTTTATTTTGTGTGTTGTGTGACACTAACGTTCGAGCAACGTTGAGTTATTGATGTTGCTATTGCTCTGCACTATTTTGAGTGTTACTATTTTTGTGATTGCACATTTGCACATTACATTTTGGGAGTGAACAGAGTTGTTAGAACGCTGGTTTGTGATATATTATTAAAGTTTGACTGACCTATCTGACTGTTTTTTTGACATTCCCTTTAGCGTAGCGTAGGTGCGGCTAATAACACGGGGCGGCTAATAGGTAAACAAAGTTTTGAAATATGCCATTCATTGAAGGTGCGGCTTACAACACGGGGCGGCTTATAGTGCGGAAAATACGGTAAGCTAGCAAGTTAGCGCCAGTAAGTTTGTCAAAGTGCAGTTATCAATCATGGTTTTTACATCATTTAATTTGTGTTATTATTGGGACTTACGGTGTTTTGTGTCTGAAAACCGTGGTCAAATCTGAACCGTGGCTTTTGAGAGGCCAACATTATGAAGAGAGTTGCATCCTGACCTTGTATTTCTCTTTGGCCTTCTCCTTTCCCAGCTGCTTGAGCACCTTGTCTGCCAGCAACATGCTCTGCTGGTTCTGGAAGGCCTCCAAGATGCACACCGCCGTCACATCTGGTCAAGTCAAAGCATGGCAACCACCGGTGACGTACTTCCATATTTACAGGACATGAAAGATGGCTGACCCCATACAGAAAGCGGCAGTCTACCTTCCAGGCATTCCTTCTTGTTGTCCAGCTTCTCCAGCGCTTTGGCCCGCCTGAAGAGAGCTTTGATGTAGCGGGGATTGAGCTCCACCGCCTGGGAGCAGTCCTGCACCACTTCTGTCCACTTCATCTGCAACCAAATCCAGAAGGATTGTATTACTGCATGAACACGTCCAACAACTCCAGCTTTCCTCTGAGGTCTCAGTGCAGGGGTGTCCAAAGTGCGGCACATTCATCATTTTGGTTAGCATTCTAAAATTAGCATGCTAGCTGTTTTGCTAATTTTGTAGGTATACACCTCAGCATCAAATATTTTGTTATTTGAAATGATAGCTGTTAGCATGCTAACATGAGAATGCTAGCTTTTCTTTGCTAATTTTGTAGGCATACACCTCAGGGTCAAATGATTTGTTACTTGCTGTTCGCATGCTAAGGTCAGTATGCTAGCTTTTTTTTTTAGCCAATTTTGTAGGTATACGTTGCAGTCATATTTTGGTACTTGATGTATGCTAACATTAGCATGCTGGCATTGATAACACATTTTTTTAAAGAACTCACCTTAGAGTATTTGCTGCTTGACGCATGTTAGGATGCTAACATTAACATGCTCACTTTTTTTCAGCTAATTTTAGACATTTTATACACCTCAGCGTCAAATATTTAGCTACTTGCTGTTAGCATGCTAACTGCAGTATGCTAGCTTTTTTTTTTTATTAGCTAATTTTGTAGGTATACATTTCAGTTCATTTTGGTACTTGATGCATACTAACATTAGCAAAAATGTTCAAGATCTCACCTTAGAGTATTTGGTGCTTGACGCATGTTAGGGTGCTAACATTAACATGCTCACTTTTTTCCCCTGCTAATTTTATACACCTCAACGTCAAATATTTTGCTGCTTGCTGTTAGCATGCTAACGTCAGTATCCTAGCTTTTTTTTATAGCTAATTTTGTAGGTATACATTTCAGCCATATTTTGGTACTTGATGCATGCTAACATTAGCATTAGGGATGTCTGATAATTGCTTTTTTGCCCATATCCGATATTCCGATATTGTCCAACTCTTAATTATCGATACCGATATCAACCGATACCGATATATATACAGTCGTGGAATTAACACATTATTATGCCTAATTTGGACAACCAGGTATGGTAAAGGTAAGGTCCTTTTTTTTAAAATTCATAAAATAAAATAAGATAAATAAATTGAAAACATTTTCTTGAATAAAAAAGAAAGTAAAACAATATAATAACAGTTACATAGAAACCAGTAATTAATGAAAATGAGTAAAATTAACTGTTAAAGGTTAGTACTATTAGTGGACCAGCAGCACGCACAATCATGTGTGCTTACGGACTGTATGCCTTGCAGACTGTATTGATATACAGGTAAAAGCCAGTAAATTAGAATATTTTGAAAAACTTGATTTATTTCAGTAATTGCATTCAAAAGGTGTAACTTGTACATTATATTTATTCATTGCACACAGACTGATGCATTCAAATGTTTATTTCATTTAATTTTGATGATTTGAAGTGGCAACAAATGAAAATCCAAAATTCCGTGTGCCACAAAATTAGAATATTACTTAAGGCTAATACAAAAAAGGGATTTTTAGAAATGTTGGCCAACTGAAAAGTATGAAAATGAAAAATATGAGCATGTACAATACTCAATACTTGGTTGGAGCTCCTTTTGCCTCAATTACTGCGTTAATGCGGCGTGGCATGGAGTCGAGTTTCTGGCACTGCTCAGGTGTTATGAGAGCCCAGGTTGCTCTGATAGTGGCCTTCAACTCTTCTGCGTTTTTGGGTCTGGCATTCTGCATCTTCCTTTTCACAATACCCCACAGATTTTCTATGGGGCTAAGGTCAGGGGAGTTGGCGGGCCAATTTAGAACAGAAATACCATGGTCCGTAAACCAGGCACGGGTAGATTTTGCGCTGTGTGCAGGCGCCAAGTCCTGTTGGAACTTGAAATCTCCATCTCCATAGAGCAGGTCAGCAGCAGGAAGCATGAAGTGCTCTAAAACTTGCTGGTAGACGGCTGCGTTGACCCTGGATCTCTAGGAAACAGAGTGGACCGACACCAGCAGATGACATGGCACCCCAAACCATCATTGATGGTGGAAACTTTACACTAGACTTCAGGCAACGTGGATCCTGTGCCTCTCCTGTCTTCCTCCAGACTCTGGGACCTCGATTTCCAAAGGAAATGCAAAATTTGCTTTCGTCAGAAAACATGACTTTGGACCACTCAGCAGCAGTCCAGCTCTTTTTTTCAGGGTCAACGCAGCCGTCTACCAGCAAGTTTTAGAGCACTTCATGCTTCCTGCTGCTGACCTGCTCTATGGAGATGGAGATTTCAAGTTCCAACAGGACTTGGCGCCTGCACACAGTGCAAAATCTACCCGTGCCTGGTTTACGGACCATGGTATTTCTGTTCTAAATTGGCCCGCCAACTCCCCTGACCTTAGCCCCATAGAAAATCTGTGGGGTATTGTGAAAAGGAAGATGCAGAATGCCAGACCCAAAAACGCAGAAGAGTTGAAGGCCACTATCAGAGCAACCTGGGCTCTCATAACACCTGAGCAGTGCCAGAAACTCATGGACTCCATGCCACACCGCATTAACGCAGTAATTGAGGCAAAAGGAGCTCCAACCAAGTATTGAGTATTGTACATGCTCATATTTTTCATTTTCATACTTTTCAGTTGGCCAACATTTCTAAAAATCCCTTTTTTGTATTAGCCTTAAGTAATATTCTAATTTTGTGGCACACGGAATTTTGGATTTTCATTTGTTGCCACTTCAAATCATCAAAATTAAATGAAATAAACATTTGAATGCATCAGTCTGTGTGCAATGAATAAATATAATGTACAAGTTACACCTTTTGAATGCAATTACTGAAATAAATCAAGTTTTTCAAAATATTCTAATTTACTGGCTTTTACCTGTATATTGATATATAATGTAGGAACCACAATATTAATAACAGAAAGAAACAACCCTTTTGTGTGAATGAGTGTAAATGGGGGAGGGAGGTTTTTTGGGTTAGTGCACTAATTGTAAGTGTATCTTGTGTTTGTTATGTTGATTTAATAATTAAAAAAAAAAATTACAAAAATGATAGCGATAATAAAAAAACCGATACCGATATAATTTCCGATATTACATTTTAAAGCATTTATCTGCCGATACTATCGGACATCTCTAATTAGCATGGTAGCATTTTCAACACATTTTTTTCAAGTACCGTATTTTTCGGACTATAAGTCGCAGTTTTTTTCATAGTTTGGCAGGGGGTGCGACTTATACTCAGGAGCGACGTATGTGTGAAATTATTAACACATTACCTTAAAATATCAAATAATATTATTTAGCTCATTCACCTAAGAGACTATCAATCAATCAATCAATCAATGTTTATTTATACAGCCCTAAATCACAAGTGTCTCAAAGGGCTGCACTAGACATATACATAAGATTTCATGGGATTTAGCGATTAGGAGTGACAGATAGTTTGGTAAACGTATAGCATGTTCTATATGTTATAGTTATTTGAATGACTCTTACCATAATATGTTACGTTAACATACCAGGCACGTTCTCAGTTGGTTATTTATGCCTCATATAACGTAAACTTATTCAGCCTGTTCACTATTCTTTATTTATTTTTAAATTGCCTTTCAAATGTCTATTCTTGGTGTTGGCTTTTATCAAATACATTTCCCCAAAGAATGCGACTTATACTCCAGTGCGACTTATATGTTTTTTTCCTTCTTTATAATGCATTTTCGGCCGGTGCGACTTATACTCCGGAGCGACTTATAGTCCGAAAAATACGGTACACACCTCAGAGTAATATATTTGGTGCTTGACCCATGTTAAGATGCTAACATTAACATGCTCACTTTTTTTCCAGATAATTTTATATACCTCAGCGTCAAATATTTTGCTACTTGCTGTTAGCATGCTAACGTCAGTATCCCAGCTTTTTTTATTTAGCTAATTTGTAGTTATACATTTCAGCTCATTTTGGTACTTGATGCATGCTAACATTAGCATGAAAACATTTTTTTACAAGTACACACCTCAGAGTAATATATTTGGTGCTTGACGCATGTTAGGATGCCAACATTAACATGATCACTTTTTTCCCCAGCTAATTTTATACACCTCATCGAGAAATATTCTGTTACTTGACGAATGATAGCTGTTAGCATGCTAATGTCAGTATGCTTGTTCTTTTTTTTTTTTTAAACAGTTTGTAAGTATACACCTATATATGGTGAATGGGTCATGTATAGCGCTTTTCTACTTTCAAGGTACTCAAAGCGCTTTGAGACTATTTACACATTCACACACTGATGGCAGGAGTTGCCATGCAAGGCCCTAACCACGACCCATCAGGAGCAAGGGGGAAATTTCTTGCTCAAGGACACAACGGACGTGACTAGGATGGCGGAAGCTTGGGATCAAATTAGGAAGTCTCAAGTTGCTACCACCCAAGCCACACCGGCCTATATTAATAAAAAAAAATTAAAAAAAATTTATATACAGTATATATATTTTTTTCCTAATATATATTTAAAAAAAAATAAAAATTAAAAAAAAAATATATATATATATTTAAAATATATATTTTTTTAAATGTACAGTATATATATATATAATTTAAATAAATATATATATAAAAAACATTTTTTTTAAAATGTATATATATTATATATATATATAATTTTTTTAAATATACATATATATATATATTTATGTATAAATATATATAAGGAAAAAATATATATACATATATATTAAATATATATATATATATATATATTTATATATATATATTTATATATTTATTTCTAAATATATATAAGGAAAAAAAACAAAAACATATATTAAATATATATATATATATATATATATATATATATATATATATATGCATATATATATATATATATATATATATGCATATATATATATATATATGCATATATATATATATATATATATATATATAGTATTTTTTTAATATATATATTAGGGGAGACTTTTTTTTCTTCCTTATATTTAATTAAAAAAAATTATTATAAAAAAAAATATATATATATATATATATATATATTTTTTTAAATACTTATTTTCTAATATATATATATATATATATATATACACATATATATACACATATATATATATATACACATATATACATATAAATAATTTAACAAAAAATATATATTGAAAAATATATATATATTTAAAAAATATAAATATATCTATATCTTTTATTTAAATACTTATATAGTGAAATAAAATGGTTTTTAAATATATATATATTTTTTAAATATATATATTTTTCAATATATATATTTTGTTAAATTATATACAGTATATATATATATATATATATATATATATATATACATACACATTTTTTTTTAATATATATATATTTTTAAATTATATATATATGCATACTAGCATTTTAAACACACTTCAAGTACACGCCTTAGAGTAATACATTTTGGTACTTGTCGCATGTTAGTTAGCATTTTAGAATGCTGACATGAGCACACTTGCTTTTTTAGCTAATTTAGTAGGTATTTGGCAGGTTATATTTTCCTATTACATTAATGCTAACTGCACGCATGCTAGGGGTGGGAATCTTTGGGCACCTTACAATTCAATAAATAATCGATTATTGATGCATCTTTAATTGATATATATTTATTTTTGTTTCACTGAATAAGCGTTTATCACTTGCACCTTGAAAGAACAGTGCATTATTAATAACAGTTGAATTAATTCCCAACACATTTATTAAATTAATGAAAATGTGTCAAACTGGGTGGCCTAAAATAAAGGAGCTGGTCTGATGTCTCGCTGCAGTCAGCCAGATTTTACAACTGTCTGCATTTTATTATTCATAATAAATCAATCGATTGATTTCAAACCGATACTGCAATTGTCCATGTCCGAATTGTGATGCATATAAAAATCGATTATTTACCCCACCTCCAACGCATGCTATTGTTAGCATAACACTATTAGCATGCTCGCTTTTTTAGCTCATATTTTCTGTTACTTGACACTGGACAGCGTGCGAACTGTTAGCATTTCAGTTTGGCTATGGCTCTTCAGCGTTCGCAGGAAATTTCTACTGGAATTGAATTTTCTAGTTCTTTGAAAAACATCTCTATATTGTACAAAGTTTGGCCGTCCCTGCTTTTGTGTCAACGTCAAACCTGCTGCTCGTAGGCCGCCGCTCTGTTCTGGTAAAACGTTGACAGGTCGCTCTTCTGCTCAGCGGGGCACAGGGCGATGGCCTCGGTGTAGCACTGGATGGCGTTCTCGTACTTGGCCGCCTTGAAGTACTTGTTGCCTCGGTTCTTGGCTCCTTGGGCACGGTCCAAAGGACTCTGCAAAGCCAGACAGTACAATTCTGTATGTGATTCCACACTTTGACAATACTTCTGATGGGAACTGGCGCTACACAAATCAAACAGACTAAACAAAAATGCGTTAAATGTGCAATAAAAAGGAGCTGCTGGGAGATAATCATTACATTCAATGTGTTAATCATTACAGTTTCTAGAATGTTCCTGGACTTTCACTGTTAATGAGGTTAACAACTAAACAGGGAAGACTTATTAATATTTAAGTAAAAAAATCTGTGGAGGTTCGTTTGTGCCTTCAGTACAAAAACTCTTTTTTTTGATACTGTATTTATGTAACTGAATGTTTTGAAATGTCATTTTGTGAACTCAATTTGTTTTACATCAAACTCTGCTGACGATTTCTTGAATAAAAATTGCTGAGCAAAATGTGTGCTTAAAAATACATCCGGTCTTCGAGTGAGCCAATGAGGTCCAGTCTTTTCCTGAAGTGACTTTGGAAGTTCATTTATGTCTTTATTTAAAAAGCTTGTTTAAGGACACTGAATTTATCCAACTGAATTTTGAATATTTCAAATTATTCAGAAAATTTCTTTGAACAAAAATTTGTGAGCAAAGTTTGTGTGTTTGAAAATTCAGTTTAAAAAAAAAAAAAAAAATTCAGAGCAGAAATATTTGGTTCTGAGACAGGATCGATTGCTTCGGTCTTAATTCACCGGAGTTACGTCTTTGTTTTGAAGGAATTACCATATTTTCTGGACTATAAGGTGCACTTAAAATCCTTTTTTCCCCTCAAAACTCGACGGTGCGCCTTATAACCCGGTGCGCCTAATGTACGGAATAACTCTGTTTTGCTTACCGACCTCAAAGCCGTTTTATTTGGTACATGGTGTAATGATAAATGTGACCAGTAGATGGCAGTCACACATAAGACATATGTGTAGACTGCACTATGATGGCAATATGACTCAAGTACGAGTATTATTATGGTGTGTGTGTATAAGGTAAGACATTATCTGCCGTTTTGTTTCGCAATATTATGCAAAAGCCACTTTTCTTAATTTCTGGTACCTGCTGATCTGTATTTGGGATCTGCATAAGTCCGCCGTAGTCAGAAAGCATCTTCTTTTTCTCTATCTTCTTGTTATGGGACAGTCATCCTCCTGCTGTTGCCCTTTCTAATATAAAGTAGTGTAGAGTTCTTACTTATATCTGTCAGTAAACTTGCCATTAAAGCCTTAAAACATACCGGTGTAGTGAGTTTACGTTATTCACCCAAGGAACTTTAGTTATTAGAGAGTTCCGGTCGAACAGTTTTTCACGTGTTGTTGTTTCCGGATGAGGAGATGCTGCTCCGTTATTGACGGAAGTAAAGTCTGAATGTCATTAAAACAGTTAGCTTCATTTTTTGACACTTCTTCCACTCCCGTCCTTGCACGCTACACCGCTACAACAAAGATGACAGGGAGAAGACGCTGCTGAAGGTGAGCCACGTAAATAAGACCGCCCACAAAACGGCGCATCCTGAAGTGACTGCCAGAAAGCGGCTTGAAGATGATCTGTAAAGCATCATCTATGCAACATTTTGACCAAAGAACCACCATCAAATGTTATGTAGACCAGTGTTTTTCAACCACTGTACGTGCCGTGAGATACAGTCTGGTGTGCCGTGGGAGATGATCTAATTTCATCTATTTGGGTTAAAAATATTTTTTGCAAACCAGTAATTATAGTCTGCAAATGATGTGTTGTTGTTGAGTGTCGGTGCTGTCTAGAGCTCGGCAGAGTAACCGTGTAATACTCTTCCATACAAGTAGGTGGCAGCCGGTAGCTAACCAAAAATAAACAAAAGGTGAGTGCCCCTAATAAAAGGCATTGAAGCTTAGGGATGGCTATGCAGAACGAAATTAAAACTGAACTGGCTACAAAGTAAACAAAAACAGAACGCTGGACGACAGCAAAGACTTACTGTGGAGCAAAGACTTACTGTGGAGCAAAGACGGCGTCCACAACGTACATCCGCACATGACATGACAGTCAACAATGTCCCCACAAAGAAGGATAAAAACAACTGAAATATTCTCGATTGCTAAAACATAGTAGATGCGGGAAATATCGCTCATGCTAGGTTCACACCAACTGCGCTTTGACGGCGCTTTAAAGCGGCATGCAAAGCGGCGTTAAAGCGTAACAAAGCCTGATTAAAGCGTGAGGGTCCTAATGGATCGTGGGAAAGCTTGTAGTGAAGCGGGACATGCGGCAAGTTCGCCAAAAATGTTTAAACGGTTTTAAAAAAATCTGCGCTCTGTCAAGAATGGAATAAAGCGGCGAGAGCGTATCAAAGCGTGACAAAGCCTGACAAAGCTCAGCAAAGCTTGACCCAAAGCGTAGGAAAGCTTAACAGATCTTGGTTCAAAGCGCAATAGGAAGTGACTGTGATATTGACTAGTGACATTGAAACTTTATGTAAAACCAACACAGGATTACAAATCCATTCTCTTTTGCATCATTGCCCTTTTTATACAATGATCGTTGTTTCTGTACTTCTGCTGTTTGATGTTGCAGTTTGACATTACTGTCTATCATTTTTCTGTATGAAAATGTTAATAGAGAATATGTTACGTTTAAAAGAAATGCCTTTTATTATTGTCAACTAGCATGAGAAAAGAAAGATAGATATTTATTAAGATGACAAAGAAATAAAAGAAATGAAGATATAAAACATAACGAAAAAAAAAGAGAAATTGAAAAAATAAATGACTATAAAAAATAAAAGAAATGCCTTTTATTATTGTCAGCTAGCATAAGAAATGAAAGATAGATATTTATTAAGATGACAAAGAAATAAAAGAAATGAAGATATAAAACATAATAAATAATAAACATAATATAACGGAAAAAAAAGAGAAATTGAAAAAATAAATGAGTATAAAAAATGTGTGGGAAACAGTATAATGAGTTTTTCACATTTTTTTTCCACTTATTTGTTTAGCATATTTCTCTTTTTTATTACATTGTGTTTTATCCTGTATATAATAAAACAAAAAGAGAAATCAAATAAATAGATAAATCTAAAAAAATGTGGCGAAAACTTAGTATACTGAGTTTTTCAATTTTTTTTCTTATTTTTGTTGTAACAATGCACAACAGAGCTTGATAATCGTGTCAGAGCCCGATTTAAAGCGTCAGGATCGCATCAAAGCGTAATAAAGTTCAATAAAGCGTAATAAACGTATCAAAGCGTGATTTAAAGCGTATCAAAGCGGGATCAAAGCGGCATCAAATCGTGAGGAACGGTAACAAAGCGGCAACTAATTCGTATCAGAGCGTATCAAAGCATAACATTACTTCGGAGATCGGGATATTCGTGGAAAAATTGACAAAAATGACGGCGCTTTGCTCGCCGCTTTAAAGCGCGGCAAGCGCCGTTGGTGTGAACCAGGCATCAAAGGAAGACATGAAACTGCTACAGGAAAATACCAAAAAAAGCGGAAAAGCCACCAAAATAGGAGCGCAAGACAAGAACCAAAACACTACACACAGGAAAACAGCAAAAAATGGCATGATGTGACAGTACACCTACTTTGAGACAAGAGCTATATTGATACATAGTTGGTTATGGTTTAAAGTCATATCCAACAATTGCGATGACGACTTTTTACTGTCAACTGAGTTTCCTTTTTTAATGATTTCTGCTGGTGGTGTGCCTCCGGATATTTTCAATGCAAAAAATGGGTTTTGGCTCAAAAAAGGTTGAAAAACACTGATGTAGACCACAAGGAAGTCTTTTACATTTAGAAAAAAATAATATGACTCCTTTAATGCGCTTTATAATCCGGTGCGCCTTATAATCCGGTGCGCCCTATGGTCCGGAAAATACGGTACACATTTTGAAATGACCGACACAAATCAACCTCTGTAGGTCATTTCTGTCTTTATTATGAAAGTGTTTTTTTTTTGGTAACTTCATTTTTTGCGTTGGCGTCCTCTAGCATCTGTGTAAATGTTGCAAACACCCCCTTTTAGTTCGTAAATCGAAGTTCCACAAGAAATTAGCCTAAGGCCATGTCTACACTAAGTCGTTTAAACCCTTAAACGAATAATTATTTAGCCTAAGCCCCGTTTCAGCCACAGTAAACCAGCGTTTAAGGTCCCCCTCTTCGGACACATTTTTACACGTGTAATTTTTTAATCTCCGGCACTTAGCTTTGTATGGACTCCTTGATCGTTTACAAAGTGAGTTCGGAGAGGAAGTGACGCCAGAAAGACCACGCCCACACAGGAAGTGACGTCAGAAAGAACACGCCACAGCCAGCTTCATAATAAAAGCGGTTTCGTAGCTCGGATCATCCAGACATGCCCGTGTTTCTCAGTCTTCTACATGTACAGACACTTGTGCAAATCACACATGAATACCTTAAGAGAAAGCGATTGCAGCTATTTGGGATACGACACTTCTCAGACGGCAAGAGAACTTAACAATGTCCAGGTCAGCTGTGATGCTACTTAGCGAAAAACTTTGTCCATTTGTCGAAGGAGAGACAACGAGAATGCGGGCTCCCGTGGATGTGATAAAAAAAGATAGCGTGTGCTTTGTATTACCTGGCCGTCGAGGAAAACGGCGAATGCTTTTGGACTGGCAAAGCAGACTGTATCAGTTATTGTCCGCCATGTATATCGCGGACTAGGCGTCTCGGTCCAGAGTATATAAAGTCCCCAAAAATGAATGGAGAATGAAGGTGAAGACAAAAGAGTGAGGAGTGTCCTGACCAGACATCTAAATCCCTAGATTAACTGTTGTTAAATGTTCTTTATCACATTGTTTACGTGTCTAATAAGGATTTGATTAATTCATGATGTCTCAGGTGTGATTCACTACAAGCTGAATGGGTCAAAACACGCTGAGGCACTCTACTCTACTTCCTCAGGAGGCTAGGATCCTCCAACGTCTGTACAAAGATGATGAAGACGTTCTACGAGTCGGTGGTGGCGGTCGCCTTCTTGTACGCCGTGGCCTGCCGGGGCAGCGGACTGAGAGTGAGGGACGCAAACAGGCTGGACGAGCTGGTAAGGAAGGCCAGTAACGTGGTGGGAGTGGAGCTAGACTCTCTGGCGGTGGTGTCAGAGAGGAGAAGTCTAGCAAAGCTCCTAGCCGTTACGGACAACACCTCCCACCCACTACACTCGGACCTGGCGGAGAGAATGAGCGCGTTCAGTGGAAGGCTCAGACTCCCAAAATGCAACACGGAACGACACAGGAAGTCCTTCATACCGACAGCCATCAGACTGTATAACGCATATGTTCCTTTTTGACTGTACTTAAATGTATAATAGACTGCATTTATACTATTCACATGTGAATAATGCTGTATAATAGACTGTATTTATATTCACATGTGAATAATGCTGTATAATAGACTGTATTTATGTTATTCACATGTAAATAATGCTGTATAATAGACTGTATTTATATTATTCACATGTGAATAATGCTGTATAATAGACTGTATTTATATTCACATGTGAATAATGCTGTATAATAGACTGTATTTATGTTATTCACATGTAAATAATGCTGTATAATAGACTGTATTTATATTATTCACATGTGAATAATGCTGTATAATAGACTGTATTTATATTATTCACATGTGAATAATGCTGTATAATAGACTATATTTATGTTATTCACATGTGAATGATAAAAGTTAAAGTACCAATGATTGTCACACACACACTAGGTGTGGTGAAATTATTCTCTGCATTTGACCCATCACCCTTGATCACCCCCTGGGAGGTTAGGGGAGCAGTGGGCAGCAGCGGTGGCCGCGCCCGAGAATCATTTTTGGTGATTTAACCCCGAATTCCAACCCTTGATGCTGAGTGCCAAGCAGGGAGGTAATGGGTCCCATTTTTATAATCTTTGGTATGACTCGGCCGGGGTTTGAACTCACAACCTACCGATCTCAGGGCGGACACTCTTAATGCTATATAATAGACTGTATTTATGTTATTCACATGTGAATAATGCTGTATAATAGACTATTTATATTATTCACATGTGAATAATGCTGTATAATAGACTGTATTTAAGTTATTCACATGTGAATAATGCTGTATAATAGACTGTATTTATGTTATTCACATGTGAATAATGCTGTATAATAGACTATTTATATAATTCACATGTCAATAATGCTGTATAATAGACTGTATTTAAGTTATTCACATGTGAATAATGCTGTATAATAGACTGTATTTATGTTATTCACATGTGAAAAATGCTGTACAATAGACTGTATTTATGTTATTCACATGTGAATAATTCTGTATAATAGACTGTATTTATATTATTCACATGTGAATGCTGTATAATAGACTGTATATGTTATTCACATGTGAATAATGCTGTATAATAGACTGTATTCATATTATTCACATGTGAATAATGCTGTATGATAGACTGTATTTATATTATTCACATGTAAAAATACCAAAGTATGAGCGAACAGTGGTGCTGAATGTCCCCCAGGGATCAATAAAGTACTATCTATTCTATTCTACAATAGGGCCCCACAGCACACTGGATTCCAGTTAATTGAAATACCACAACACTGGATATTGTTCAGATAAGTTAAATGACTATGAAGTGCGCATTTTCCGCGCATGCGTACTAGGTCGCGTTGCTCTGGCGGGCGGGGGTCTTAAACGGGGGCGTTGTTGTGTGTGTGGACACGGATAAGGTTAGGTGTGATTTACCCTGGTTAACCTTATCCGGCTTGGTGTAAACGGGGCCTAAAACTCAACACTGAATTTTAGTTGTATAAAATTGTTAGCACAATTTGATGTAAAAAATAATATTTGGCACCAAAGACACAAATGAAGCTCATATCTACCCACCTGGCAACCATTCAGACTTCAATGGAGTTCCTCAGTTAGCGCATGAAAGCTCATTAAAGTCTGTTTAATGTGCAGTTAAAGAAATCAAAGACTAGCTTAGCATTAGCACACGGTTAAATCCACCACAAGTGATAAGACCGGCAAAGCATGACCGCCTCGCCCGCTGAAGGGAGCCTGTCAGCGGCAGGTGCCCTTGGCTGCACGCCGCCTCCACGGCACGCTCACATGCGGCCGAGATAAGACGCCCACACACGGAACAAAGTATGTTGAAAGCCAGGCGGCCTATGAAAGTACATTATTAAGTAAAATGGAGGAGTTGTACCATGGAGATCTCCGCCTCCTGGTTGGCCCGGGAGGCGCCGTCTTGGCCCTGCTCCGGACTAGCGCTGCCTTCGGGTGTTATCCGCTCCCCGCTGCCTTTGCCTCGGCCCTCCTTCGTCCTCCTGCGGTTCCACAGGTACACAGCACCGACTCCCAGCACGATGGGAGTGCCGACCAGCAGAGCCAGCTGCCAACGGGGTAGTCCGCTGCCGGAGTGCGGCTCTATCGGCTTGGAGGCGGCCATGATGAGCGACCCAGGATCCGCTAGCTGCGTGTAGCCAGTAAGCTAGTCAGCTTTTTTTTTTGTACATAACTTTATTTACACACGTGCAGCCAGTAAGCTAGTCAGCTTTTTTTTTGCACATAACTTTATTTACACACGTGCAGCCAGTAAGCTAGTCAGCTTTTTTTTTTTGTACATAACTTTATTTACACACGTGCAGCCAGTAAGCTAGTCAGCTTTTTTTTTTGTACATAACTTTATTTACACACGTGCAGCCAGTAAGCTAGTCAGCTTTTTTTTTTTTTTTGTACATAACTTTATTTACACACGTGTAGCCAGTGAGATAGTCAGCTTTTTTTTTTGTACATAACTTTATTTACACATGTGTATCCAGTAAGCTAGTCATCTTTTTTTTTTGTACATAACTTTATTTACACACGTGTAGCCAGTAAGCTAGTCAGCTTTTTTTTTACATAACTTTATTTACACACGTGTAGCCAGTAAGCTAGTCAGTTTTGTTTTTTTGTACATAACTTTATTTACACACGTGTAGCCAGTAAGCTAGTCATCTTTTTTTTGTACATAACTTTATTTACACACGTGTAGCCAGTAAGCTTTTTTTTGTACATAACTTTATTTACACACGTGTAGCCAGTAAGCTAGTCAGCTTTTTTTTTTGTACATAACTTTATTTACACACGTGTAGCCAGTAAGCTAATCAGCTTTTTGTTGTTGTTGTACATAACTTTATTTACACACGTGTAGCCAGTAAGCTAGTCAGCTTTTTTTTTGTACATAACTTTATTTACACACGTGCAGCCAGTAAGCTAGTCAGCTTTTTTTTTTTGTACATAACTTTATTTATACACGTGTAGCCAGTGAGATAGTCAGCTTTTTTTTTGTACATAACTTTATTTACACATGTGTATCCAGTAAGCTAGTCATCTTTTTTTTTTGTACATAACTTTATTTACACACGTGTAGCCAGTAAGCTAGTCAGCTTTTTTTTGTACATAACTTTATTTACACACGTGTAGCCAGTAAGCTAGTCAGTTTTGTTTTTTTGTACATAACTTTATTTACACACGTGTAGCCAGTAAGCTAGTCATCTTTTTTTGTACATAACTTTATTTACACACGTGTAGCCAGTAAGCTTTTTTTTGTACATAACTTTATTTACACACGTGTAGCCAGTAAGCTAGTCAGCTTTTTGTTGTTGTTGTACATAACTTTATTTACACACGTGTAGCCAGTAAGCTAGTCAGCTTTTTTTTGTACATAACTTTATTTACACACGTTTAGCCAGTAAGCTAGTCATCTTTTTTTTGTACATAACTTTATTTACACACGTGTAGCCAGTAAGCTAGTCAGCTTTTTTTTGTACATAACTTTATTTACACATGTGTAGCCAGTAAGCTAGTCAGCTTTTTTTTTGTACATAACTTTATTTACACACGTGTAGCCAGTAAGCTAGTCAGCTTTGTTTTTGTTTTTTTGTACATAACTTTATTTACACATGTGTATCCAGTAAGCTAGTCAGCTTCTTTTTTTTTGGTACATAACTTTATTTACACACGTGTAGCCAGTAAGCTAGTCAGCTTTTTTTTTTTGTACATAACTTTATTTACACACATGTAGCCAGTAAGATAGTCATCTTTTTTTTGTACATAACTTTATTTACACACGTGTAGCCAGTAAGCTAGTCAGCTTTTTTTTTTGTACATAACTTTATTTACACACGTGTAGCCAGTAAGCTAGTCAGCTTTTTTTTTGTACATAACTTTATTTACACACGTGTAGCCAGTAAGCTAGTCAGCTTTGTTTTTGTTTTTTTGTACATAACTTTATTTACACACGTGTATCCAGTAAGCTAGTCAGCTTCTTTTTTTTTGGTACATAACTTTATTTACACACGTGTAGCCAGTAAGCTAGTCAGCTTCTTTTTTTTGTACATAACTTTATTTACACACATGTAGCCAGTAAGCTAGTCATCTTTTTTTGTACATAACTTTATTTACACACGTGTAGCCAGTAAGCTAGTCAGCTTTTTTTTGTACATAACTTTATTTACACACGTGTAGCCAGTAAGCTAGTCAGCTTTTTTTTGTACATAACTTTATTTACACACGTGTAGCCAGTAAGCTAGTCAGCTTTGTTTTTGTTTTTTTGTACATAACTTTATTTACACACGTGTATCCAGTAAGCTAGTCAACTTCTTTTTTTTGGTACATAACTTTATTTACACACGTGTAGCCAGTAAGATAAGTTAGCTTTGTTTTTATTTTTTGTACATAACTTTATTTACACACATGTAGCCTGTAAGCTAGTTATCTTTTGAAAAAATGTTTGTACATAACTTTATTTACACACGTGTAGCCAGTAAGCTAGTTAGCTTTTTATATAACTTTATTTACACACGTGTATCCAGTAAGAGCATAGTAAGTAAGATCATAGTAAGTTAGTTAGCTTTTTTAACATAACTTTATTTACACACGTGTATCCAGTAAGATCATAGTAAGCTAGTTAGTTTTTTATATAATTTTATTTACGCACGTGTATCCAGTAAGATCATACTAAGCTAGTTAGCTTTTTATATAACTTTATTTACTCTCGTGTATCCAGTAAGATCATAGTAAGCTAGTCAGCTTTTTATATAACTTTATTTACACACGTGTATCCAGTAAGATCATAGTAAGTTAGTTAGCTTTTTTAAACATAACTTTATTTACACACGTGTATCCAGTAAGATCATAGTTAGTTAGCTTTTTTTAACATAACTTTATTTACACACGTGTATCCAGTAAGATCATAGTAACTTAATTAGCTTTTTTTTTAACATAACTTTATTTACACACGTGTATCCAGTAAGATCATAGTAAGTTAGTTAGCGTTTTTCAATTAACCATAAATCAGACAAACGCTGTAAAAAATGAAACTAGCATGTTATCTAAAAAAACGTAATAGGAAAATGTGAACATTATAAAATGAACATTAGAAAAAATGTTTAAGCCTTTTCACAAAAATATATAATTTGCACATTTATGTCTACGTTGTTTTAAGAGATTTTAAAAACAATTCATGTTTTTATGTTGGAATAATAATTGTTTTTAGGTATGATAGTTACCCAGTCAGGCGAGTACCAATGCGTCTTCTTCTGCTTCCTGTGTTGCGCGAGGTCACGCATGCGCAGCAAGGAATCATGGGATGTTGCATGGCGGTAGTTGTAGTTCTTATGGACGCAGAGATTGATTGGCATTTGTCTCACGCACATACAAACCAGAATGAGGAAAACTGGAGAACATTATAAAAAAGGAAAGGTATTGTAGCTTGTTCGTTATTTTAAGTGCTAATAGCAAGAACAGTGTTTATATGACCCCTCTTCCCTTCTGTTGGTTCTCTCTGTCGACACTCAACCATACCCCCTGGCGGTCTGCAGAAGTACTGCATGTTAATGAGATTTTTTTAATTTTTTTTATTTTATTTTTTAAATGTATATTCCCCACAATTTTTAATCTTTAAATACACATCAACATTTATCCAACACGCTATGTAGTTTACAAATGGCAGTGGCATGGCCACCAGTACTCACTGTTTAAAATAAACACAAACATTAATCATTATATTATTATATTCATGTTTTGTTTTTGTTTTTTTATCCAAGATGTAGTGGCTGCTGGTGGCAGGAGCTCTGTGCTCTTGTATCATCCGTTTGTGTTCCTGATGTTTCCCTCTTGTTTTCATGTGTTTCTTTGGGATCGTGCGACAGAGTGTGGAGTCGGCTCTCTTGGTTGCTTTGTTGGGTCTGCTCCTGTCTCTGGCCATGCTCACCCCACCCCAGCAGACAATGGCGTGGAACACCGCAGAGGCCACCACAGTGTATATGTTGTTTTATTTTAAATTTTTATTTTTGTTGTTGTTGTTTTACTTTTGTAGCTGTATGTAGAAATGACAGGTTGTATCAGCTCTGCTCTTTTAATGTCTTTAATGTCCTTTGTTTTCTTTGATGTTTGATGTATTCCTCTTACACACATGCTTACGTGTACTATAGCTATGAGTTTTTTTTTATTTGGCCCCAGTCTGGACCCCTGTCCAGGGGCCCAGGCTTAGACTGAATATTTTATTTTCTCACTCAATTGAAGTTTAACAATTTATATGTTTTTACACTGAATTTATGGTACTGATTTTTTGCATTTGAATTTCAAATTATGTTGACAATTTCATTAAAAAAATGTCTTAGCAAAGTGTGTATAAAAATTCAATGTACAAAATGTAAATGTTTAAAAAAATAAGTGTAAAGATATATATATATATTTAAAAAATCAGTGTAAAAATATTCAGTTTTTAAAAAAATCGGTGTAAAAATATTCAGTATTTAAAATTTCAGTGTATGAAAATCAGTGTAAAAATCGTCAGTGTTTAAAAATTCAGTGTAAAAAAATTAAATGTTTAAAAAATCTGTATAAAAATATTCAGTGTTTAAAAAAAATCATCCATTTTTTTCTACCGCTTGTGCCTTTTTGGGGTCGCGAGGGGTGCTGGAGCCTATCTCAGCTGCATTCAGGTGGAAGGCGGGGTACACCCTGGACAAGTTGCTACCTCATCACAGGGCCAACACAGATAGACAGACAACATTCACACTCACATTCACACACTAGGGACCATTTAGTGTTGCCAATCAACCTATCCCCAGGTGCATGTCTTTGGAGGTGGGAGGAAGCCGGAGTACCCGGAGGGAACCCACGCAGTGACGGGGAGAACATGCAAACTCCACACAGAAAGATCCCGAGCCCGGGATTGAAGTCAGGATAACTCAGGACCTTCGTATTGTGAGGCACATGCACTAACCCTTGTTCCACCGTGCTGCCATAAAAAAATCAGTGTAGAAATAATCAGTATTTGAAATTTCAGTGTTTAAAAAAATCAGTGTAAAAATATTCAGTGTTTAAAAATTCAGTGTATAAAAATTCAGTGTTTAAAACGTCAGCGTAAAAAATTTAGTGTATAAAAATTCAGTGTAAAAATATTTCAGTGTTTAAACATTCAGTGTATAAAAAAACAATGTTTTAAAAAATATTCAGTATTTAAGATTTCAGTGTATAAAAATTCAGTGTTTAAAACGTCAGTGTAAAAAATCAGTGTATAAAAATTCAGTATAAAAAATGGCAATGTTTAGAAAATCAGTGTAAAAATATTCAGTGTTTTAAAAAGCCAGTGTAAAAATATTCAGTATATAAAATTTCAGTGTATAAAAATTAAGTGTTTAAAAATTCAGTGTTTAAAAAATCAGTGTAAATATATTCAGTGTATAAAAATTCAGTGTTTACGTCAGTGTAAAAAGTGTGTATAAAAATTCAGTGTAAAATGTTTTTTTTAAACATCAGTGTAAAAATATTCAGTCATTAAGCATTCAGTGTATAAACATTCAGTGTAAAAAAATTCAATGATTAAAAAATCTGTGTAAAAATATTCAGTATTTAAAATTTCAGTGTAGAAAAATTTAGTGTTTAAAACGTCAGTTTTACACTGAACGTCATTCAGTGTAAAAAAATCAATGTTTAAAAAAATCAGTGTAAAAATATTCAGTGTTTAAAAATTCAGTGTTAAAAAAAATCAATGTTTCAAAAATCTGTGTAAAATATTCAATGTTTCAAAAAATCTATGTAATATATTCAGTATTTAAAAATTCAGTGTATAAAAATTAAGTGTTTAAAAAAATCAGTGTAAAAATATTCAGTGTTTAAAATGTCAGTGTAAAAAATTCTGTGTATAAAACTTCAGTGTAAAAAAATTCAATGTTTAAAAAAAATCAGTGTAAAAATATTCAGTATTTAAAAAATCAGTGTAATAATATTGAGTGTATAAACATTCCGTGTTTAAAACTTCAGTGTAAAAATATTAAGTATTTAAAATTTTAGTGTATAAAAATTAAGTGTTAAAAAAAAAAACAGTGTAAAAATATTCAGTATTTAAAAATTCAGTGCCTTTTGTATGCGGTTTTGCACGACTCGTGTCATGTGACTTTAAACTTGACACCTCATTGGCTGCTTCTGAGACAGGAGCGACCGCTTCATCTTAATTTACCGGAAGTGAGTCTTGCTTTTTGAAGCAGCACATTTTTTACACTAAATTTTTATTCACTGAATTTTTAAAACACATGCATTTTACTAACACATGTTTTTTTCAATTAAATTGTCAGCATAATTTAATGTAAAAAAAAAAGAAGAAGAAGTAAGTTCACGAAATTCGAACACAAAAAATTCAGTTCCATAAATTCAGCGTCAAAAAAAGCTTTCGTAACAAAGACACAAATTAACCTTCTCTCGCTCTCCTTGCATGATTTTGTCCACTTACTCCTTTAGCTTGACGGGGATCGAAACTGAAAGTTAACTTTGCGACATTCTTCTCCCTTGGTCTCGTTCCTGGTGCCTCTTCTTCTGGAGATGAGATACGATGTGTGTGTTTGCGGGGACAGGAAACATGGTGCGCACAATGTTGTGTACATGTGATGAGATCTCATGTAGAGTACATTGTGCCCGAAGGTGGGACAGTTTGTTGTTGTCAGACTCTAGGTTAGCATGTGTGTGTGTGTGTGTGTGTGTGTGGGTCAAACACACACTGTCCCATTTGTCTGATGCTACTCGATTCTGGCCAGCAGCCAAGCGTCCTCAACCTGAAAGCTGCCAGCTCGTCACTTTTTCAGAGTTGTCGGGTAGAAACTCTTTGAGTTGTTGTTGGTGTTGTGAAGATGAAGACCATGTCAGTCCAGGAGGTGTTGAACTTTTCTGACACCTTCTTGTCTCCTGCTCAGTGATTAGTGTAAGCAGATCTGAACGATACCATAAAAAACATTTATAAACCATAAGAAGAAGCCTAGAATTGATCCCGGAACACACAGGGAGCCAATGCCCAGATTTTAAAACTGGTGTAATGTGAGCCCGCCTTCTGAGATGAGTTGTGTAGTCGTCCTGGTGTGCGACGAGAGATGAGTTGTGTGACACGTCCTTCCTTCCTATATTCTTTCTTTCCTATAATACTTCCTTCCTTCAATTCTTAACTCATACCCCCTTTGTTCATTCCTTCCTTCCTTCCTATATTCCTTCTTTCCTATAATACTTCCTTCCTTCAATTCTTAACTCATACCCCCTTTGTTCATTCCTTCCTTCCTTCCTATATTCCTTCTTTCCTATAATACTTCCTTCCTTCAATTCTTAACTCATACCCCCTTTGTTCATTCCTTCCTTCCTTCCTATATTCCTTCTTTCCTATAATACTTCCTTCCTTCAATTCTTAACTCATAGCCCCTTTGTTCATTCCTTCCTTCCTTCCTATGATCCTTCCTTCCTTCAATCCTTAACTCATTCCTTCCTTCCTTCGTTCCTTCATTCCTTCCTTCCTTCCTATATTCCTTCTTTCCTATAATAATTCCTTCCTTCAATTCTTAACTCATACCCCCTTTTTCATTCCTTCCTTCCTTCCTTCCTATAATCCTTCCTTCCTTCCTTCAATCCTTAACTCATTCCTTCCTTCCTTCCTTCCTTCCATTGTTCATTCCTTCATTTCTTCCTATAATCCTTCCTTCCTTCCTTCCTTCCTTCTTTCCTTCCTTCCTTCAACCCTTAACTCATTCCCTTCCTTCCTTCCTTTGTTCATTCCTTCCTTCCTTTCTTCCTATAATCCTTCCTTCCTTCAATGCTTCCCTCCTTCCCTCTTTCCTTTCTTCCTTCCTTTCTTCCTTCCTTCCTTCCTATAATCCTTCCTTCCTTCAACCCTTAACTCATTCCTTCCTTCCTTCCATTGTTCCTTCCTTCCTTCCTTCCTTCCTTCCTTCCTATAATCCCTCCTTCCTTCAACCCTTAACTCATTCCTTCCTTCCATTGTTCATTCCTTCCTTCCTTCCTTTCTTCCTATAATCCTTCCTTCCTTCAACCCTTAACTCATTCCCTTCCTTCCTTCCTTTGTTCATTCCTTCCTTCCTTTCTTCCTTTCTTCCTATAATCCTTACTTCCTTCAATCCTTCCCTCCTTCCCTCTTTCCTTCCTTCCTTCCTTCAACCCTTAACTCATTCCTTCCTTCACACCCTTCTTTTCTTCCTTTGTTCCTTCCCCTCCCTCCTTTGTTCCTTCCTTCCATGTTTCCTTAGTCCTCTTGGTTACTTCCTTCTTATATTCCTTCTTTCCTATAATACTTCCTTCCTTCAATTCTTAACTCATTCCCCCCTTTGTTCATTCTTTCCTTCCTTCCTATAATCCTTCCTTCCTTCAATCCTTAACTCATTCCTTCCTTCCTTCGTTTCTTCCTTCCTTCCTTCCTTCCTTCCTTCCTTCCTTCCTTCCTTCCTTCCTTCCTTCCTTCCTTCCTTCCTTCCTTCCTTCCTTCCTATATTCCTTCTTTCCTATAATACTTCCTTCCTTCAATTCTTAACTCATTCCCCCCTTTGTTCATTCTTTCCTTCCTTCCTATAATCCTTCCTTCCTTCAGTCCTTAACTCATTCCTTCCTTCGTTTCTTAATTTCTTCCTTTCTTCCTTCCTTCCTATAGTCCTTCCTTCCTTCCTTCAACCCTTAACTCATTGCTCCTTCCTTCCTTTGTTCATTCCTTTCTTTCTTCCTTCCTTCAATCCTTCCTTCCTTCTTTCAAACACTTAACTCATTCCTTCCTTCCTTCCATTGTTCGTTCGTTCGTTCGTTCGTTCGTTCGTTCCTTCCTTCCTTCCTTCCTTCCTTCCTTCCTTCCTTCCTTCCTTCCTTCCTTCCTTCCTTCCTTCCTTCCTTCAACCCTTAACTCATTCCTTCCTTCCATTGTTCATTCCTTCCTTCCTTCCTTCCTTCCTTCCTTCCTTCCTTCCTTTCTTCCTATAATCTTCCCTTCCTTCAACCCTTAACTCATTCCCTTCCTTCCTTCCTTTGTCCATTCCTTCCTTCCTTTAATCCTTCCTTCCGTCAATCCTTACCTCCTTCCTTCCTTCAACCCTTAACTCATTCCTTCTTTCACACCCTTCTTTTCTTCCTTTGTTCCTTCTCCTTCCTTCCTTCCTTCCATGTTTCCTTGGTCCCCTAACGTAAAGTTTGACTGTACGATAATATCAATGAGACGGTGAATGGAAACTACCAACCGTTTTTGGGGGTTGTGTAACGTTGTGTAATGTCGGGTAACATTTGTGTAATGTTGTGTAAAATTGTGTAACGTTGTGTAATACTGTGTAACACTGTGTAGCACTGTGTAACGCTGCGTAACGCTCTGTAACGCTCTGTAATGCTCTGCAACGTGTCAAATTGTGTAACACTGTGTAACGCCACGTAACGCTGTGTAACGTGTCAAATTGTGTAACACTGCGTAACGCTGAGTAACATGCCAAATTGTGTAACTCTGTGTGATACTGTGTAACGTGTAACATTGGTTAACTTCTCTGACATCTTCTTGTCTCCTGCTCAGGGCTTAGTGTAAGCAAATCTGACCGATAAGAAGGGCCGATACCATAAAAAACATTTATAAACCACAAGAAGAAGCCTAAAAAATTTTTTTGAACCGACCTTTTCTTTTGAACTGTTTTGTAATCAAAGGCGACGGCTGTTTACGACCCCCGTCCCTTTGGAAGCAGCTGTTGCCATGTGGTCAGGGAAGGTCCAAAAACAAAGAAGGAGGCGTGCGATCTTTTGGCAGAGCGTGATGACACTGTGCAAGGGTACAGATGTGCACGTTTCTCCTCACTGAGCCAAATTGAATTCTGTCTCTGTTTGATTCTTTGCTTCTTGTCCTGTTTAATAGATGTCATCAGTGTTTGAACCTGACAATTAGTGTAAGCAAATCTGACCGATAAGAAGGGCCGATACCATAAAAAACATTTATAAACCACAAGAAGAAGCCTAAAAATTTTTTTTGAACCGACCTTTTCTTTTGAACTGTTTTGTAATCAAAGGCGACGGCTGTTTACGACCCCCGTCCCTTTGGAAGCAGCTGTTGCCATGTGGTCAGGGAAGGTCCGAAATAAAAGAAGGAGGCGTGCGATCTTTTGGCAGAGCCTGATGACACTGTGCAAGGGTACAGATGTGCACGTTTCTCCTCACTGAGCCAAATTGAATTCTGTCTCTGTTTGATTCTTTGCTTCTTGTCCTGTTTAATAGATGTCATCAGTGTTTGAACCTGACAATTAGTGTAAGCAAATCTGACCGATAAGAAGGGCCGATACCATAAAAAACATTTATAAACCACAAGAAGAAGCCTAAAAAATTTTTTTGAACAGACCTTTTCTTTTGAACTGTTTTGTAATCAAAGGCGACGGCTGTTTACGACCCACGTCCCTTTGGAAGCAGCTGTTGCCATGTGGTCAGGGAAGGTCCAAAATAAAAGAAGGAGGCGTGCAATCTTTTGGCAGAGCGTGACGACACTGTGCAAGGGTACAGATGTGCACGTTTCTCCTCACTGAGCCAAATTGAATTCTGTCTCTGTTTGATTCTTTGCTTCTTGTCCTGTTTAATAGATGTCATCAGTGTTTGAACCTGACAATTAGTGTAAGCAAATCTGAACGATAAAAAACATTTATAAACCACAAGAAGACGCCTAAAATTGATCCTGGAACACACAGGGAGCCAATGCCCAGATTTTAAAACTGGTGTAATGTGAGCCCGCCTTCTGAGATGAGTTGTGTAGTCGTCCTGGTGTGCGACGAGAGATGAGTTGTGTAGTCGTCCTAGTGTGCGATGTGAGATGAGTTGTGTGACACGAGCTAGAGGCCAGTGGGACACATGCGGTGTCAAACTGCGCTCCATAATTATCGATGATTATAGGTCATGCGCATGGAAAGTATGGCGAGTGGACTTTGCCTCAGGCCGCTGCCGCGCTGGAAAGACAAAAGAGGCTCGGTGCCAAAACCCTGACATGCTCTTCCTTCCTCGCATCCGACACCAGCGACCTTCATTCCTCTCCACCGAAGAGCGAGATATCAGGATCGCGGCCGGTATCGTCCCCGAGTCTGCAGCCTGTGTGAGCCGCCATGGCGCTGCGTCTGCTGCCCGCCATCATCACGGACAACGACGACGACGACGACGGCAACTTCACCAACTGGATGAGCAGCTACTGGGGGCACGGCGCCGAGGGCGGACGGTCCCGGGACAGGAAACACAGCTTTCGAAGACCCGCAGGGACCAGAGTGGACCGAAGGGCGTCGCTTCCCACCGTGGTAAAAACTTCACCTTTGTTCATGAAAGTCTTACATATTAATATTCATCAAGAGGGATGTAAATAACTAATATTCACAATAATAATATCATTATTTCATTGGCTTTTTAACTGTTTACATTGTGTATATCAGGGGTGTCCAAACTTTTTGACTTGGGGGCCACATTGGGCTAAAAGAATTAGGTCGAGGGCCAAAAGCTGAATTTTTAAACTGAATATTTTTACACTGATTTTTTTAAACATTGACATTTTTTACACTGAATTTTTATACAAACCCTGTTTCCATATGAGTTGGGAAATTGTGTTAGATGTAAATATAAACGGAATACAATGATTTGCAAATCCTTTTCAAGCCATATTCAGTTGAATATGCTACAAAGACGACATATTTGATGTTCAAACTCATAAACATTTTTTTTTTTGGCAAATAATCATTAACTTTAGAATTTGATGGCAGCAACACGTGACAAAGAAGTTGGGAAAGGTGGCAATAAATACTGATAAAGTTGAGGAATGCTCATCAAACACTTATTTGGAACATCCCAGAGGTGAACAGGCTAATTGGGAACAGGTGGGTGCCATGATTGGGTATAAAAGTAGATTCCATGAAATGCTCAGTCATTCACAAACAAGGATGGGGCGAGGGTCACCACTTTGTCAACAAATGCCTGAGCAAATTGTTGAACAGTTTAAGAAAAAACTTTCTCAAGCAGCTACTGCAAGGAATTTAGGGATTTCACCATCTACGCTCCGTAATATCATAAAAGGGTTCAGAGAATGTAGAGAAATCACTGCACGTAAGCAGCTAAGCCCGTGACCTTCCATCCCTCAGGCTGTACTGCATCAACAAACGACATCAGTGTGTAAAGGATATCACCACATGGGCTCAGGAACACTTCAGAAACCCACTGTCAGTAACTACAGTTGGTCGCTACATCTGTAAGTGCAAGTTAAAACTCTCCTATGCAAGGCGAAAACCGTTTATCAACAACACCCAGAAGCGCCGTCGGCTTCGCTGGGCCTGAGCTCATCTAAAATGGACTGATGCAAAGTGGGAAAGTGTTCTGTGGTCTGACAAGTCCACATTTCAAATTGTTTTTGGAAACTGTGGACGTCGTGTCCTCCGGATCAAAGAGGAAAAGAACCATCCGGATTGTTCTAGGCTGTGTGATGGTATGGGGGTGTATTAAATGTTTTAAGTCTCGTCTTAAGACCCACATTTATTCTTTGGCTTTTAACACTACGTGAGTTGTGTGGTCTTCTGTCCTCTTTTGTCCTCTGTGTTTTTTTAAAATAAATTTTGTTGTCTATTTTACTGTTTTAATTGGTTTTATCCTTTAAAATAGTTTTTAATGATATTTATTTTTTATATTGTTTTTGTATTGGTTTTCTATTCCTTTATTCTTTGTTTTTATTCAGTCATTGGTGTAGCATAATATTGTTTTTAATATTGTTTTTAATATTGTTTTTAACATGGCTGTACAGCACTTTGGAAACATTCTTGTTGTGTAAATGTGCTATATAAATAAAGTGGATTGGATTGGATTGGATTATTAGTGCCCAAGACATGGGTAACTTACACATCTGTGAAGGCACCATTAATGCTGAAAGGTACATACAGCTTTTGGAGCAACATATGTTGCCATCCAAGCAACGTTACCATGGTTACCCCTGCTTATTTCAGCAAGACAATGCCAAGCCACGTGTTACATTAACGTGGCTTCATAGTAAAAGAGTGCGGGTACTAGACTGGCCTGCCTGTAGTCCAGACCTGTCTGCCATTGAAAATGTGTGGTGCATTATGAAGCCTAAAATAGCAGAAGGGAGACCCCCGGACTGTTGAACAACTTAAGCTGTACATCAAGCAAGAATGGGAAAGAATTCCACTTCAAAAATGTGTCTCCTCAGTTCCCAAAACTTTACTGAGTGTTGTTAAAAGGAAAGGCTATGTAACACAGTGGTGAACATGCCCTTTCCCAACTACTTTGGCACGTGTTGCAGCCATGAAATTCTAAGTTAATTATTATTTGCAAAAAAAAAAAAAAGTTTATCAGTTTGAACATGAAATATGTTGTCTTTGTAGCATATTCAATTGAATATGGCTTGAAAAGGATTTGCAAATCATTGTATTCCGTTTATATTTACATCTAACACCATTTCCCAACTCATATGGAAACGGGGTTTGTACACTGATTGTTTTACACTGACGTTTTAAACACTGAATTTCTATACACTGAAATTTTAAATACTGAATATTTTTACACTGAATTTTTATACACTAAATTTTTTACACTGATGTTTTAAACACTGAATTTTTATACACTGAATTTTTGAACTGAATATTTTTACACTGATTTTTTAACATTTAATTTTGTGTATAGTTACTTTACATGCAGTTACTATACATATATATATGTATATATGTATATGTGTATATATGTATGTATATACAGTCGTGGTCAAAAGTTTACATACACTTGTAAAGAACATAATGTCATGGCTGTCTTGAGTTGCCAATCATTTCTACAACTCTTATTTTTTTGTGATGTAGTGATTGGAGCACATACTTGTTGGTCACAAAAAAACATTCATGAAGTTTGCTTCTTTTATGAATTTATTATGGGTCTACTGAAAATGTGAGCAAATGTGCTGGGTCAAAAGTATACATAAAGCAATGTTAATATTTGCTTACATGTCCCTTGGCAAGTTTCACTGCAATAAGGCACTTTTGGTAGCCATCCACAAGCTTCTGCTGGAATTTTTGACCACTCCTCTTGACAAAATTGGTGCAGTTCAGCTAAATGTGTTGATTTTCTGACATGGACTTGTTTCTTCAGCATTGTCCACACGTTTAAGTCAGGACTTTGGGAAGGCCATTCTAAAACCATAATTCTAGCCTGATTTAGCCATTCTTTTACCACTTTTGACGTGTGTTTGAGGTCATTGTCCTGTTGGAACACCCGACTGCGCCCAAGACCCAACCTCCGGGCTGATGATTTTAGCTTGTCCTGAAGAATTTGGAGGTAATCCTCCTTTTTCATTGTCCCATTTACTCTCTGTAAATAAAGCACCAGTTCAATTGGCAGCAAAACAGGCCCAGAGCATAATACTACCACCACCATGCTTGACGGTAGGCATGGTGTTCCTGGGATTAAAGGCCTCACCTTTTCTCCTCCAAACATATTGCTGGGTATTGTGGCCAAACAGCTCCATTTTTGTTTCATCTGACATCACATGGACAAAGATAAGACCTTCTGGAGGAAAGTTATGTGCTCAGATGAAACAAAAATGGAGCTGTTTGGCCACAATACCCAGAAATGTGTTTGGAGGAGAAAAGGTGAGGCCTTTAATCCCAGGAACACCATTCCTACCGTCAAGCATGGTGATTTACTGTAAGCGTTAAATAAAATAAAATAAATAATTTGACTTATTTTTAACATTTTATTGACTTAGACCCTTTATGGTCCCCGGGAGCCCAAAAGGTAAAAAAAACAAAAAAACAAAAAAACAAATCCATATATTTTGTTATGGTTTGAAAATGAAAAATACCAAAATGGCCCCCGCATGCTTTCATTTTTGCATGTGCGGCCCTCAGTGGAAAAAGTTTGGACCCCCCTGATCTAAGGCAGCACTAAGATCCAGTAGAACCAAGACTGAGAGTCAGAACTCCACCTGAGATCGTTCACCATCTTTAAAAGTACTTTGGTTCTCCCTAAATGCAGACTGAAACTTCCATAAATATTACATTTATTTACAAACATCTAATAATTGTTGGAAAACTACTTGTTGTAAAATTGTACATAATAGATGCAAGTAATGGAACACACATGTACATTCTACCTTCCTTCCTTCATTCCTTCCTTCCTTCCTTCCTTCATTCATTCCTTCCTTCATTCCTTTCTTTCTTTCTTGCATTCTTCCTTTCTTCCTTCCTTTCTTTCTTTCTTTCTTTCTTTCTTTCTTTCTTTCTTTCTTTCTTTCTTTCTTCCTTTCTTCCTTTCTTTCTTTCTTTCTTTCTTTCTTTCTTTCTTGCATTCTTCCTTTCTTCCTTCCTTCCTTTCTTTCTTTCTTTCTTTCTTTCTTTCTTTCTTTCTTTCTTTCTTTCTTTCTTGCATTCTTCCTTTCTTCCTTTCTTTCTTTCTTTCTTTCTTTCTTCCTTACTTCCTTCATTCCTTCCTTCCTTCCTTCGTTTGTTCCTTCCTTAATTTATTCCTTTCTTTCTTCTTTTTTCCTTTCTTCCTTTCTTTCTTTCTTCCTTCCTTCCTGCATTCACTCATTCCTTCCTTTCTTCCTTCCATTCTTCCTTCAGTCCTTCCTTCCTTCTTAAAAATGTTCACTCATTACTTCCTTCCTTTTCTCTTTCCATCCTTCCTTTCCTCCTTCTTTCCTTCCTTTTTTCATTTGTTCCTTCTTTCCTTCCTATGTTCCTTCCTTTCTATAATCGTTCTTCCTTCCTCTGCACCTTCATTCCTTTCTTACAATGTTCCTGTCTTCCCTTAAAGGCCTACTGAAATGAATTTTTTTTATTTAAACGGGGATAGCAGATCTATTCTATGTGTCATACTTGATCATTTCGCGATATTGCCATATTTTTGCTGAAAGGATTTAGTATAGAACAACGACGATAAAGATTGCAACTTTTGGTATCTGATAAAAAAAAGGCTTGCACCTACCGGAAGTAGCGTGACGTAGTCAGTTGAACATATACGCAAAGTTCCCTATTGTTTACAATGATGGCCGCATGAAGTGAGAGAGATTCGGACCGAGAAAGCGACAATTTCCCCATTAATTTGAGCGAGGATGAAAGATTTGTGGATGAGTAAAGTGCAAGTGAAGGACTAGTGGGGAGTTGAAGCTATTCAGATAGGGAAGATGCTGTGAGAGCCGGGGGTGACCTGATATTCAGCTGGGAATGACTACAACAGTAAATAAACACAAGACATATATATACTCTATTAGCCACAACACAACCAGGCTTATATTTAATATGCCACAAATTAATCCTGCATAAAAACACCTGCGTGTTTGTTATGCTAGCTCCTAGCTCCTCTGCTAGCTCCTAGCTCCATAGAACACGCCAATACAATTCAAACACCTGATCAACACACACAATCACTCAGCCCAAAAGACCGTTTACCTAACCCAAGGTTCATAAAGCTTATATATTTTTAAAAAGTTACGTACGTGACGCGCACATACGGTCAAGTTATCGAATGTTTAGCAGCCAAGGCTGCATACTCACGGTACCTGATATTCAGCTGGGAATGACTACAACAGTAAATAAACACAAGACATATATATACTCTATTAGCCACAACACAACCAGGCTTATATTTAATATGCCACAAATTAATCCTGCATAATAACACCTGCGTGTTTGTTATGCTAGCTCCTAGCTCCTCTGCTAGCTCCTAGCTCCATAGAACACGCCAATACAATTCAAACACCTGATCAACACACACAATCACTCAGCCCAAAAGACCGTTCACCTAACCCAAGGTTCATAAAGCTTATATATTTTTAAAAAGTTACGTACGTGACGCGCACGTACGGTACGGTACGTGTTATGCTAGCTCCTAGCTCCTCTGCTAGCTCCTAGCTCCATAGAACACGCCAATACAATTCAAACACATGATCAACACACACAATCACTCAGCCCAAAAGACCGTTCACCTAACCCAAGGTTCATAAAGCTTATATATTTTAAAAAAGTTACGTACATACGCAAAAAAAAGCCAAAGCTGCATACTCACAGTAGCACGTCTGCGTCTTTGTCATCCAAATCAAAGTAATCCTGGTAAGAGTCTGTGTTGTCCCAGTTCTCTACAGGCGTCTGTGTATCCAAATCAAAAGTCCTCCTGGTTAGAGTCTCTGTTATCCGAGTTCTTCCATCTTGACTGCATCTTTCGGGAATGTAAACAAAGAAGCGCCGGCTGTGTACTGTTGTGGCTGACTACGTTCGAAAAATACGTCCATTTCGCACCGACAACTTTCTTCTTTGCTTGCTCGGCTTCCTTCTCCATAATGCAATGAACATGATTGAAACAGATTCACGAACACAGATGTCCAGAATACTGTGGAATTATGAAATGAAAACAGAGCTTTTTCGTATCGGCTTCAATGTGGAAGGCATACCCGTGTTCGCCGGGCTACGTCACACGCATACGTCATCCTCAGAGGCGTTTCGAACCGGAAGTTTAGCGGCAAATTTAAAATGTCACTTTATAAGTTAACCCGGCCGTATTGGCATGTGTTATAATGTTAAGATTTCATCATTGATATATAAACTATCAGACTGCGTGGTCGGTAGTAGTGGCTTTCAGTAGGCCTTTAAGCCTTAACTAATTTCTTCCTTCCTTCCTTTGTTCGTTCCTTCGTTCCTTCCTTCCTTCCTTCCTTCCGTCCGTCCTTCATTCCTATATTCCTTCTTTCCTATAATACTTCCTTCAATTTTTAACTCATTCCCCCCTTTGTTCATTCCTTCCTTCCTTCCTTCCTTCCTTCCTTCCTTCCTTCCTTCCTTCCTTCCTTCCTTCCTTCCTTCCTTCCTTCCTTCCTTCCTTCCTTCAACCCTTTCCTTAGTCCTCTTCGTCCGTTCGTTCGTTCGTTCCTTCATTCCTTCCTTCCTATATTCCTTCTTTCCTGTAATACTTCCTTCCTTCAATTCTTAACTCATTCCCCCCTTTGTTCATTCTTTCCTTCCTTCCTATAATCCTTCCTTCCTTCAATCCTTAACTCATTCCTTCCTTCCTTCGTTCCTTCATTTCTTCCTTTCTTCCTTCCTTCCTATAGTCCTTCCTTCCTTCCTTCAACCCTTAACTCATTCCCTTCCTTCCTTTGTTCATTCCTTCCTTCCTTTCTTCCTATAATCCTTCCTTCCATCAATCCTTCCCTCCTTCCCTCTGTCCTTCCTCTCTTCCTTCCTTCCTTCCTTCCTTCCTTCCTATAATCCTTCCTTCCTTCAACCCTTAACTCATTCCTTCCTTCATTCCATTGTTCATTCCTTCCTTCCTTCCTTCCTTTCTTCCTATAATCCTTCCTTCCTTCCTTCCTTCAACCCTTAACTAATTCCCTTCCTTCCTTTGTTCATTCTTTCCTTCCTTTCTTCCTATAATCCTTCCTTCAACCCTTCCCTCCTTCCCTCGTCCCTCTTTCCTTTCTTCCTTCCTTTCTTCCTTCCTTTCTTCCTTCCTATAATCCTTCCTTCCTTCAACCCTTAACTCATTCCTTCCTTCCTTCCATTGTTCATTCCTTCCTTCCTTCCTTCCTTCATTTCTTCCTATAATCCTTCCTTCCTTCCTTCCTTCAACCCTTAACTCATTCCCTTCCTTCCTTCCTTTGTTCATTCCTTCCTTCCTTTCTTACTATAATCCTTCCTTCCTTCAATCCTTCCCTCCTTCCCTCTTTCCTTCCTTCCTTCCTTCAACCCTTAACTCATTCCTTCCTTCACACCCTTCTTTTTCTTCCTTTGTTCCTTCCCCTCCCTCCTTCGTTCCTTCCTTCCATGTTTCCTTAGTCCTCTTGGTCCGTTCCTTCCTTCCTTCCTTCCTTCCTTCCTTCCTTCCTTCCTTCCTTCCTTCCTTCCTTCCTTCCTTCCTTACTTCCTTCCTATATTCCTTCTTTCCTATAATACTTCCTTCCTTCAATTCTTAACTCATTCCCCCCTTTGTTCATTCTTTCCTTCCTTCCTGTAATCCTTCCTTCCTTCAATCCTTAACTCATTCCTTCCTTCCTTCGTTCCTTCATTTCTTCCTTCCTTCCTTCCTTCCTTCCTTCCTATAGTCCTTCCTTCCTTCCTTCCTTCAACCCTTAACTCATTCCTTCCTTCCTTTGTTCATTCCTTTCTTTCTTCCTTCTGTCATAGTTTGTAGTTGACGAACCCCAAGATGCAGATATGATGGCAGGCGTTGTGTGAGAAAACATGATTTAATAAAACATTTTGGCAAAAAACAAACAAAAGGGTACAAACAAAAGGCGCGCACAAGGCGGAGAACAAACTAAGCTATAAACTAAAATAGCACAAAGGCTACACTATGGACAAGAAACAAAAAACACACGTCAAATTGTGTAACACCACGTAACGCTGTGTAACACTGTGTAACGTGTCAAATTGTGTAACTCTGTATGATACTGTGTAAAGTGTAACATCGTGTAACACTGTGTAACACTGTGTAACACTGTGTATTACTGTGTAACGTGTCAAATTGTGTAACACTGTGTAACGTGTCAAATTGTGTAACACTGTAATGCTGTGCAACATGCCAAATTGTGTAACTCTGTGTGATACTGTGTAATGTGTAACATTGTGAAACATCGTGTAACATTGTGTAACGCTGTGTAACGCTGTGTATCATGCCTAATTGTGTAACTCTGTGACATTGTGTGACGTTGTGTAACATTGTGTAAAGCTGTGTAACACTGTGTAACGCCACGTAACTCTGTGTGACACCTCGTAACGTGTCAAATTGTGTAACACTGTGTAACGCTGTGTAACATGCCAAATTGTGTGTGACGCTGTGAAACGCTGTGTAACGCTGTGTAACCTGTCAAACTGTGTAATGCTGTGTAACGTGTAAAATTGTGTAACGCTGTGTAATGCTATGTAACGTATACAATCGTGTAACACTGTGTAATGTTGTATAACGTGTCAAATTGTGTAACACTGTGTAACATGCCAAATTCTGTGTGACGCTGTGTAACGCTGTGTAACGCTGTGTAACCTGTCAAATTGTGTAATGCTGTGTAACGTGTAAAATTGTGTAACGCTGTGTAATGCTGTGTAACGTATAAAATCGTGTAACACTTTGTAATGTTGTATAACGTGTAAAATTGTGTAACACTGTGTGACGCTGTGTAATGCTGTGTAACCTGTCAAATTGTGTAATGCTGTGTAACCTGTCAAATTGTGTAATGCTGTGTAACGTGTAAAATTGTGTAAAGCTGTGTAATGCTGTGTAACGTATACAATCGTGTAACACTGTGTAATGTTGTATAACGTGTCAAATTGTGTAACACTGTGTAACATGCCAAATTCTGTGTGACGCTGTGTAACGCTGTGTAATGCTGTGTAACCTGTCAAATTGCGTAATGCTGTGTAACGTGTAAAATTGTGTAACGCTGTGTAATGCTGTGTAACGTATAAAATCGTGTAACACTTTGTAATGTTGTATAACGTGTAAAATTGTGTAACACTGTGTGACGCTGTGTAACGCTGTGTAATGCCGTGTAACCTGTCAAATTGTGTAATGCTGTGTAACGTGTAAAATTGTGTAAAGCTGTGTAATGCTGTGTAACGTATAAAATCGTGTAACACTTTGTAATGTTTTATAATGTGTAAAATTGTGTAACACTGTGTGACGCTGTGTGATGCTGTGTAAACGCTGTGTAACCTGTCAAACTGTGTAATGCTGTGTAACGTGTAAAATTGTGTAACGCTGTGTAATGCTGTGTAACGTATACAATCGTGTAACACTGTGTAATGTTGTGTAACGTGTCAAATTGTGCAACACTGTAACATGCCAAATTGTGTGTGACGCTGTGTAACGCTGTGTAATGCTGTGTAACCTGTCAAATTGTGTAATGCTGTGTAACGTGTAAAATTGTGTAACGCTGTGTAATGCTGTGTAACGTATACAATCGTGTAACACTTTGTAATGTTGTATAACGTGTAAAATTGTGTAACACTGTGTGACGCTGTGTGACGCTGTGTAACGCTGTGTAATGCTGTGTAACCTGTCAAATTGTGTAATGCTGTGTAACGTGTAAAATCGTGTAACACTTTGTAATGTTGTATAATGTGTAAAATTGTGTAACACTGTGTGACGCTGTGTGACGCTGTGTAATGCTGTGTAACGCTGTGTAACCTGTCAAATTGGGTAATGCTGTGTAACGTGTAAAATTGTGTAACGCTGTGTAATGCTGTGTAACGTATACAATCGTGTAACACTGTGTAATGTTGTGTAATGTGTAAAATTGTGTAACACTGTGTCACGCTGTGTCACGCTGTGTAACATGTAACATTGAGTAACATGTAACGTTGCGTAATGTTGTGTAACGCCGCGTAACGCTGTGTGGCGCTGTGTAACGTGTAAAATTGTGCAAGGTTGTGTAAAAACTTAATTCCTTTGTCAGTCCCAATTAGACGCCATGAAGCTGAAGCGGCTGCACGCCAACGCCATGGCGCCGGCCTCCGTCCACGGGCAGAAGAGGGAGGAGAAGGGCGAGGTGCGAAGTCACCAGAGAGCTCGCAGGGCTTCTTCCGACGACAGCGGGCGCCACAAGTCGGCCATGACAGAGAAGCGCATCAGCACCATCCCGGAACTCACCGAATCCCTGGAGAAGAGACTCTCTCTGCAGGACAAACACACATTGGCGGTGGTAAGTGACACACAACCACCTCTGTGGTCGCACAATTACACGATGCTTCCAGTTACTAACGGCATTAAACGGCATTTAAGTGCAAAAATAAGCTAACACATTAAAAGTGTTAAAGTCAGTTTTAATCACACACAAGTAAACCCTATGCAGGACTGCTTGTATCGCACATGATATCACACACAAGTAAACCCTATGCAGGACTGCTTGTATCACACATGATATCACACACAAGTAAACACTACGCAGGACTGCTTGTATCGCACATGATATCACACACAAGTAAACACGCTGCAGGACTGCTTGTATCGCACATACTATCACACACAAGTAAACACGCTGCAGGACTGCTAGCATCGCACATGATATCTCACACAAGTAAACACGCTGCAGGACTGCTTGTATTGCACATGATATCACACACAAGCAAACACTATGCAGCACTGCTTGTATCGCACATGATATCACACACAAGTAAACATTATGCAGGACTGCTTGTATCGCACATGATATCACACACAAGTCAACACGCTGTTGGACTGCTTGTATCGCACATGATATCACACACAAGTAAACACGATGCAGGACTGCTTGTATCGCACATGATATCACACACAAGTAAACACGCTGCAGGACTGCTAGCATCGCACATGATATCTCACACAAGTAAACACGCTGCAGGACAGTTTGTATCGCACATGATATCTCACACAAGTAAACACGCTGCAGGACTGCTTGTATTGCACATGATATCACACACAAGCAAACACGCTGCAGGACAGTTTGTATCGCACATGATATCTCACACAAGTAAACACGCTGCAGGACTGCTTGTATTGCACATGATATCACACACAAGCAAACACTATGCAGCACTGCTTGTATCGCACATGATATCACACACAAGTAAACATTATGCAGGACTGATTGTATCGCACATGATATCACACACAAGTCAACACGCTGCAGGACTGCTTGTATTGCACATGATATCACACACAAGTAAACATGCTGCAGGACTGCTAGCATCGCACATGATATCTCACACAAGTAAACACGCTGCAGGACTGCTTGTATCGCACATGATATCACACACAAGTAAACACGCTGCAGGACAGTTTGTATCGCACATGATATCTCACACAAGTAAACACGCTGCAGGACTGCTTGTATTGCACATGATATCACACACAAGCAAACACTATGCAGGACTGCTTGTATCACACATGATATCACACACAAGTAAACACTATGCAGGACTGCTTGTATTGCACATGATATCTCACATAAATAAACACGCTGCAGGACTGCTTGTATCGCACATGATATCACACACAAGTAAACATTATGCAGGACTGCTTGTATCGCACATTATATCACACACAAGTCAACACGCTGTTGGACTGCTTGTATCACACATGATATCACACACTAGTAAACACACACTGCAGGGCCATTTGTATCGCACATGATATCTCACACAAATAAACACGCTGCAGGACTGCAAATGTGCAAATGTTAAAAATGTACATTTGTGTTGTTGTTGTTTTCCAGAAGGATGTTGACAAGTTGTGTGCGCTCTGCCATGACAACGTCTTCCAAGATGGCGGCATGGCGCTTGAAGGACTGCCGTGTGTGCACGCCCTACATGAGGAGGTGAAGATAGCACATGGTCACTTGGTCACTTGGTCACATGGTCACATGGTCACTTGGTCACTTGGTCACATGGTCACTTGGTCACTTGGTCACATGGTCACATGGTCACTTGGTCACATGGTCACTTGGTCACTTGGTCACATGTTCACTTGGTCACATGGTCACATGGTCACTTGGTCACATGGTCACATGGTCACTACTTCACACATGTTTACTTTTGCACTTATTATATGTGTTACACTATTGGTCTTCTTTTCTACCATCATGTTGTGGTGAACAATGCTAACAACACAAAATGCTAGCAACACGCGATGCTAACAACACGCAATGTTAACAACACACAATGCTAACAACATGCGATGTTAACAACACACAATGCTAACAACACGCAACGGTAAGAACGCGCATGGCAACGTCGCGCAATGTTAACAACACACAATGCTAACAACACGTGATGCTAACAACACGCAATGCTAACATCACACGATGCTAACAACACGCAAGGGTAAGAATACGCAATGCTAATGTCGCACAATGCTAACAACACACAATGCTAACAACACGTGATGCTAACAACACGCAATGTTAACAACACACGATGCTAACAACATGCAATACTAACAACCAGAGGTGGGTAGTAACGCGCTACATTTACTCCGTTACATCTACTTGAGTAACTTTTGGGATAAATTGTACTTCTAAGAGTAGTTTTAATGCAACATACTTTTACTTTTACTTGAGTATATTTATAGAGAAGAAACGCTACTTTTACTCCGCTCCATTTATCTACATTCAGCTCGCTACTGATTTTTATCCATCTGTTTATGCACGCTTTGTTTGTTTTGGTCTGTCAGACAGACCTTCAAAGTAGGATCTATGCATGGCTGCGTGTCACCAATCAAATGCAGTCACTGGTGACGTTTGACTCCGTTTCACCAATCAAATGCAGTCACTGGTGACGTTTGACTCCGTTTCACCAATCAAATGCAGTCACTGGGGACGTTTCACCAATCAAATGCAGTCACTGGTGACGTTTCACCAATCAAATACAGTCACTGGTGACGTTTCACCAATCAAATACAGTCACTGGTGACGTTTCCCCAATCAAATACAGTCACTGGTGACGTTTCACCAATCAAATACAGTCACTGGTGACGTTTCACTCCGTTTCACCAATCAAATACAGTCACTGGTGACGTTTCACCAATCAAATACAGTCACTGGTGACGTTTCACTCCGTTTCACCAATCAAATACAGTCACTGGTGATGTTTCACCAATCAAATACAGTCACTGGTGACGTTTCACTCCGTTTCACCAATCAAATGCAGTCACTGGTGACGTTTGACTCCGTTTCACCCCATCAAATGCAGTCACTGGTGACGTTTCACTCCGTTTCACCAATCAATTGCAGTCACTGGTGACGTTTCACCAATCAAATACAGTCACTGGTGACGTTTCACTCCGTTTCACTCCGTTTCACTCCGTTTCACCAATCAAATGCAGTCACTGGTGACGTTTCACCAATCAAATACAGTCACTGGTGACGTTTGACTCGGTTTCACCAATCAAATACAGTCACTGGTGACGTTTCACTCCGTTTCACCAATCAAATGCAGTCACTGGTGACGTTTGACTCCGTTTCACCCCATCAAATGCAGTCACTGGTGACGTTTCACTACGTTTCACCAATCAATTGCAGTCACTGGTGACGTTTCACCAATCAAATGCAGTCACTGGTGACGTTTCACTCCGTTTCACCAATCAAATGCAGTCACTGGTGACGTTTCACCAATCAAATGCAGTCACTGGTGACGTTTCACCAATCAAATACAGTCACTGGTGACGTTTCACTCCGTTTCACCAATCAAATACAGTCACTGGTGACGTTTCACTCCGTTTCACCAATAAAATGCAGTCACTGGTGACGTTTCACTACGTTTCACTACGTTTCACCAATCAAATGCAGTCACTGGTGACGTTTCACCAATCAAATACAGTCACTGGTGACGTTTCACTCCGTTTCACCAATAAAATACAGTCACTGGTGACGTTTGACTCCGTTTCACCAATCAAATGCAGTCACTGGTGACGTTTCACTACGTTTCACCAATCAAATGCAGTCACTGGTGACGTTTCACCAATCAAATACAGTCACTGGTGACGTTTCACTCCGTTTCACCAATCAAATGCAGTCACTGGTGACGTTTCACTCCGTTTCACCAATCAAATGCAGTCACTGGTGACGTTTGACTCCGTTTCACCCCATCAAATGCAGTCACTGGTGATGTTTCACTACGTTTCACCAATCAATTGCAGTCACTGGTGACGTTTCACTACGTTTCACCAATCAAATGCAGTCACTGGTGACGTTTCACTCCGTTTCACCAATCAAATGCAGTCACTGGTGACGTCTCACTACGTTTCACCAATCAAATGCAGTCACTGGTGACGTTTCACCAATCAAATACAGTCACTGGTGACGTTTCACTCCGTTTCACCAATCAAATACAGTCACTGGTGACGTTTCACTCCGTTTCACCAATCAAATGCAGTCACTGGTGACGTTTGACTCCGTTTCACCAATCAAATGCAGTCACTGGTGACGTTTGACTCCGTTTCACCAATCAAATACAGTCACTGGTGACGTTTCACTCCGTTTCACCAATCAAATACAGTCACTGGTGACGTTTCACTCCGTTTCACCAATCAAATGCAGTCACTGGTGACGTTTCACTCCGTTTCACCAATCAAATGCAGTCACTGGTGACGTTTGACTCCGTTTCACCCCATCAAATGCAGTCACTGGTAACGTTTCACTACGTTTCACCAATCAATTGCAGTCACTGGTGACGTTTCACTCCGTTTCACCAATCAAATACAGTCACTGGTGACGTTTGACTCCGTTTCACCCCATCAAATGCAGTCACTGGTGACATCTCACTACGTTTCACCAATCAAATGCAGTCACTGGTGACGTTTCACCAATCAAATACAGTCACTGGTGACGTTTCACTCCGTTTCACCAATCAAATACAGTCACTGGTGACGTTTCACTCCGTTTCACCAATCAAATGCAGTCACTGGTGACGTTTGACTCCGTTTCACCAATCAAATGCAGTCACTGGTGACGTTTCACCAATCAAATACAGTCACAGGTGACGTTTGACTCCGTTTCACCAATCAAATACAGTCACTGGTGACGTTTCACCAATCAAATGCAGTCACTGGTGACGTTTGACTCCGTTTCACCAATCAAATGCAGTCACTGGTGACGTTTGACTCCGTTTCACCAATCAAATGCAGTCACTGGTGACGTTTCACTCCGTTTCACCAATCAATTGCAGTCACTGGTGACGTTTCACCAATCAAATGCAGTCACTGGTGACGTTTGACTCCGTTTCACCAATCAAATACAGTCACTGGTGACGTTTGACTCCGTTTCACCCCATCAAATGCAGTCACTGGTGACGTTTCACTACGTTTCACCAATCAAATGCAGTCACTGGTGACGTTTCACCAATCAAATACAGTCACTGGTGACGTTTCACTCCGTTTCACCAATCAAATACAGTCACTGGTGACGTTTCACTCCGTTTCACCAATAAAATTGGTCCGGCCCTCACTGACTTGGGACCATTGCAAAATCATGTGCGTCCCAAAGTCACCAGCCTTGGCGTCACTATAGACAGCGATTTTAAATTCGACAAACAAGTCAATGGCGTTTTAAAATCGTGTTTTTATCATCTTCGTCTTTTAGCAAAGGTAAAACCATTTTTATCTTTTAACCTTTTTGAACAAGTCGTGCATGCTTTTATTTCAAGTCGCCTAGACTACTGCAATGCACTTTATGCTGGCATTAGCCAAAAAGCTCTCTCCCGGTTGCAGTTAGTCCAGAACGCGGCAGCACGACTTTTAACAGGGGCCAGGAAACGTGAGCATATAACCCCAATTCTTCGGAGTTTGCACTGGCTCCCTGTTCATTTTAGAATTGATTTTAAATCCTTGCTGTTTGTTTTTAAAGCTTTACATGGACTGGCACCTCAGTATATCTCGGACCTCATCCAAATTTACACTCCTGCGCGCGCTCTGAGGTCCGAGAGCCAGCTCCAGCTCGTGGTGCCCAGGACGAGACTTAAAACCAGGGGAGACAGGGCCTTCTCTGTGGTCGGCCCTAAACTCTGGAACACTCTGCCCCTCCATGTTCAAACTGCTCCCACAGTGGAGTGTTTTAAGTCTCGTCTAAAGACCCACTTTTATTCTTTGGCTTTTAACACTACGTGAGTTGTGTGGTCTTCTGTCCTCTGTTGTCCTGTGTGGTTAGGGTTAGGGTTATAAATTTTGATGTCTATTTTACTGTTTTAATTGGTTTCACCCTTTAAAATCGTTTTTAATCATATTTATTTTTTATATTGTCTCTGTATTGGTTTTCTATTCATTTATTCTTTGTTTTTATTCAGTCATTGGTGTAGCATAATATTGTTTTTAATATAGTTTTTAATATTGTTTTTAATATTGTTTTTAACATGGCTGTGCAGCACTTTGGAAACATTCTTGTTGTGTAAATGTGCTATATAAATAAAGTGGATTGGATTGGATTGGATAAAATGCAGTCACTGGTGACGTTTCACTACGTTTCACTACGTTTCACCAATCAAATACAGTCACTGGTGACGTTTCACTCCGTTTCACCAATCAAATGCAGTCACTGGTGACGTTTCACTACGTTTCACCAATCAAATGCAGTCACTGGTGACGTTTCACCAATCAAATACAGTCACTGGTGACGTTTCACTCCGTTTCACCAATCAAATGCAGTCACTGGTGACGTTTCACTACGTTTCACCAATCAATTGCAGTCACTGGTGACGTTTCACTCCGTTTCACCAATCAAATGCAGTCACTGGTGACGTTTGACTCCGTTTCACCAATCAAATGCAGTCACTGGTGACGTTTCACTACGTTTCACCAATCAAATGCAGTCACTGGTGACGTTTCACCAATCAAATACAGTCACTGGTGACGTTTCACTCCGTTTCACCAATCAAATGCAGTCACTGGTGACGTTTCACTACGTTTCACCAATCAATTGCAGTCACTGGTGACGTTTCACTCCGTTTCACCAATCAAATGCAGTCACTGGTGACGTTTCACCAATCAAATACAGTCACTGGTGACGTTTCACTCCGTTTCACCAATCAAATACAGTCACTGGTGACGTTTGACTCCGTTTCACCAATCAAATGCAGTCACTGGTGACGTTTCACTACGTTTCACCAATCAAATGCAGTCACTGGTGACGTTTCACCAATCAAATACAGTCACTGGTGACGTTTCACTCCGTTTCACCAATCAAATGCAGTCACTGGTGACGTTTCACTACGTTTCACCAATCAATTGCAGTCACTGGTGACGTCTCACTACGTTTCACCAATCAAATGCAGTCACTGGTGACGTTTCACCAATCAAATACAGTCACTGGTGACGTTTCACTCCGTTTCACCAATCAAATACAGTCACTGGTGACGTTTCACTCCGTTTCACCAATCAAATGCAGTCACTGGTGACGTTTGACTCCGTTTCACCAATCAAATGCAGTCACTGGTGACGTTTCACCAATCAAATACAGTCACTGGTGACGTTTGACTCCGTTTCACCAATCAAATACAGTCACTGGTGACGTTTCACTCCGTTTCACCAATCAAATACAGTCACTGGTGACGTTTCACCAATCAAATGCAGTCACTGGTGACGTTTGACTCCGTTTCACCAATCAAATACAGTCACTGGTGACGTTTGACTCCGTTTCACCAATCAAATGCAGTCACTGGTGACGTTTGACTCCGTTTCACCAATCAAATGCAGTCACTGGTGACGTTTGACTCCGTTTCACCCCATCAAATGCAGTCATTGGTGACGTTTCACTACGTTTCACCAATCAATTGCAGTCACTGGTGACGTTTCACCAATCAAATGCAGTCACTGGTGACGTTTCACTCCGTTTCACCAATCAAATACAGTCACTGGTGACGTTTGACTCCGTTTCACCAATCAAATGCAGTCACTGGTGACGTTTGACTCCGTTTCACCCCATCAAATGCAGTCACTGGTGACGTTTCACTCCGTTTCACCAATCAATTGCAGTCACTGGTGACGTTTCACCAAAAAAATGCAGTCACTGGTGACGTTTGACTCCGTTTCACCAATCAAATACAGTCACTGGTGACGTTTGACTCCGTTTCACCAATCAAATGCAGTCACTGGTGACGTTTCACCAATCAAATACAGTCACTGGTGACGTTTGACTCCGTTTCACCAATCAAATGCAGTCACTGGTGACGTTTCACTCCGTTTCACCAATCAAATACAGTCACTGGTGACGTTTCACCAATCAAATGCAGTCACTGGTGACGTTTGACTCCGTTTCACCCCATCAAATGCAGTCACTGGTGACGTTTCACTCCGTTTCACCAATCAATTGCAGTCACTGGTGACGTTTCACCAAACAAATGCAGTCACTGGTGACGTTTGACTCCGTTTCACCAATCAAATACAGTCACTGGTGACGTTTGACTCCGTTTCACCCCATCAAATGCAGTCATTGGTGACGTTTCACTACGTTTCACCAATCAATTGCAGTCACTGGTGACGTTTCACCAATCAAATGCAGTCACTGGTGACGTTTGACTCCGTTTCACCAATCAAATGCAGTCACTGGTGACGTTTGACTCCGTTTCACCCCATCAAATGCAGTCATTGGTGACGTTTCACTACGTTTCACCAATCAATTGCAGTCACTGGTGACGTTTCACCAATCAAATGCAGTCACTGGTGACGTTTGACTCCGTTTCACCAATCAAATGCAGTCACTGGTGACGTTTGACTCCGTTTCACCCCATCAAATGCAGTCATTGGTGACGTTTCACTACGTTTCACCAATCAATTGCAGTCACTGGTGACGTTTCACCAATCAAATGCAGTCACTGGTGACGTTTGACTCCGTTTCACCAATCAAATGCAGTCACTGGTGACGTTTGACTCCGTTTCACCAATCAAACAGAGCCAGACGATTGACCACTAAATGGTAACACCCGAATAAGTTTTTCAACTTGTTTAAGTCGGGGTCCACGTTAATCAATTGATGGCACAGTGTGTTCCCAGGTGCCGCCCACACCTATCAGTTTATGGTTTGCGTAAAGGCTAACTTGTTATTTTCCTTTGTAATCTCTGCCTACTGAGCCTATGTTAAGTTAAGTTATTGTGGCTCAATTTGCCTTCATTTTTGTTATGTTAATGTATTATTATTATTTCATATATATTATTGTTTTAGTTGCTTAAGAGATATTCCTGGCTCTGAATTTACTCATTGCTATTTTTATGTTTTTGTGCATTATTTGTTGCCGTCATCATTGAACGAACAGGTTACTCATCAGTTACTCAGTACTTGAGTAGTTTTTTCACAACATACTTTTTACTTTTACTCAAGTAAATATTTGGGTGACTACTCCTTACTTTTACCCGAGTAATAAATCTCTAAATTAACAGTACTCTTACTTGAGTACAATTTCTGGCTACTCTACCCACCTCTGCTAACAACACCCGATGCTAACAACACACAATGCTAACAACACGCGATGCTAACATTATTATTTTTTTGTACTTATTATGATTTTGTTTATAATGAAGTCACTTCTTTGGAATGACTCCTTTTGCGCGGTGACCTTGTCTTTTGTTGTTGTTGTTCCAAATACTGCGTGGTGTTTGCAGCAAGAATGCTGTTATACTCATTGTTTGTTCCATTGTCTCTGTCATGTGCCAACATGCCAGTCCTGCCTCGCCATGCATGACCAGTCCTGCAGTGAAAACATGCCAGGCACCAAAATATGACAACTATTTCTCCATCTTTATCTGTTTTGCCCAAGGTCGGCCGCAGGTCGGTGCAGTGCCGAGCACGAAGCGGCAGCGAGGCGGCGGTGGCGGCGGCCTGTCTGGTGCGGCGACTGCTGAGTGGCAGGCGGAGGTCGGCGGACGAGCCCGTGTCGGCTATGGAGGGGCAGCACACTTTCCGCCGTCAGCTGTCCCTGCGGAGACACCGCTGATGTCTCATGTGGGCGGAGACACCGCTGATGTCTCATGTGGGCGGAGACACCGCTGATGTCTCCTGTGGTTCGAGGCCAACGCCATCTTCTGAACTTTTTGTTTATTTATGACTTATATATCTCATATTTCTGCTCTCGTTCTATAAAGTTGTGTTTGTAAAGTAGTTATTTCAACGTAGAATATATTTACACTCTCTTTTGTTAGCTAACTTTTTGTTGTTGTTTTTCTTCATTTGGTGTTGTTTAACAATGTGTGTAAGATTTAATGCTCATAATGTGTGTTCTTAAACCTAACAAATAAAATGTGTTATTATTTGTATTTGTTCCAATTACGTTCCTAATATTTTGACCCTTTTTTTCTAGTTGAAAAAGATGAAAAAAATATTCTAACTCGTGAGATAAAAGTCATGATTATGAGAGAAGAAGTCAAAATTATGACGTAAAGGCAAACTATTTTTTTTGTTGTCTCAGACTAATGAGATCAATCAAAATTATGAGATAAGTAGGTTGGAATCATGAGATAAAAAGTAGAAATTATGAGCTACAAAGTGGAAATTTTGAGATAAAAAGTGAAAATTATGAGATAAAAAGTCGAAATTATAAGATACATAGTCGAAATTATCAGATAAAAATGGGAAATTATGATATACAAAGTGGAAATTATGAGATAAAAGGCGAAAATTATGAGATACAAAGTGAACATTTTGAGATAAAAGGGGGAAATTATGAGATACAAAGTCAAAATTATGAGATACATAGTTGAAATACTGAGATAAAAAGTGAAAATTATGAGATAAAAAGTAGAAATTATGTGATACAAAGTGGAAATTATGAGTTGAAAATTGGAAATTATGAGATACAAAGTGGAAATTATGAGATAAAAGGTGGAAATTATGAGGTACAAAGTGGAAATTATGAGATAAAAGGGGGAAATTATGAGGTACAAAGTGGAAATTATGAGATAAAAGGGGGAAATTATGAGGTACAAAGTGGAAATTATGAGATAAAAGGGGGAAATTATGAGATAAAAAGTCGAAATTATGAGATACATAGTTGAAATACTGAGATAAAAAGTGAAAATTATGAGATAAAAAGTAGAAATTGTAAGATACAAAGTGGAAATTATGAGATAAAAAGTCAAAATTATGAGATACATAGTTGAAATACTGAGATAAAAAGTGAAAATTATGAGATAAAAAGTAGAAATTATGAGATACAAAGTGGAAATTATGAGTTGAAAATTGGAAATTATGAGATACAAAGTGGAAATTATGAGATAAAAGGTGGAAATTATGAGGTACAAAGTGGAAATTATGAGATAAAAAGGGAAAATTATGAGATAAAAAGTCGAAATTATAAGATACATAGTCGAAATACTGAGATAAAAAGTGAAAATTATGAGATAAAAAGTAGAAATTGTAAGATAAAAAGTGGAAATTATGAGATAAAAGGTGGAAATTATGAGATACAAAGTGGAAATTATGAGAATAAAATGGAAATTATGAGATACAAAGTGGAAATTTTGAGATAAAAAGTGAAAATTATGAGATAAAAAGTCGAAATTATAAGATTCATAGTCGAAATACTGAGATAAAAAGTGAAAATTATGAGATAAAAAGTAGAAATTGTAAGATACAAAGTGGAAATTATGAGATAAAAGGTGGAAATTATGAGATACAAAGTGGAAATTATGAGAATAAAATGGAAATTATGAGATACAAAGTGGACATTTTGAGATAAAAAGTGAAAATTATGAGATAAAAAGTCAAAGTTATGAGATACATAGTGAAAATACTGAGATAAAAAGTGAAAATTATGAAATAAAAAGTAGAAATTGTAAGATACAAAGTGGAAATTATGAGATAAAAGGTCGAAATACTGAGATAAAAAGTGAAAATTATGAGATAAAAAGTAGAAATTGTAAGATACAAAGTGGAAATTATGAGATAAAAGGTCGAAATACTGAGATAAAAAGTGAAAATTATGAGATAAAAAGTAGAAATTGTAAGATACAAAGTGGAAATTATGAGATAAAAGGTGGAAATTATGAGACACAAAGTGGAAATTATGAGAAACAATGTCGAAGTTATGAGATAAAAAGTGGAAACTTTGAGAAACAAAGTCGAAATTATGAGATACAAAGGGAAAATTATGAGATACAAAATCGAAATTATGAGATAAAAAGTAGAAATTATGAGATAGGAAGTGGAAATTATGAGATAAAAAGTGGAATTTATGAGATACAAAATCGAAATTATGAGATATGAAGTGGAAATTTTGAGGAAAAAAATGGGAATTTATGAGCTACAAAGTGGAAATTATGAGATAAAAAGTGAAAATTATGAGATAAAAAGTCGAAGTTATGAAACACATAGTCAAAATACTGACATAAAAAGTGAAAATTATGAGATAAAAAGTAGAAATTGTAAGATACAAAGTGGAAATTATGAGATAAAAGGTGGAAATTATGAGACACAGAGTGGAAATTATGAGAAACAATGTCGAAGTTATGAAATAAAAAGTGGAAACTATGAGAAACAAAGTCGAAATTACGAGATAAAAAGTGGAAATTATAAGATAAGAAGTGGAAATTATGAGATACAAAGGGAAAATTATGAGATACAAATTCGAAATTATGAGATAAAAAGTAGAAATTATGAGATAGGAAGTGGAAATTATGAGATAAAAAGTGGAATTTACGTTATACAAAGTCGAAATTATGAGACAAAAAGTGGAAATGATGAGATAAAAAGTGGAAATTATGAGAAACAATGTCGAAGTTATGAGATAAAAAGTGGAAATTATGAGCAACAAAGTCATAATTATGAGATAAAAAGTGAAAATTATAAGATAAGAAGTGGAAATTATGAGATACAAAATCGAAATTATGAGATATGAAGTGGAAATTATGAGATAAAAAGTGGAATTTATGAGAAACAAAGTCGAAATTATTAGAGAAGAAAGTGAAAATTTTGAGATAAGAACATCAAAATTATGAGATAAAAATTATTCATGTTTCTCTTGTATCTCATAATTTCCACTTTTTATCTCATAATTTCCAATTTTTATCTCATAATTTCGACTTGCTTATCTCATAATATCCACTTTTTTTATCTTATAAATTCGATAATGTAGCTCACCCTTTTCACTTTTTATCTCATAATTTCGATTTTGTATCTCATAATTTCCACTTTTTTTATCTTATAATTTCGATAATGTAGCTCACCCTTTCACTTTTTATCTCATAATTTCGATTTTGTATCTAATAATTTCCACTTTTTTAATCTTATAAATTTGACTTTTAAAATGTCACAATTATGACTTTTACCTCATAATTACGTCATTGGTGTATTTCTAGTGGCGCAAACGGGCTTCTATAATCTTAAATCAATTCAAATGATATTTATAGACGTTTTCCGTCATTCATTTTTAAACAGATGTTGCCTTCAGGAACGACTCGTTTTTTCCCCCCACCATCACAATCCAATGTGTCCCCTGCAAGGTTTGTGAGTCAAACTACTCCAACTCAACACAAACACTTCGCTCTTCCTGCTGCTGTTTACTTCACGTACTCCTGGACTCGCCACCACTCGGCTCCGCTCGGTTCGACTCGGCTCTTCCCTCCGCCCCCGCTCCTTTCTTTAGGAGTGAAAGTGTGCACACGTGGACACCTGAGATTGACGTGGGCTTCGGCCAATAGAGGCGGGAGTCGATGACGTCAGTGGCCGCAGTCAGCCAATGAGGAGGCTTCTAGCTGAGCCCTGCAGAAGATGAGAAGAAAAAGGAGGAAAAAAGAAAGCAGATCGGAGGCGAGCAGGAGTCGGAGGAGAGACGCTGTTTACTTCACTTGATGAAGGCTCTTTTTACTCACTTTTTCAACAACTTTATTCAAGTCGGAGACAACCAACATGCTTTAAATTCCTGCCTTAACGTGTTTTCAAATCGGCATAAACTAAAGCTTCTTGGGTAAGTAAGTTAAGTAACCCCCTTCTTTATGTTTTCTTGACGTATTTAAAGTGTTGTTTTACTTCGGTTTACTAGTAAATAAACACATTTATCTTTGTACTCAACGACTAGTACACGCGGCACATACTTTTAGTAGTATTTTGAGTAAAAATACTTTTACGAGCGTTCTCTGCGTTAACACTGCAAACATCTTTTAAGACTTTCCTCTTGGTGGATAACTTCTAGAAAAAGGATGCCAGGTCCTCTTAAAGGGGAACTGCACTTTTTTTTAGGTGTTTTTTTTTTGCCTATCGTTTACAATCCTTATGTAAGACAGGAACACTTATGTTTTTCTGTATTAAATGCATTCTAAATGGTAAATAAACATTAGCAAGTGTCAGCTAGCTCTATAGCAGGGGTCACCAACCTTTTTGAAAGCAAGAGCTACTTCTTGGGTACTGATTAATGCGAAGGGCTACCAGTTTGATACACACTTAAATAAATTGCCAGAAATAGCCAATTTGCTCAATTTACCTTTAACTCTATGTTATTATTAATAATTAATGATATTTACACTTAATTGAACGGTTTAGAAGAGGAGAAAACACGAAAAAAAAATGACAATTACATTTTGAAACATAGTTTATCTTCAATTTCGACTCTTTAAAATTCAAAATTCAACCGAAAAAAAAAAGAAGAGAAAAACTAGCTAATTCGAATCTTTTTGAAAAAATTAAAAAAAACAATTTATGGAACATCATTAGTAATTTCTCCTGATTAAGATTCATTTTAGAATTTTGATGACATGTTTTAAATAGGTTAAAATCCAATCTGCACTTTGTTAGAATATATAACAAATTGGACCAAGCTATATTTCTAACAAAGACAAATCATTATTTCTCCTAGATTTTCCAGAACAAAAATGTAAAAAAACATTCTAAAGACTTTGAAATAAGATTTAAATTTGATTCTACAGATTTTCTAGATTTGCTAGAATTTTTTTTTTGAATTTTAATCATAATAAGTTTGAAGAAATATTTCACAAATATTCTTCGTCGAAAAAACAGAAGCTAAAATGAAGAATTAAATTAAAACGTATTTATTATTCTTTACAATAAAAACATTTTTTTTACTTGAACATTGATTTAAATTGTCAGGAAAGAAGAGGAAGGAATTTAAAAGGTAAAAAGGTATATGTGTTTAAAAATCCTAAAATCATTTTTAAGGTTGTATTTTTTCTCTAAAATTGTCTTTCTGAAAGTTATAAGAAGCAAAGTAAAACAATTAATGAATTTATTTAAACAAGTGAAGACCAAGTCTTTAAAATATTTTCTTGGATTTTCAAATTCTATTTGAGTTTTGTCTCTCTTAGAATTAAAAATGTCGGGCAAAGCGAGACCAGCTTGCTAGTAAATAAATACAATTTAAAAAATAGAGGCAGCTCACTGGTAAGTGCTGCTATTTGAGCTATTTTTAGAACAGGCCAGCGGGCTACTCATCTGGTCCTTACGGGCTACCTGGTGCCCGCGGGCACCGCGTTGGTGACCCCTGCCCTATACTATTTATCCAAAACCTCCATTAAGTTTTTATATACACGCTGTAAGTATATATGTCATGTAGTATCCGTCACATTCGTAATAACATGTACGAAACCCAAAACCAGTGAAGTTGTCACGTTGTGTAAATGGTAAATAAAAACGGAATACAATGATATATTCAATTGAATAGACTTCAAAGACAATATATTTAATGTTAATTTTTTTGTGTGCAAATAATCATTAACTTAGAATTTAGTGGCAGCAACACATCGTTTTGCTGAAATAAGCAGGGGCGTCCATGATAACGTTGCTTGGATGGCAACATATGTTGCTCCAAAAGCTGTATGTACCTTTCAGCATTCATACCTTTCAGCGCCATCACAGATGTGTAAGTTACCCATGTCTTGGGCACTAATACACCCCCATACCATCACACATGCTGGCTTTTACACTTTGCGCCTAGAACAATCCGGATGGTTCTTTTCCGCTTTGTTCCAAAGGACACGACGTCCACAATTTGCAAAAACAATTTGAAATGTGGACCACAGAACACTATTCCACTTTGCACCAGTCCATTTTAGATGAGTTCGCCGGCGGCGTTTCTGGGTGTTGTTGATAAATATTTTTTGGCTTTGCATAGTAGAGTTTTAACTTGAACTTACAGATGTAGCGACCAACTGTAGTTACTGACAGTGGGTTTTCTGAAGTGTTCCTGAGCCCATGTGGTGATATCCTTTACACACTGATGTGGCTTGTTGATGCAGTACCGCCTGAGGGATCGAATGTCCGTAATATCATGGCTTACGTGCAGTGATTTCTCCAGATTCTCTGAACCTTTTGATGATATTACGGCGCGTAGATGGTGAGATCCCTAAATTCCTTGCAATAGCTGGTTGAGAAATGTTGTTCTCAAACAATTTGCTCACGCATTTGTTGACAAAGTGGTGACCCTCCTTGTTTGTGAACGACTGAGCATTTCACGGACGCTGCTTTTATACCCAATCATGGCACCCACCTGTTCCCAATTAGCCTGTTCACCTGTGGGATGTTCCAAATAAGTGTTCGATGAGCATTCTAAGTCTTTTTTGCCACTTGTGCCAGCTTTTTTTTGGCACATGTCGCAGGCATCAAATTCCAAATGAGCTAATATTCGCAAAAAATAACAAAGTTTCTCATTCATTCATTGTATTCTGTTTTTATTCACCATTTACACAACGTGACAACTTCACTGCTCGTGTAGTATCCGTCACATTCATAATAACATGTAATATTAATACATTTCGCTCACTTCCCTTCAACAACAACAACACTACTAATCCTGGCAGACTTGACGAGAGACAACAAAGACTACTTTGGGACAAATGATGATCCAGAAATTTCTATTTTTGAATATAAGGAGGATGATCTACACGTTTTAGAAACAGATCCTGCTATGTTGTTGCAAACATAATAAAACAATCACTTACTGTACATTGTCTGCTCTCACTGGGGACTGACGGGATGTTTATGTCTTCCCGTTTACATAAAAAATTAATCATACTCCTCACAAAGCGTTAAAAGAGAGAAACATTTGTTTTTTTCATGTCTTTCTCGCCATCTCCGGGTGTAGTTGGATGTCAAAGTTGACCAACTTGTGGGTTTATGTCCACAACCTTCTACTCTCCAGGTGAGAGGCATGATTCATAAACCAGAATTAACTTTCACCAACTCAGAAGCGATGCAGCAGCTCAGTATGTCAATATAGCAGCATAAGATTGATAGCTCACTAAAAGTAGTTCCTCGGCGTTAGCACTTATAATAACAATATCACTAATACTTGTATTTTTGGATGTTTTTTAGAGGACTTTCTGGGCGCACTAGAGTAGGGTTGTTGGCTGCCTCCGACTTGCCCTATTTTATGATTTCATCACAAAGTTATACAATATCTTGTTATTTGTTACTGTTCTTATTTAAAAAATAAATAATAATAATTATAGTGAATGTTATTTTAAAAAAAAACTATGCAATGATTTCACAAAATGATACAATATTTTGTCCTTTAATATTACTTCTTTTTTTTTTTTTAAATTAAACATACCATAATGATAGTGAATGTCATATAAAAAAAGAAGAAAGAATATAAAATAAGTACAGAAAAAATTAAATTATTACAAAAAATACACTCTTATGAATAGATGTACAGAGAATCATCCTAATTGTACAGCATATCATACTTATTTCATCATTTAAATAGATACTGTACATATATACTATACATATATATACTTATACTGTACATATATGCTGTACATATATACTTATACTGTACATATATACTTATATTGTACATATATCTACTGCAAATATATACCTATACTGTACATATATACTTAAACTGTACATATATACTGTACATATATAAACTGTACATATATACTTATACTGTACATTTATCTACTGTACATATATACCTATACTGTCCATATATACTTATCTTGTACATATATACTTATACTGTACATATATCTACTGTACATATATAAACTGTACATATATACTTAAACTGTACATATATACTTATACTGTACATTTATCTACTGTACATATATACCTATACTGTACATATATACACTTATACTGTACATATATAAACTGTACATATATACTTAAACCGTACATATATTCTTATAATGTACATACTTTATATACTTATACTGTACATATATCTACCGTACATCTATACTTATATTGTACGTATAAACTTATACTGCACATATATCTATTGTACATATATACTTATACTGTACATATATATTTATATTGTACATACTGTATATACTTATACTGTACATATATACTTATACTGCACATATATCTACTGTACACATATACTTATACTGTACATATATACTTATACTGTACATATATACTTATATTGTACATACTTTATATACTTATACTGTACATATATACTTATACTGCACATATATCTACTGTACATATACACTTATACTGTACATATAACTACTGTATATATATACTTATATTGTACATACTGTATATACACTGTACACACACATATATACATATATATACTGTATATATATATACTTATACTGTACATACAGTATACACTTATACTGTACATATATACTCATACTGTACATACATATGTATACTGTACATATATACTTATACTGTATATATAAATACTGTACATATATACTTATACTGTATGTATAAATACTGTACATATATACTTATAGTGTATGTATAAATACTGTACATATATACTTATACTGTAGGTATAAATACTGTACATACGTACTTATACTGTACGTATAAATAGTGTTTATATATACTTATACTGTACGTATAAAAAGTGTTTATGTATACTTATACTGTACATATAAATACTGTTTATATATACCTATACTGTACATATATACTTATACTGTACGTATAAATAGTGTACATATATACTTATAGTGTGTGTATAAATAGTGTACATATATACTTATAGTGTGTGTATAAATAGTGTACATATATACTTATACTGTATGTATAAATAGTGTACATATATACTTATAGTGTGTGTATAAATAGTGTACATATATACTTATAGTGTGCGTATAAATCGTGTACATATATACTTATAGTGTGTGTATAAATAGTGTACATATATACTTATAGTGTATGTATAAATAGTGTACATATATACTTATAGTGTGTGTATAAATAGTGTACATATATACTTATAGTGTGTGTATAAATAGTGTACATATATACTTATACTGTATGTATAAATAGTGTACATATATACTTATAGTGTGTGTATAAATAGTGTACATATATACTTATAGTGTGTGTATAAATAGTGTACATATATACTTATAGTGTGTGTATAAATAGTGTACATATATACTTATAGTGTATGTATAAATAGTGTACATATATACTTATAGTGTGTGTATAAATAGTGTACATATATACTTTTAGTGTGTGTATAAATAGTGTACATATATACTTATAGTGTGTGTATAAATAGTGTACATATATACTTATAGTGTGTGTATAAATAGTGTACATATATACTTATAGTGTGTGTATAAATAGTGTACATATATACTTATAGTGTATGTATAAATAGTGTACATATATACTTATAGTGTGTGTATAAATAGTGTACATATATACTTATAGTGTGTGTATAAATAGTGTACATATATACTTATAGTGTGTGTATAAATAGTGTACATATATACTTCTAGTGTATGTATAAATAGTGTACATATATACTTCTAGTGTGTGTATAAATAGTGTACATATATACTTATAGTGTGTGTATAAATAGTGTACATATATACTTATAGTGTGTGTATAAATAGTGTACATATATACTTATAGTGTGTGTATAAATAGTGTACATATATACTTATAGTGTGTATAAATAGTGTACATATATACTTATGGTGTGTGTATAAATAGTGTACATATATACTTATAGTGTGTGTATAAATAGTGTACATATATACTTATAGTGTGTGTATAAATAGTGTACATATATACTTATAGTGTATGTATAAATAGTGTACATATATACTTATACTGTACATATATACTTATAGTGTATGTATAAATACTGTACATATATACTTATAGTGTGTGTATAAATAGTGTACATATATACTTATAGTGTATGTATAAATAGTGTACATATATACTTATAGTGTGTGTATAAATACTGTACATATATACTTATACTGTATGTATAAATAGTGTACATATATACTTATAAATAGTGTACATATATACTTATAGTGTATGTATAAATAGTGTACATATATACTTATAAATAGTGTCCATATATACTTATAAATAGTGTCCATATATACTTATAAATAGTGTACATATATACTTATAGTGTGTGTATAAATAGTGTACATATATACTTATAGTGTGTGTATAAATAGTGTCCATATATACTTATAAATAGTGTACATATATACTTATAGTGTGTGTATAAATAGTGTACATATATACTTATAGTGTGTGTATAAATAGTGTACATATATACTTATAGTGTGTGTATAAATAGTGTACATATATACTTGTAGTGTGTGTATAAATAGTGTACATATATACTTATAGTGTGTGTATAAATAGTGTACATATATACTTATACTGTATGTATAAATAGTGTACATATATACTTCTAGTGTGTGTATAAATAGTGTACATATATACTTATAGTGTGTGTATAAATAGTGTACATATATACTTATAGTGTGTGTATAAATAGTGTACATATATAGTTATAGTGTTTGTATAAATAGTGTACATATATACTTATAAATAGTGTACATATATACTTATAGTGTATGTACATATATACTGTACATATATACTTATAGTGTATGTACATATATACTGTACATATATACTTATACTGTATGTACATATATACTGTACATATATACTTATACTGTATGTACATATATACTGTACATATATACTTATACTGTATGTACATATATACTGTACATCCCTTGTTTTCTTGTCATGTTTAGTGATTGTGATTCCATGAATTTGGGATGAAACAACAAGGCGATGAAACACTTTTATGTTCTGCCTCAGTGGGAGGGGCTTGATTGCATGGTTGCCGTGGCGACGCGACTGTTTGCGCTCACGCTGAAGAGGAGGCAGCGTCTACTTGTGATGGGTGTGAGGGTCCTCCTCTCCCACGCCACAAATGAGCGACCTTTACAGCGTATTGTTGCACGAAATCACAGTTTTCATGTGCAGAGGTGTACTTACTACCATTTCACAGACAAATGATGCTATTTATAGTCACGCTAGAGAGTAAGCCAGGGGTGACCACATTTTTAATCAGGTACTTTATTATGTAGACATGCTAACAGTATTTAATTATATACATTATTGTGTAGACATGCTAACAGTATTTAATTATATACATTATTATGTAGACATGCTAACAGAATTTAATTATATACATTATTATGTAGACATGCTAACAGTATTTAGTTATATACATTATTATGTAGACATGCTAACATAATTTAATTATATACATTATTATGTAGACATGCTAACAGTATTTAATTATATACATTATTATGTAGACATGCTAACAGTATTTAATTATATACATTATTATGTAGACATGCTAACAGTATTTAATTATATACATTATTATGTAGACATGCTAACAGTATTTAATCATATACATTATTATGTAGACATGCTAACAGTATTTAATCATATACATTATTATGTAGACATGCTAACAGTATTTAATCATATACATTATTATGTAGACATGCTAACAGTATTTAATTATATACATTATTATGTAGACATGCTAACAGTATTTAATCATGTACTTTATTATGTAGACATGCTAACAGTATTTAATTATATACATTATTATGTAGACATGCTAACAGAATTTAATTATATACATTATTATGTAGACATGCTAACAGTATTTAATCATGTACTTTATTATGTAGACATGCTAAAAGTATTTAATATATACATTATTATGTAGACATGCTAACAGTATTTAATTATATACATTATCATGTAGACATGCTAACAGTATTTAATTATATACATTATTATGTATACATACTAACAGTATTTAATAATCTACATTATTATGTATACATGCTAACATAATTTAATTATATACTTTATTATGTAGACATGCTAACAGTATTTAATCATGTACTTTATTATGTAGACATGCTAACAGTATTTAATTATATACATTATTATGTAGACATGCTAACAGAATTTAATTATATACATTATTATGTAGACATGCTAACAGTATTTAATTATATACATTATTATGTATACATGCTAACAGTATTTAATTATATACATTATTATGTAGACATGCTAACAGAATTTAATTATATACATTATTATGTAGACATGCTAACAGTATTTAATTATATACATTATTATGTAGACATGCTAACAGTATTTAATCATAAACATGATTATGTAGACATGCTAACAGTATTTAATCATGTACATTATTATGTAGACATGCTAATAGTATTTAATCATATACATGATTATGTAGACATGTTAACAGTATTTAATTATATACATTATTATTTAGAGATGCTAACAGTATTTAATCATGTACATTATTATGTAGACATGCTAACAGTATTTAATCATATACATGATTATGTAGACATGCTAACAGTATTTAATTATATACATTATTCTGTATACATGCTAACAGTATTTAATTATATACATTATTATGTAGACATGCTAACATAATTTAATTATATACATTATTATGTAGACATGCTAACAGTATTTAATTATATACATTATTATTTACAGATGCTAACAGTATTTAATCATGTACATTATTATGTAGACATGCTAATAGTATTTAATCATAAACATTATTATGTAGACATGCTAGCAGTATTTAATCATATACATTATTATGTAGACATGCTAACAGTATTTATTCATAAACATGATTATGTAGACATGCTAACAGTATTTATTCATAAACATGATTATGTAGACATGCTAAAAGTACTTAATTATATACATTATTATTTAGAGATGCTAACAGTATTTAATCATGTACATTATTATGTAGACATGATAACAGTATTTAAGCATAAACATTATTATGTAAACAAGCTAACAGTATTTAATCATATACATTGTTATGTAGACATGCTAACAGTATTTAATCATAAACATTATTATGTAGACATGGTAACAGTATTTAATTATATACATTATTATGTAGACATGCTAACAGTATTTAATCATAAACATTATTATGTAGACATGCTAACAGTATTTAATTATATACATTATTATGTAGACATGCTAACAGTATTTAATCATATACATTATTATGTATATATGCTAACAGTATTTATTCATAAACATTATTATGTATAAATGATAACAGTATTTAATCATAAACATTATTATGTATAAATGATAACAGTATTTAATCATAAACATTATTATGTATAAATGATAACAGTATTTAATCATAAACATTATTATTTAGACTTGCTAACAGTATTTAATCATAAACATTATTATGTAGACATGCTAACAGTATTTAATCATAAACATTATTATGTAGACTTGCTAACAGTATTTCATCATGTACATTATTATGTAGACATGCTAATAGTATATAATTATGTACATTATTATGTAGACATGCTAACAGTATTTAATTATGTACATTATTATGTATACATGCTAATCGTTTTTAATTATGTACATTATTATGTAGACACGCTAACATTATTTAATTATGTACATTATTATGTAGACATGCTAACAGTATTTAATTATATACATTATTATGTAGACATGCTAACAGTATTTAATCATGTAGACATGCTAACAGTATTTAATCATAAACATTATTATGTAAACATGCTAACAGTATTTAATTATATACATTATTATGTAGACATGCTAACAGTATTTAATTATGTAGACATGCTAACAGTATTTAATCATATACATTATTATGTAGACATGCTAACAGTATTTATTCATAAACATTATTTTGTATAAATGATAACAGTATTTAATCATAAACATTATTATTTAGACTTGCTAACAGTATTTAATCATAAACATTATTATGTAAACTTGCTAACAGTATTTAATCATAAACATTATTATTTAGACATGCTAACAGTATTTAATCATAAATATTATTATGTAGACTTGCTAACAGTATTTAATCATGTACATTATTATGTAGACATGCTAACAGTATTTAATTATATACATTATTATGTAGACATGCTAACAGTATTTAATTATATACATTATTATGTAGACATGCTAACAGTATTTAATTATATACATTATTATGTAGACATGCTAACAGTATTTAATCATAATTATTATTATGAAGACATGCTAACAGTATTTAATCATAAACATTATTATGTAGACATGCTAACAGTATTTAATTATATACATTATTATGTAGACATGCTAACATTATTTAATCATAATTATTATTATGAAGACATGCTGACAGTATTTAATCATAAACATTATTATGTAGACATGCTAACAGTATTTAATCATATACATTATTATGTAGACATGCTAACAGTATTTAATCATAATTATTATTATGTAGACATGCTAACAGTATTTAATCATAAACATTATTATGTAGACATGCTAACAGTATTTATTCATAAACATTATTTTGTATAAATGATAACAGTATTTAATCATAAACATTATTATTTAGACATGCTAACAGTATTTAATCATAAATATTATTATGTAGACTTGCTAACAGTATTTAATCATGTACATTATTATGTAGACATGCTAACAGTATTTAATTATATACATTATTATGTAGACATGCTAACAGTATTTAATTATATACATTATTATGTAGACATGCTAACAGTATTTAATCATAATTATTATTATGAAGACATGCTAACAGTATTTAATCATAAACATTATTATGTAGACATGCTAACAGTATTTAATTATATACATTATTATGTAGACATGCTAACAGTATTTAATCATATACATTATTATGTAGACATGCTAACAGTATTTAATCATAATTATTATTATGTAGACATGCTAACAGTATTTAATCATAAACATGATTATGTAGACATGCTAACAGTATTTAATCATGTACATTATTATGTAGACATGCTAATAGTATTTAATCATATACATGATTATGTAGACATGTTAACAGTATTTAATTATATACATTATTATTTAGAGATGCTAACAGTATTTAATCATGTACATTATTATGTAGACATGCTAACAGTATTTAATCATATACATGATTATGTAGACATGCTAACAGTATTTAATTATATACATTATTCTGTATACATGCTAACAGTATTTAATTATATACATTATTATGTAGACATGCTAACATAATTTAATTATATACATTATTATGTAGACATGCTAACAGTATTTAATTATATACATTATTATTTACAGATGCTAACAGTATTTAATCATGTACATTATTATGTAGACATGCTAATAGTATTTAATCATAAACATTATTATGTAGACATGCTAGCAGTATTTAATCATATACATTATTATGTAGACATGCTAACAGTATTTATTCATAAACATGATTATGTAGACATGCTAACAGTATTTATTCATAAACATGATTATGTAGACATGCTAAAAGTACTTAATTATATACATTATTATTTAGAGATGCTAACAGTATTTAATCATGTACATTATTATGTAGACATGATAACAGTATTTAAGCATAAACATTATTATGTAGACATGCTAACAGTATTTAATCATATACATTGTTATGTAGACATGCTAACAGTATTTAATCATAAACATTATTATGTAGACATGGTAACAGTATTTAATTATATACATTATTATGTAGACATGCTAACAGTATTTAATCATAAACATTATTATGTAGACATGCTAACAGTATTTAATTATATACATTATTATGTAGACATGCTAACAGTATTTAATCATATACATTATTATGTATATATGCTAACAGTATTTATTCATAAACATTATTATGTATAAATGATAACAGTATTTAATCATAAACATTATTATGTATAAATGATAACAGTATTTAATCATAAACATTATTATGTATAAATGATAACAGTATTTAATCATAAACATTATTATTTAGACTTGCTAACAGTATTTAATCATAAACATTATTATGTAGACATGCTAACAGTATTTAATCATAAACATTATTATGTAGACTTGCTAACAGTATTTCATCATGTACATTATTATGTAGACATGCTAATAGTATATAATTATGTACATTATTATGTAGACATGCTAACAGTATTTAATTATGTACATTATTATGTATACATGCTAATCGTTTTTAATTATGTACATTATTATGTAGACACGCTAACATTATTTAATTATGTACATTATTATGTAGACATGCTAACAGTATTTAATTATATACATTATTATGTAGACATGCTAACAGTATTTAATCATGTAGACATGCTAACAGTATTTAATCATAAACATTATTATGTAAACATGCTAACAGTATTTAATTATATACATTATTATGTAGACATGCTAACAGTATTTAATTATGTAGACATGCTAACAGTATTTAATCATATACATTATTATGTAGACATGCTAACAGTATTTATTCATAAACATTATTTTGTATAAATGATAACAGTATTTAATCATAAACATTATTATTTAGACTTGCTAACAGTATTTAATCATAAACATTATTATGTAAACTTGCTAACAGTATTTAATCATAAACATTATTATTTAGACATGCTAACAGTATTTAATCATAAATATTATTATGTAGACTTGCTAACAGTATTTAATCATGTACATTATTATGTAGACATGCTAACAGTATTTAATTATATACATTATTATGTAGACATGCTAACAGTATTTAATTATATACATTATTATGTAGACATGCTAACAGTATTTAATTATATACATTATTATGTAGACATGCTAACAGTATTTAATCATAATTATTATTATGAAGACATGCTAACAGTATTTAATCATAAACATTATTATGTAGACATGCTAACAGTATTTAATTATATACATTATTATGTAGACATGCTAACATTATTTAATCATAATTATTATTATGAAGACATGCTGACAGTATTTAATCATAAACATTATTATGTAGACATGCTAACAGTATTTAATCATATACATTATTATGTAGACATGCTAACAGTATTTAATCATAATTATTATTATGTAGACATGCTAACAGTATTTAATCATAAACATTATTATGTAGACATGCTAACAGTATTTATTCATAAACATTATTTTGTATAAATGATAACAGTATTTAATCATAAACATTATTATTTAGACATGCTAACAGTATTTAATCATAAATATTATTATGTAGACTTGCTAACAGTATTTAATCATGTACATTATTATGTAGACATGCTAACAGTATTTAATTATATACATTATTATGTAGACATGCTAACAGTATTTAATTATATACATTATTATGTAGACATGCTAACAGTATTTAATCATAATTATTATTATGAAGACATGCTAACAGTATTTAATCATAAACATTATTATGTAGACATGCTAACAGTATTTAATTATATACATTATTATGTAGACATGCTAACAGTATTTAATCATATACATTATTATGTAGACATGCTAACAGTATTTAATCATAATTATTATTATGTAGACATGCTAACAGTATTTAATCCTAAACATTATTATGTAGACATGCTAACAGTATTTAATCATAATTATTATTATGTAGACATGCTAACAGTATTTAATCATAATTATTATTATGTAGACATGCTAACAGTATTTAATCATATACATTATTATGTAGACATGCTAACAGTATTTGATAATATACATTATTATGTAGACATGCTAACAGTATTTAATCATGTAGACATGCTATAAATAAGTAATATATATTTATTTAAAAAACAACTTTTACATTTTCAACAGACTTATCAATAGATATAACGGTTTTGTTTATTTTTTAATGGGTTTTATGTTTCATGCTCTTGTTGTAAAAAAAAGAATATAATTATTTTAAATAAAAGATATGATAATTAAATGTCATGCATGTGTGAATCCACTGTAATGAAGTTGTTCTCCTGTGTGGACGTGATGGGCCTGCAGTACATGAGTGCAACCTGCAGGGGCGCTGTTGATGACTAGCGTGTTCCTTTCCTGGTTCCCAGGTGCTCGCCATGGGGAGCTTTAAGGGCCACGCGCTACCCGGAACCTTCTTCCTGCTGGGCGGGCTCTGGTGGACGGCCAAGTTCTCGCTGTGGCACGCCACTCGCAGGAACAGGAACATCGGCTCCACGCGACTCACCAGCCGGGCGTCACAGCGCCGCCTGGAGGTGGTGGAATGTTCCCTCATCCTCTTCTTCTCTTTTGTGGGTGAGCTTGCACTCACTTAGTGTGCGTGTCACGCTAGCAGCATTTCATCATATACATTATTATGTAAACATGCTAACAGTATTTCATCATATACATTATTATGTAAACATGCTAACAGTATTTAATAATATACATTATTATGTAGACATGCTAACAGTATTTAATAATATACATTATTATGTAGACATGCTAGCAGCATTTCATCATATACATTATTATGTAAACATGCTAACAGTATTTCATCATATACATTATTATGTAAACATGCTAACAGTATTTAATAATATACATTATTATGTAGACATGCTAACAGTATTTCATCATATACATTATTATGTAAACATGCTAACAGTATTTCATCATATACATTATTATGTAAACATGCTAACAGTATTTAATCATATACATTATTATGTAAACATGCTAACAGTATTTAATAATATACATTATTATGTAAACATGCTAACAGTATTTAATAATGTACATTATTATGTAGACATGCTAACAGTATTTAATAATATACATTATTATGTAGACATGCTAACAGTATTTAATCATGTACATTATTATGTAGACATGCTAACAGTATTTAATCATATACATTATTATGTAAACATGCTAACAGTATTTAATAATATACATTATTATGTAAACATGCTAACAGTATTTAATAATGTACATTATTATGTTGACATGCTAACAGTATTTAATAATATACATTATTATGTAGACATGCTAACAGTATTTAATCATGTACATTATTATGTAGACATGCTAACAGTATTTAATAATATACATTATTATGTAAACAAGCTAACAGTATTCAATCATATACATTATTATGTAGACATGCTAACATTATTTAATCATATACATTATTATGTAGACATGCTAACAGTAATGTTAATCTACATAATGGTTTAGACATGCTAACAGTAATGTTGATGTACATGATAGTTTAGACATGCTAACAGTAATGTTAATCTACATGATGGTTTAAACATGCTAACAGTAATGTTAATGTACATGACATGCTAACAGTAATGTTAATGTACATGATGGTTTAGACATGCTAACAGTAATGTTAATGTACATGACATGCTAACAGTAATGTTAATGTACATGATTGTTTAGACATGCTAACAGTATTGTTAATGTACATGACATGCTAACAGTAATTTTAATGTACATGACATGATAACAGTAATGTTAATGTACATGATGGTTTAGACATGCTAACAGTAATGTTAATGTACATGACATGCTAACAGTAATGTTAATGTACATGATTGTTTATACATGCTAACAGTAATGTGAATGTACATGACATGCTAACAGTAATGTTAATGTACATGACGGTTTAGACATGCTAACAGTAATGTTAATGTACATGATTGTTTAGACATGCTAACAGTATTGTTAATGTACATGACATGATAACAGTAATGTTAATGTACATGATGGTTTAGACATGCTAACAGTAATGTTAATGTACATGACATGCTAACAGTAATGTTAATGTACATGATTGTTTATACATGCTAACAGTAATGTTAATGTACATGACATGCTAACAGTAATGTTAATGTACATGACGGTTTAGACATGCTAACAGTAATGTTAATGTACATGACATGCTAACAGTAGTGTTAATGTACATGACATGTTAACAGTAAAGTTAATGTACATGACATGCTAACAGTAATGTTAATGTACATGATTGTTTAGACATGCTAACAGTAATGTTAATGTACATGAAATGCTAACAGTAATGTTAATGTACATGACATGCTAACAGTAAAGTTAATGTACATGATGGTTTAGACATGCTAACAGTAAAGTTAATGTACATGACATGCTAACAGTAAAGTTAATGTACATGATGGTTTAGACATGCTAACAGTAATGTTAATGTACATGCCATGCTAACAGTAAAGTTAATGTACATGACATACATGCTAACAGTAAAGTTAATGTACATGACATACATGCTAACAGTAAAGTTAATGTACATTACATGCTAACAGCAAAGTTAATGTACATGACATACATGCTAACAGTAAAGTTAATGTACATGACATACATGCTAACAGTAAAGTTAATGTACATTACATGCTAACAGTAAAGTTAATGTACATGACATACATGCTAACAGTAAAGTTAATGTACATTACATGCTAACAGTAAAGTTAATGTACATGACATACATGCTAACAGTAAAGTTAATGTACATTACATGCTAACAGCAAAGTTAATGTACATGACATACATGCTAACAGTAAAGTTAATGTACATGACATACATGCTAACAGTAAAGTTAATGTACATTACATGCTAACAGTAAAGTTAATGTACATGACATACATGCTAACAGTAAAGTTAATGTACATTACATGCTAACAGTAAAGTTAATGTACATGACATACATGCTAACAGTAAAGTTAATGTACATGACATGCTAACAGTAAAGTTAATGTACATGATGGTTTAGACATGCTAACAGTAAAGTTAATGTACATGATGGATTAGGCATGCTAACAGTAAAGTTAATGTACATGACATACATGCTAACAGTAAAGTTAATGTACATGATGGATTAAGCATGCTAAATGTACATGATGACATGCTAACAGTAAAGTTAATGTACATGATGGTTTAGACATGCTAACAGTAATGTTAATGTACATGATGACATGCTAACAGTAAAGTTAATGTACATGATGGTTCAGACATGCTAACAGTAAAGTTAATGTACATGATGACATGCTAAGAGTAAAGTTAATGTACATGACATGCTAAGAGTAAAGTTAATGTACATGATGACATGCTAAGAGTAAAGTTAATGTACATGACATGCTAAGAGTAAAGTTAATGTACATGATGACATGCTAAGAGTAAAGTTAATGTACATGACATGCTAAGAGTAAAGTTAATGTACATGACATACATGCTAAGAGTAAAGTTAATGTACATGATGGTTTAGACATGCTAACAGTAATGTTAATGTACATTACATGCTAAGAGTAAAGTTAATGTACATGATGACATGCTAAGAGTAAAGTTAATGTACATGATGACATGCTAAGAGTAAAGTTAATGTACATGATGGTTTAGACATGCTAACAGTAAAGTTAATGTACATGACATACATGCTAAGAGTAAAGTTAATGTACATGATGACATGCTAACAGTAATGTTAATGTACATGATGACATGCTAAGAGTAAAGTTAATGTACATGATGGTTTAGACATGCTAAGAGTAAAGTTAATGTACATGATGACATGCTAAGAGTAAAGTTAATGTACATGATGACATGCTAAGAGTAAAGTTAATGTACATGATGACATGCTAAGAGTAAAGTTAATGTACATGATGACATGCTAAGAGTAAAGTTAATGTACATGATGACATGCTAACAGTAAAGTTAATGTACATGATGACATGCTAAGAGTAAAGATAATGTACATGATGGTTTAGGCATGCTAACAGTAAAGTTAATGTACATGACATACATGCTAAGAGTAAAGTTAATGTACATGATGACATGCTAAGAGTAAAGTTAATGTACATGATGGTTTAGACATGGTAACAGTAAAGTTAATGTACATGACATGCTAACAGTAAAGTTAATGTACATGATGGTTTAGGCATGCTAACAGTAAAGTTAATGTACATGATAACATGCTAACAGTAAAGTTAATGTACATGATGACATGCTAAGAGTAAAGTTAATGTACATGATGACATGCTAAGAGTAAAGAGTAAAGTTAATGTACATTACATGCTAAGAGTAAAGTTAATGTACATGACATACATGCTAAGAGTAAAGTTAATGTACATGATGACATGCTAAGAGTATAGTTAATGTACATGATGACATGCTAAGAGTAAAGTTAATGTACATGACATACATGCTAAGAGTAAAGTTAATGTACATGATGACATGCTAAGAGTAAAGTTAATGTACATGATGACATGCTAAGAGTAATGTTAATGTACATGATGACATGCTAAGAGTAAAGTTAATGTACATGATGACATGCTAAGAGTATAGTTAATGTACATGATGACATGCTAAGAGTAAAGTTAATGTACATGACATACATGCTAAGAGTAAAGTTAATGTACATGATGACATGCTAAGAGTAAAGTTAATGTACATGATGACATGCTAACAGTAAAGTTAATGTACATGATGACATGCTAACAGTAAAGTTAATGTACATGATGACATGCTAAGAGTAAAGTTAATGTACATGATGACATGCTAACAGTAAAGTTAATGTACATGACATACATGCTAAGAGTAAAGTTAATGTACATGATGACATGCTAAGAGTAAAGTTAATGTACATGACATACATGCTAAGAGTAAAGTTAATGTACATGATGACATGCTAAGAGTAAAGTTAATGTACATGATGACATGCTAAGAGTAATGTTAATGTACATGATGACATGCTAAGAGTAAAGTTAATGTACATGATGACATGCTAAGAGTAAAGTTAATGTACATGATGACATGCTAAGAGTAATGTTAATGTACATGATGACATGCTAAGAGTAAAGTTAATGTACATGATGACATGCTAAGAGTATAGTTAATGTACATGATGACATGCTAAGAGTAAAGTTAATGTACATGACATACATGCTAAGAGTAAAGTTAATGTACATGATGACATGCTAAGAGTAAAGTTAATGTACATGATGACATGCTAACAGTAAAGTTAATGTACATGATGACATGCTAACAGTAAAGTTAATGTACATGATGACATGCTAAGAGTAAAGTTAATGTACATGATGACATGCTAACAGTAAAGTTAATGTACATGACATACATGCTAAGAGTAAAGTTGATGTACATGATGACATGCTAACAGTAATGTTAATGTACATGATGACATGCTAAGAGTAAAGTTAATGTACATGACATACATGCTAAGAGTAAAGTTAATGTACATGATGACATGCTAAGAGTAAAGTTAATGTACATGATGACATGCTAACAGTAAAGTTAATGTACATGATGACATGCTAACAGTAAAGTTAATGTACATGATGACATGCTAAGAGTAAAGTTAATGTACATGATGACATGCTAACAGTAAAGTTAATGTACATGACATACATGCTAAGAGTAAAGTTGATGTACATGATGACATGCTAACAGTAATGTTAATGTACATGATGACATGCTAAGAGTAAAGTTAATGTACATGACATACATGCTAAGAGTAAAGTTGATGTACATGATGGTTTAGGCATGCTTGCAGAGCAGTTCCTGTCAGACGGGCCACACCTGCAGCTGTATGACTGGCCAGCGAAGCAGTGGAAAGATGTGATGAACTGGCAGCACGCCACCATGTATCTGTTCTTCGGGCTGGCAGGGGGCGTGTCCCTGGTGGTGCACACCACGGACGCCATGCCGCTGGCACTGGACAGGCTGATGATGGCGCTGGCCTTCTTCAACGAAGGTGACTGACACAAGTCGTTAGGATGCAAACTTCAGCAAATATTCTTCCATGCTGATCATCTTCTTCAACAATCTTTCAACTTTTGGCTAACACATTCCAACCTTTTTGTTCAATACGTTTGGTGGCACTATCTGCAGGCGGGAAAGAGTAGTGCAGCTTTCAGTCCAACAGAGGGCGCTGTCTCACAAGTCATTTCACTCAACAAATACTATTATATTTGTTATGTTATAAACTATAACAGTTTTTATGTTATTAACACTTACAGTTTTTATACAATTAACTATTATAGATTTTATGTTAAAAACAATACAATATTTTATGTTATTAACTATTATAGTTTTGTTATAAACGATTATAGTTTTTTGTTATTAACTATTATAGTTTTATGTTATTAACATTATAGATTTTATGTTAATTATTATAGTTTTAATATTATTTACTATTATAGTTTTGTTATAAACGATTTATAGTTTTTTGTTATTAACTATTAAAGTTTTTATATTATTAACTATTATAGTTTTTATGTTATTAACTATTATAGTTTTTATATTATTAACTATTATAGATTTTATATTATTAACTATTATAGTTTTTATATTATTTACTATTATAGGTTTTATGTTAACTATTATAGTTTTTATGTTATTAACTATTATAGTTTTTATGTTATTAACTATTATAGTTTTTATATTATTAACGATTATAGTTTTTATATTATTAACTATTATAGTTTTTATATTATTTACTATTATAGGTTTTATGTTAACTATTATAGTTTTTGTATTATTTACTATTGTAGTTTTTATATTATTTACTATTATAGGTTTTATGTTAACTATTATAGTTTTTGTATTATTAACTATTATAGTTTTATATTGTTAACTATTATAGTTTTTATGTTATTAACTGTTATAGTTTTTATATTATTAACAATTATAGTTTTTATGTTATTAACTATTATAGTTATTATGTTAAAAACGATTATCGTTTGTATATTATTAACTATTATAGTTTTTATGTTATGAACGATTATAGTTTTATGTTAATAATAACAATAAAAAACTATATTTTACAGTAAAAACTGTAAATTTTACAGTAAAAGTACCGTATATTTTACAGTAAAACACTGTTTAGTTTACAGTAAAACAGTATATTTTACAGTAAAAACACAGTTTATTTTACAGTAAAAGCACTGTATATGTTACAGTAAAATACTGTATATTTTACAGTAAAAGTACTGTATATTTTACAGTAAAACAGTATATTTTACAGTAAAAACACAGTTTATTTTACAGTAAAAGCACTGTATATTTTACAGTAAAACACTGTATATTTTACAGTAAAACACTGTCTAGTTTACAGTAAAACACTATATTTTACAGTAAAAACACTATATTTTACAGTAAAAACACAGTTTATTTTACAGTAAAAGCACTGTTTATTTTACAGTAAAACACTGTATATTTTACAGTAAAAAATACTATATTTTACAGTAAAACACTATATTTTACAGTACAAAAACCTGCATATTTTACATTAAATATGCAGTATTTATTAAAAAGCGGTATAGCTCGGTTGGTAGAGTGACCGTGTCAGCAACTTGAGGGTTCCAGGTTCGATCCCCGCTTCCGCCATCCTAGTCACTGCCGTTGTGTCCTTGGGCAAGACACTTTACCCACCTGCTCCCAGTGCCTCCCACACTGCTTTAAATGGAACTTAGATATTGGCTTTCACTATGTAAAAGCGCTTTGAGTCACTAGAGAAAAGCGCTATATAATTATAATTCACTTCACAGTAAACGCACTGTTTATTTGACTGTAAAACAGTATTTTACAGTAAAAGTACAGTATATTTTACAGTAAAAACACTATATTTTACAGTAAAAACTGTATATTTAACAGTAAAAACTGTATATTTTACAGTAAAACACTGTATATTTTACAGTAAACAGTGTATATTTTACAGTAAAAACTGTATATTTTACAGTATAACACTATATTTTACAGTAGAAGTACTGTATATTTTACAGTAAAACACTGTTTAGTTTACAGTAAAAATATTTTTTACATTAAAACACTATATTTTACAGTAAAAACTGTGTATTTTACAGTAAAAGCAATGTATATTTTACAGTAAGACACTATATTTTACAGTCAAACACTGCATATATTTTACAGTAAAATTACTATATTTTACAGTAAAACCCTATATTATACAGTAAAAAAACTTGTATATTTTACAGTAAAAACACTATATTTTACAGTAAAAACGGTATATTTTACAGTAAAAAGACTATATTATACAATTAAAAACGGTATATTTTACTGTAAAAACACTATTTTACAGTAAAACACTATATTATACAATTAAAATTTTTATATTTTACAGTAAAAAACTATATTTTACAGTAAAAACACTATATTATACAGTAAAAACACTATATTATGCAGTAAAAAACTGTATATTTTACAGTAAAAACACTATATTTTACAGTAAAAAACCTATATTTTACAGTAAAAACACTATATTTTACAGTAAAAACACTAAATTATACAATTTAATACTGTGTATTTTACAGTAAAAACACTATTATACAGTAAAAAAACGGTATATTTTACAGTAAAACACTATATTTTACAGTAAAACACTATATTATACAGTAAAAACTGTGTATTTTACAGTAAAAGCAATGTATATTTTACAGTAAGACACTATATCTTACAGTCAAACACTGCATATATTTTACAGTAAAATTACTGTATTTTACAGTAAAACACTATATTTTACAGTAAAACCCTAAATTATACAGTAAAAAAAACTTGTATATTTTACAGTAAAACACTATATTTTACAGTAAAAACACTATATTATACAATTAAAAACTGTATATTTTACAGTAAAAACACTATTTTACAGTAAAACACTATATTTTACAGTAAAAACACTATATTATACAGTAAAAACACTATATTATACAGTAAAAAACTGTATATTTTACAGTAAAAACACTATATTTTACAGTAAAAACACTAAATTATACAATTTAATACTGTGTATTTTACAGTAAAAACACTATTATACAGTAAAAAAAACCTGTATATTTTACAGTAAAACACTATATTTTACAGTAAAACACTATATTATACAGTAAAAACTGTGTATTTTACAGTAAAAGCAATGTATATTTTACAGTAAGACACTATATTTTACAGTCAAACACTGCATATATCTTACAGTAAAATTACTATATTTTACAGTAAAACACTATATTTTACAGTAAAACCCTAAATTATACAGTAAAAAAAACTTGTATATTTTACAGTAAAACACTATATTTTACAGTAAAAACACTATTATACAATTAAAAACTGTATATTTTACAGTAAAAACACTATTTTACAGTAAAACACTATATTTTACAGTAAAAACACTATTATACAATTAAAAACTGTATATTTTACAGTAAAAACACTATTTTACAGTAAAACACTATATTTTACAGTAAAAACACTATATTATACAGTAAAAACACTATATTATACAGTAAAAAACTGTATATTTTACAGTAAAACCACTATATTTTACAGTAAAAACACTATATTATACAATTTAATACTGTGTATTTTACAGTAAAAACACTATTATACAGTAAAAAAATTTATATTTTACAGTAAAACACTATATTTTACAGTAAAACACTATATTATACAGTAAAAACACTATATTTTACAGTAAAAACACTATACTATACAATTTAAAACTGTATATTTTATTGTCAAACACTGCATATTTTACAGTAAAAACACTATATTATACAATTAAAAACGGTATATTTTACAGTAAAAACACTATTTTACAGTAAAACACTATTATACAGTAAAACACTATATTATACAATTAAAAACGGTATATTTTACAGTAAAACACTATATTTTACAGTAAAAACACTATATTATACAATTTAATACTGTGAATTTTACAGTAAAAACACTTTTATACAGTAAAAAAACCCCAGTATATTTTACAGTAAAACACTATATTATACAGTAAAAACACTATATTTTACAGTAAAACACTATACTATACAATTTAAAACTGTATATTTTATTGTCAAACACTGCATATTTTACAGTAAAAACACTATATTATACAATTTAATACTGTGAATTTTACAGTAAAAACACTTTTATACAGTAAAAAAAACCCAGTATATTTTACAGTAAAACACTATATTATACAGTAAAAACACTATATTTTACAGTAAAAACACTATACTATACAATTTAAAACTGTATATTTTATTGTCAAACACTGCATATTTTACAGCAAAAACACTATATTTTACAGTTAAATAAAAAAGTAAATAATGTAATGTATAATATTATGTATTATATTATTATATATATATTATTGGCTGCTCCAAGCCCTGATGAAACCCACCTGGGTGCAGAAGTAGGCGGGACTTACAGGGAGGCGCGCAGGTGTCCTGATGTTGCACGTGTTCCTGGCAGGGTTCCTCTTCCTCTACCACCTGCACGGCAGGAGGCTGCTGGACGTGCACCTGCACACGCTGCTGCTCTACGCCGTGATGGGCGGAGCCTGCGTCTGCTTCCTGGAGCTCTTCCAGCGAGGCAACGTCCTGCTGGAGCTGCTGCGCTGCGCCCTCACGCTGCTGCAGGGCAGCTGGTTCTGGCAGGTGCGTGCCGTCCGTCGCCGTAGCGATGCCTGCTGACTCCGCCTGCTGACTCCGCCTTTTCCTCGCCCTCAGATCGGCTTCGTGCTCTACCCTCCCGGGGGCCCCGCCTGGGACCCCGAGGACCACGGCAATGTGATGTTCGTCACCATGTGCTACTCCTGGCACCTCGCCTTCGCCCTGCTGCTTGTGGGCGTGGTCTACTGCGCCGTCGGCTGGTGAGAACCCGCCTCCGCTGTCATGGCGTCCGGGCCGGGGCCCCTGGCACCAACGCTGTGGGGCCACAACCACTAGGGGGTGGGCTACATGGTCATGGTCACGTCAGGAGATGGTCATCGCCGTGGTTACCGTGCTCTTCTTCCCCTTTGATGGACGCGATGATGTCATCAATTTCAGGGGGGCCCCAACCGAGGGCCACAGACTGACGAGTCAAAGGACTTAGTTTTCACCTTCAAAACCAAGATGTCCATTTCCTTCAAACATCTACAAATTGCAGTATTCGGTAGACATTTTGTGCGAATGCTGACGAGCCGAAGCCGAACTTTAATGCTAACAGTTTCCAGGTTAACACAAAGTACGGGCAAATGAGCTAAAAAAAAAAAAAAGCTAGCATGCTAACAGCACTATGCAAACACACTAACAATAGCATGGTTACAGTTAGCATTAGTGAAATACCAAAATATATGAGACTGAGGTGTATGCCTGCTAAACAACTTAAAAAGCTAGCTATTAAACAATGCAAGCTATAAGCTAATGCTAGCTATTAATTAATGCTAGCTATTAACTAATGCCAAATATAAGATAATGCTTGCCATTAACGAATGCTTGCTATAAGAAGGTAACAATCCTGTGTTTCTCTGAAACCAAATTAGATCAAAGTGTTTCTGACTCAGAGATAGAGATAGAAAACTTTTCGGTTATCAGAAAGGACAGGAATAAACATGGTGGGGGTGTTTTGTATGTATATTCACCAGGATATAAAATACATAACTCGCACTGATCTCAACCACAATGCCCTTGAATCTGTGTGGGGCGGAAATCAAATTTAAAAACTCGAAGCCGGTACTGATAGGGACTGTATGCAGACCCCCTAATCAGAGTGATTTCTATGGGGCTCTCGAGGAGTGCTTGGCTGGGGTAGACAACGTGGAGAACATTATAACTGGAGATCTGAACACAGATATTCAACGCAGATATGCACCTGTCTTCAGATCCTACATCAAGCTTTGTAATCTACACGGTCTTTCCCAGCTAATAACACTACCTACAAGGGTGTGTGATTCCACCCAATCAACCATAGATCTCATTCTCACTTCAGACCGGACTAAAATAAAAAATAGTGCGGTCATGATCTGTGGTCTTAGCGACCACTATCTAACCTTCTGCACCCGCAAAATAGCTCAACCCAAAGCCAATGGCCACATAACAGCTCAATCCAGATCCCTTCAAAAAATACTCCAGTGATAATTTCAACCTAAAATTAGATGAGTGGGACTGGTCCCCTGTGCTCACGAGCAATCTTGGGATCGCTTCAAAACAGCGTTCCTAAAGATACTAAATGACATGGCTCCCGTGAAAACAGTCAGGATCAAAGCCCGCTCTGAACCATGGATGAATCCGGACCTATTAGCTGCCATAAAAGACAGAGCCAGAAAATACTCCGAATACCAAAAGTGCAAAACCGAAGTAGATAAACAACCCAATAATAACCTCAAATCACTCCTTTCAACACTCAAAAAGCAATGCAATAAATTAAGAAATAAGACAACCAACCTGACTAAATCCTTTAAAAAAAATTACATTACCGACAAAATAGAGGAAAACACAAATGCTGGCTATTAAGTAATCTAGTTAATTAACTAATGCTAATGCTTGCTACAAGCTAATGCTAGCTATCAATAATGTTAGCAATAAGCGAATGATAGCTATTAACAAATGCTTGCTATAAGCTAATGTTAGCTATTAACTAATGCTAGCTATAAGCTAATGCTAGCTATTAACTAATATGAGCTATAAGCGAAGGATAGCTCTTCACTAATGCTTGCTATAAGCTAATGTTAAATGTTAGCTTTTAACTAATGCTAGCCATAAGCTAATGCTAGCTATTAACTAACACTCACTATAACTTATTATAACTTACTAATGTTTGATATAAGAGAATGCTAGCTGGTAACTAATGCTAGCTATAAGCTAATGTGAGCTAATAATTAATGCTAGCTATAAGCTAATGCTAGTTTCTAACTAATGCTAGCTATAAGCCAAAGCTAGCTATTAACTAATGCTAGCTATAAGCGAATGATAAACTTGATGATTAACTATTGCTTGCTATAAGATAATGCTAGCTATAAGCTAATGCTAGCTATTAACTAATGCTAGCTATTAACAAATGCTTGCTATGAGCTAATGCTAGCTATTAACTAATGCTAGCTATTAACTAATGCTAGCTATTAACTAATGCTTGCTATAAGCTAATGCTAGCTATTAACTATTGCTAGCTATTAACAAATGCTATCTATAAGCTAATGCTAGCTATTAACTAATGCTGGCTATAAGCTAATGCTAGCTATTAACTAATGCTAGTTATTAACTAATGCTTGCTAAAAGCTAATGCTAGCTATAAGCTAATGCTAGTTTCTAACTATTGCTAGCTATAAGCCAAAGCTAGCTATTAACTAATGCTAGCTATAAGCGAATGATAGCTATTAACTATTGCTTGCTATAAGATAATGCTAGCTATAAGCTAATGCTAGCTATTAACTAATGCTAGCTATTAACAAATGCTTGTTATAAGCTAATGCTAGCTATTAACTAATGCTAGCTATTAACTATTGCTTGCTATAAGCTAATGCTAACTATAAGCTAGTGCTAGCTATTAACAAATGCTATCTATAAGCTAATGCTAGCTATTAACTAATGCTAGCTATAAGCTAATGCTAGCTGTTAACTAATGCTTGTTATAAGCTAATGCTAGCTATAAGCTAATAATAGCTATTAACTATTGCTAGCTATTAACAAATGCTATCTATAAGCTAATGCTAGCTATTAACTAATGCTAGCTATAAGCTAATGCAAGCTATTAACTAATGCTAGCTATTAACTAATGCTAGCTATAAGCTAATGCTAGCTATTAACTAATGCTAGCTATTAACTAATGCTAGCTGTTAACTAATGCTAGCTATTAACTAATACTTGTTATAAGCTAATGCTAGCTATAAGCTAATAATAGCTATTAACTATTGCTAGCTATTAACAAATGCTATCTATAAGCTAATGCTAGCTATTAACTAATGCTAGCTATAAGCTAATGCGAGCTATTAACTAATGCTAGCTATTAACTAATGCTAGCTATAAGCTAATGCTAGCTATTAACTAATGCTAGCTATTAACTAATGCTTGCTATAAGTTAATGCTTGCTATAAGCTAAAGCCAGCAAGTAAGAGCCAGTGTTTTAGTCGGTTCACTGTGACATTTACTGCGCCAACTAGTGGCGGGAAGGCTCGCAACATGATTTTTTTTTCGTATCATGGAAAATCTCCTACAAATCTTCTGCGACACACCTGGTTGCAGTGCGTGAATCACAGAAGCCTCTCTTGTCTCCCTCAGCGCGGTGCGCTCCCGACTGAAGAAGACCCCGCCGGTGGAAATGGGCCTGCTGAAGCCCAGAGACAAGGAGGCCGAGTCCGAGGAAGAGGTCTTGTGACCAGGACGCCCGTCTGGCGGCGTCCTTCCACTTCAGGGATCCAGGGTGAGCCGCAAGAAGCGACCAGGAAGCAAAGGGACGAATTTAATATGCTTGAAAAAATCACTTCTTGGAGGTGTGACGGCACACGCCATCTTGGGGCCAGTATTTGTTTGTATTGTTTACCTACCACACCACCTGCCTGTGTTTGTCTCACGCCATCTTAGCTTATTTTATCTTAGCTTAGCGTCTTCAAAGTGTTCCAATGTTAGAGGAAGTAAACACACGCACTTTACTTGACCAAATATCTTGTTTTCATGTGTGTCCTTTTGTTGTTTATGAATAAACATCCCATTCAAACACGGCTCCAAACATTTGATGTCAAGCAAACGGTTGTAAGGCGGAGTTTCTAAACATGTGTTCCTCAGTTGTAATACACGTTTCCACCACTTGTGGCAGTAATGACAACATCACACAAACAGAAGAAGTCGGGAGATAAAGTCTCAAGTGCAAAAATTATGACTAAAATGGTAAAAGTGTATTTTCATCCGCGCTGTAATTTTATCGGCAGTTGATTTCAGAAACGTATTTACTTTAGCGCTACATGAATGTATTTTTAGTCATTTATTTTTGAGTCCCTTGCTACTTATTTTCCCAGTCGGCCTGAGCTAAGCCTAAAGGTTGACGTGTTACATGAAAAATAATATTTGTCATTTGACAAGCATGTAAAGTGTAAGTGTGTCAGATATATGATCGTTGAATACCATTAAAATCAAATGTAAGATTGTTGATTCAGTGTTGATGTTTGAGTCGGGGACCCGGGTCCGTGTGTAGTGGAAACGTTGTGTCCTGAGGTCAAAAAGGTTAAGAAGCATTGATGTAAGGAGCTGAAAAAACATATTAAAAAAAGATGTAAAATTACTGAAAATATTGCTGGAATAAAGTCATCATATCAAAAAATAGAAAATGTAAGTATTTTGTACATTATTAAAAAAAAACAGTAAAAAAAAAAAAAAAATATATATATTAAAAAAATTATATATATATATGGTACATCATTAAAAGTTGCGATTTTTGGAAAGTTAAAAAAACCAGCAACAATTATAAAAACAGCACAAAAGTAAAATGTAAGAAAAATAAAGTCATAATTTTTGCTGCTTTATATATATATATATATATATATATATATATATATATATATATATATATATATATATATATATATATATATATATATATATATATATATATATATATATATATAAGCAAAAAAGTATAATGTAAGAAGAATAAAGTAAAACATTTTTGCTGCTTTATATAAAAAAATGTTTGGGGGTGTGTGTGTATATATATATATATATATATATATATATATATATATATATATATATATATATATATATATATATATATATATATATACATATATATATACATTTGTTGGGGTGTATATATATATATATATATATATATATATATATATATATATATATATATATATATATATATATATATATATATATATATATATATATATATATATATCCATCCATCCATTTTCTACCGCTTATCCCTTTTGGGGTCGCGGGGGGTGCTGAAGCCTATCTCAGCTGCAATCGGGCGGAAGGCGGGGTACACTCTAGACAAGTCTATATATATATATATATATATATATATATATATATGTATATATATATATATATATATATATATATATATATATATATATATATGTATATATATATATATATATATATATATATATATATATATATATATATATATATATATATATATATATATATATATATATATATATATATCCATCCATCCATCCATCTTCTTCCGCTTATCTGAGGTCGGGTCGCGGGGGCAGCAGCCTAAGCAGGGAACCCCAGACTTCCCTCTCCCCAGCCACTTCGTCCAGCTCTTCCCGGGAGATCCCGAGGCGTTCCCAGGCCAGCCGGGAGACATAGTCTTCCCAACGTGTCCTGGGTCTTCCCCGTGGCCTCCTACCGGTCGGACGTGCCCTAAACACCTCCCTAGGGAGGCGTTTGGGTGGCATCCTGACCAGATGCCCGAACCACCTCATCTGGCTCCTCTCCATGTGGAGGAGCAGCGGCTTTACTTTGAGCTCCCCCCGGATGGCAGAGCTTCTCACCCTATCTCTAAGGGAGAGCCCCGCCACCCGGCGGAGGAAACTCATTTTGGCCGCTTGTACCCGTGATCTTGTCCTTTCGGTCATAACCCAAAGCTCATGACCATAGGTGAGGATGAGAACGTAGATCGACCGGTAAATTGAGAGCTTTGCCTTCCGGCTCAGCTCCTTCTTCACCACAACGGATCGATACAGCGTCCGCCTTACTGAAGACGCCACACCGATCCGCCTGTCGATCTCACCATCCACTCTTCCCTCACTCGCGAACAAGACTCTGAGGTACTTGAACTCCTCCACTTGGGGCAGGGTCTCCTCCCCAACCCGGAGATGGCACTCCACCCTTTTCCGGGCGAGAACCATGGACTCGGACTTGGAGGTGCTGATTCTCATCCCAGTCGCTTCACACTCGGCTGCGAACTGATCCAGTGAGAGCTGAAGATCCTGGCCATATATATATATATATATATATATATATATATATATATATATATATATATATATATATATATATATATATATATCATTAAAAGTTGCCAATTTTGGAAAGTTAAAAACATAAAAAAATTATAGAAACAGCAAAAAAGTGAAATGTAAGAAGAACAAGGTCATAATTGTTTGCTGCTTTATATATATATATGTATATATATATATATATATATATATATATATATATATATATATATATATATATATATATATATATATATATATATATATATAATATATATATATATATATATATATATATATATATATATATATATATATATATATATATATATATATATATATATATATATATATATATATATATATATATATATATATATATATATATATATATATATGATATATCATTAAAAGTTGCCATTTTTGGAAAGTTAAAAACATCAAAAATTATAAAAAGAGCAAAAAAGTAAAATGTAAGGAGAATAAAGTAATCATTTTCTTCAGGGAAAACGTGAATTTATAAAGCATGAATTTTAATACATTATAATATATTATTTCAGAATATATACTATATATATATATATATATACATAAAAAAAAAGGTTATTATTTTTAAATAGGTATCCATTTTTGAAAAATTGGCTGGTATAAATGTTTACTCTTACAAAAAGATAGCACAACATTTCAAAGTCACAATAATATGAGATGAAAAACTAAATATTTGAAATACGCACAAAAAAACAACCAAAATTGATTAAAAAAAAGCAACAAAAAATTTTATGTAAAAAGAATAAAGTCATAATTTTAAAACAAAACACTTCTCGTCATCTAAGGGGGAAGCGTGAATTTAAAAGCATTAATTTTAATATAATATATATATATATTACTATATAATCCTGAATATATACTGTATATAAAAACAAGTTATTTTTAAATAAGTTTTATTTATGAAAAAAATGGGGCTGTGAAATGTTTTTCTATTGCAAAAATAATGTCACAATATTATGAGAAGAACATCTAAATATTTGGAAAACAAAAAAACAACAATATGCTTTGTCACCTACAACACAAACTTGTATTTTCTTTAAATATATATATATAACTCATTTGCATATTTACATGAAGCTATTTACGATATCCCAATGACATATTTATATTTTAAATATGCAGCAACGTGCTAATATGATGCACTTTATTTAGCATAAAGCACCATAAAGTAGGATATTTATTATTGATCATACATTAAGGTCATCAATGGAATAAATCCATCATTTATTATTTTATTTCTATTGTACAACACTTTTCATATTCAAAACCCGGAAGTAAACAAACTATTAGAAATTGCTGAGATTTGGAGAAAGGTAATGACAATTTAAAAAAACAACAATTTAAAGCATAATCTTTGCGTTATTTAAAAAAAAAGTGATGTTGTAGAAGCGGACTTAATTAGGAGCAACACAGTAAATGGAAATGACGTCAGAGTGAGCGCTCACTTCTCCTCCCTCCTATCAGGTGTGGAAGGAGGAGTGACGTCACAAACCTGCTCAGGTTTGTTGATTCCGCTCAACTTCTGTGAGGAAATATTCTACTTTATCGTATTATTGTTGTTGTTATTATTATTATTATTATTATGGATAAACTCAAATCTGTTTTGAGCGGCGAGGAAACGCGAAGAGAGGACAGAACAGTCCTCGAAGTAAGAAGCCAACAATCTTTGATTTGCTCGCCTGGTTATTGTCTCTTCCTCCTCCGCTGCTGACAATAATTAATTATTGTCAATCATATGTCATTCTTTTATGTTCCTAACTTATTTTTCGTCCTAATAATGTTTGGTTTAATACCTAATGTGTTCCCCATGATAATAATATTTGTGTTTATGTTCCTTCAGACTGTGAATGAAGCTTCCACACTTGGATGGGGAACACGAGTCAAAGGATTCATCGCCTGCTTCGTCATCGGGGGAGTGTGTGCTATTCTGGTGAGTACTACTAGTACTATACTTGTGAGTACTACTAGTACTATACTTGTGAGTACTACTAGTACTATACTTGTAAGTACTACTAGTACTATACTTGTAAGTACTACTAGTACTATTCTTGTAAGTACTACTAGTACTATACTTGTAAGTACTACTAGTACTATACTTGTGAGTACTACTAGTACTATACTTGTAAGTACTACTAGTACTATACTTGTAAGTACTACTAGTACTATACTTGTAAGTACTACTAGTACTATACTTGTGAGTACTACTAGTACTATACCTGTAAGTACTACTAGTACTATACTTGTGAGTACTACTAGTACTATACTTGTAAGTACTACTAGTACTATACTTGTAAGTACTACTAGTACTATACTTGTAAGTACTACTAGTACTATACTTGTGAGTACTACTAGTACTATACTTGTAAGTACTACTAGTAATATACTAGTAAGTACTACTAGTACTATACTTGTAAGTACTACTAGTACTATACTTGTAAGTACTAATAGTACTATACTTGTAAGTACTACTAGTACTACACTTGTAAGTACTACTAGTACTATACTTGTAAGTACTAATAGTACTATACTTGTAAGTACTACTAGTACTATACTTGTAAGTACTACTAGTACTATACTTGTAAGTACTACTAGTACTATACTTGTAAGTACCACTAGTACTATACTTGTAAGTACTACTAGTACTATACTTGTAAGTACTACTAGTACTATACTTGTGAGTACTACTAGTACTATACTTGTAAGTACTACTAGTACTATACTTGTAAGTACTACTAGTACTATACTTGTGAGTACTACTAGTACTATACTTGTAAGTACTACTAGTACTATACTTGTAAGTACAGTACTATTCTTGTAAGTACTACTAGTACTATACTTGTGAGTACTACTAGTACTATACTTGTGAGTACTACTAGTACTATACTTGTAAGTAGTACTATACTTGTAAGTAGTACTATACTTGTGAGTACTACTAGTACTATTCTTGTAAGTACTACTAGTATTATACTTGTAAGTACTACTAGTACTATACTTGTAAGTACTACTAGTACTATACTTGTAAGTACTACTAGTACTATACTAGTAAGTACTACTAGTACTATACTTGTAAGTACTACTAGTACTATACCTGTAAGTACTACTAGTACTATACTAGTAAGTACTACTAGTACTATACTTGTAAGTACTACTAGTACTATACTTGTAAGTACTACTAGCACTATACTTGTGAGTACTACTAGTACTATACTTGTAAGTACTACTAGTACTATACTTGTAAGTACTACTAGTACTAGTAAGTACTACTAGTACTATTCTTGTGAGTACTACTAGTACCATACTTGTAAGTACTACTAGTACTATACTTGTAAGTACTATTAGTACTATTCTGGTGAGTACTACTAGTACTACTAGTACTATACTTGTAAGTACTACTAGTACTATTCTTGTGAGTACTACTAGCACTATTCTTGTAAGTACTACTAGTACTATACTTGTAAGTACTACTAGTACTATTCTGGTGAGTACTACTAGTACTATACTTGTAAGTACTACTAGTACTATTCTGGTGAGTACTACTAGTATTACTAGTACTATACTTGTAAGTACTACTAGTACTATTCTGGTGAGTACTACTAGTACTATACTCGCAAGTACTAATAGTACTATACTTGTAAGTACTACTAGTAATATTCTTGTGAGTACTACTAGTACTAGTAAGTACTACCAGTACTATTCTTGTGAGTACTACTAGTACTATACTTGTAAGTACTACTAGTACTATTCTTGTGAGTACTACTAGTACTATACTTGTAAGTACAACTAGTACTATTCTTGTGAGTACTACTAGTACTATACTTGTAAGTACTACTAGTACTATTAGTGCTATCCTCATGAGTACTACTAGTAATGCTACATACTAGTACTGTTCTTGTGAGTACTACTAGTACTACTAGTAATACTACATACTAGTACTGTTCTTGTGAGTACTAGTAGTACTACTATTACATACTAGTACTGTTCTTGTGAGTACTACTCTTACATACTAGTGCTACTATTTTAAGTACTACTAGTACTAGTGCTATTATTGTAAGTACTACCAGTAGTACATACTATTACTGTTATTGTGAGTGCTACTAGTACTATTCTTGTAAGTACTATTAGTACTATTCTGGTGAGTACTACTAGTACTACTAGTACTATACTTGTAAGTACTACTAGTACTATTCTGGTGAGTACTACTAGTACTATACTTGTAAGTACTACTAGTACTATTCTGGTGAGTACTACTAGTATTACTAGTACTATACTTGTAAGTACTACTAGTCCTATTCTGGTGAGTACTGCTAGTACTACTAGTACTATACTTGTAAGTACTAATAGTACTATACTTGTAAGTACTACTAGTAATATTCTTGTGAGTGCTGCTAGTACTAGTAAGTACTACTAGTACTATTCTGGTGAGTACTACTAGTACTATACTTGTAAGTACTACTAGTACTATTCTTGTGAGTACTACTAGTGCTATGCTTGTAAGTACTACTAGTACTATTCTTGTGAATACTACTAGTACTATACTTGTAAGTACTGCTAGTACTTTGATTGATTGAGTACATTGATTGATTGATTGATTGATTGATACTATTAGTGCTATTCTTCTGAGTACTACTAGTAATACTACAAACTAGTACGGTCTTGTGGGTACTACTAGTACTACTAGTAATACTACATACTATTACTGTTCTTGTGAGTACTACTAGTACTACTCTTACATACTAGTGCTACTATTTTCAGTACTACTAGTACTAGTGCTATTATTGTAAGTACTACCAGTAGTACATACTATTACTGTTATTGTGAGTGCTACTAGTACTATTCTTGTAAGTACTACTACTGCTAGTAGTAATAGTACGACTACTCTTAAAAACTAGTACTATTCTTGTGAGTACTACTAGGACTACTATTAGATACTTGTGTTATTCTTGTGAGTACTACTAGCACTACTCTTAAAAACTAGTGCTATTCTTGTGAGTACTACTAGTACTACTATTAGATACTTGTGCTATTCGTGTGAGTACTACTAGCACTACTCTTAAATACTAGTACTATTCTTGTGATTACTACTAGTACTATTACATACCACTAATATTCTTGTGAGTAATACAGGTACTATTCTTACATACTAGTACTGTTTTTGTAAATACTACTAGTACTACTCTTACATACTAGTACTATTCTTGTGAGTACTACTAGTACTACTCTTACATGCTAGTGCTATTCTTGTGAGTACTACTCGTATTACTCTTACATGATAGTGTTATTCTTGTGAGTACTACTAGTACTACTATATTACTCTTACATACTCATACTGTTCTTGTGAGTACTACTAGTACTAATCCTCCATACTAGTACTGTTCTTGTGAGTACTACTAGTAATACTCTTACATACTACCACGGTTATTCTGAGTACTACTAGTACTACTCTTACATACTAGTACTATTTTTGTAAGTATTGTTCTTGTGAGTACTACTAGTACTAATCCTCCATACTAGTACTGTTCTTGTGAGTACTACTAGTACTACTACTGTTATTGTGAGTACTGTTCTTGTAAGTACTACTTGTACTACTCTTCCAACTATATACTTTTATACCAGTACTATTCTTGTATTACTTTACTTTTACAAGTACTATTCTTGTAAGTATTACTAGCACTGCTCTTACAAGTATATATTTTTATACTAGTATTATTCTTGTAAGTGCTACTAGTACTACTCTTCCATACTATATACTTTTATACTAGTACTGTTCTTGTAAGTACTACTAGTACTACTCTTCGAACTATGTACTTTATATACCGGTGCAATGGATGCGAGTGGATACAGTTAATAATGTGAGCATGAAGTGATGAATACTACTTGGATGAGAGCGTGAAGTGATAATTACTACTTGGATGAGAGCATGAAGTGATGAATACTACTCGGATGTGAGCGTGAAGTGATGAATATTACTTGGATGTGAGTGTGAAGTGATGAATACTACTGCGATGTGAGCATGAAGTGATGAATACTACTTGGATGAGAGCATGAAGTGATGAATACAACTCGGATGTGAGCGTGAAGTGATGAATACTACTTGGATGAGAGAGTGAAGTGATGAATACTACTTGGATGTGAGCTTGAAGTGATGAATACTACTTGGATGAGAGCGTGAAGTGATGAATACTACTTGGATGAGAGATTGAAGTGATTAATACTACTTGGATGACAGCATGACGTGATGAATACTACTTGGATGAGAGCATGCAGTGATGAAAACTACTTGGATGAGAGCGTGAAGTGATGAATACTACTTGGATGTGAGCATGAAGTGATGAATACTACTTGGATGAGAGAATGAAGTGATGAATACTACTTGGATGTGAGCATGACGTGATGAATACTACTTGGATGAGAGCATGCAGTGATGAATACTACTTGGATGAGAGCGTGAAGTGATGAATACCACTTGGATGAGAGGATAAATGTCTTGTAAGACAAACCAAACAGTTACCATCGATTGAATGTCCTGAGAATACAAAAACCTGATGAATGAAAACATCCATAGATATACTTTTACTTGGTACTACTACAAGCATGTACTATTCTTAAAAGTACTTTTTCTTTGTCCTTATACTACTATTCTTGTAGGTATATTTTTTATTTGACTTGTACTATTATTGTGAGTATACTTTTACTTGGTACTACTACAAGCATGTACTATTCTTAGAAGTACTTTTTCTTTGGATTTGTGTAAGTATACTTTTACTTTGACTTACTGATACTATCATTGTGAATGTACTTTTACTTGGTACTACTACAAGCATGTACTATTCTTAGAAGTGTCCTAACTTTATCCTTGTATTTGTCTTATTTTAAAGTATACTTTTACTTTGACTTACTGATACTATCATTGTGAATGTACTTTTACTTGGTACTACTACAAGCATGTATAATATTTTTTACTTTTACAATTCCTGTAACTGTACTTTTTGTCTTTACTAGCAATATTCTTCTATGTATACTTTTGCTTCGTCTTACTACTACTATTCTTGTGAGTGTACTTTTACTTTGCTTTACTACAAGCATATAGTATTCTTAAAGGTATATTTACTTTGTCTTAATACTACTGTTCTACTACTACTATAAGTATACTTTGACTTTGACTTACTGGTACTATTATTGTGAGTATACATTTACTTGTTTTTACTACAAGCATGTACTATTCTTAGAAGTACTTTTTCTGTGTCTTACTACTACTATTTTTGTGAGTGTACTTTTAATTGGATTTACTACAAGCATATAGTATTCTTAGAGGTATGTTTACTGTCTTAATACTACTATTGTACTACTACTATAAGTATACTTTTACTTTGACTAACTGATTCTATTATTGTGAGTATACTTTTACTTGGTTTTACTACAAGCATGTACTATTCTTTGAAGTACTTTTTCTTTGTCTTAATACTAATATTATTGTGAGTGTACTTTTTGTCTTTACAAGCAATATTCTTGTATGTATACTTCTGATTTGTCTTACTACTACTATTCTTGTGAGTGTACTTTTACTTGGTTTTACTACAAGCGTGTAGTATTCTTATAGGTATTTTACTTTTTCTTACTACTATTTTTGTAAGGGTACTTTTCTTTGAACTTAGTACAAGCATGTAGTAATCTTAGAGGTATTTTTTACTTTGTCTTAATACTTCTATTCTTGTAAGTATATTTTTACTTTGACCTGGTGGTACTATCATTGTGAATATACTTTTACTTAGTACTACTACAAGCATGTACTATTCTTAGAAGTATACTTACTTTGTCTTAATACTTATATTATTGTAAGTATACTTTTACTTTGACTTACTGGTACTATCATTGTGAATATACTTTAACTTGTTCTTACTCCAAGCATGTACTATTCTTAGAAGTATACGTACTTTGTCTTGATACTTATATTCTTGTAAGTTGTACTTTGACTTACTGGTACTATCATTGTGAGTATACTTTTACTTGTTCTTACTCCAAGCTTGTACTATTCTTAGAAGTATACTTACTTTGTCTTAATACTTCTATTCTTGTGAGTATACTTTTACTTGGTCTTACTACAAATATGTACTGTTCTTAGAAGTATAATTTTACTTTGTCTTACCAGAAGCATGTACTATTGTTGTAAGTACTTGTACTTTGTCTAACTAGTACTTTTCTGTTAGTATACTTTTACTTGTCTTAGTAATACTATTCCTTTTACTTGTTCTTACTACCGCATGTACTATTCTTAGAGGTATACCTTGACTTTTTTTTTACTAGAAGCATGTACTTTTCTTGTAAGTACTTTGACTTTGTCTTACTAGAAGCCTGTACAATTGTTGTAAGTACATTTATTCTGTCTTACTAGTACTACTCTGGTAAGTATACTTTTACTTTGACTTACTGGTACTATCATTGTGAATATACTTTTACTTGATCTTACTCCAAGCATGTACTATTCTTAGAAGTATACTTACTTTGTCTTAATACTTCTATTCTTGTGAGTATACTTTTACTTGGTCTTACTACAAATATGTACTGTTCTTAGAAGTATAATTTTACTTTGTCTTACTAGAAGCATGTACTATTGTTGTAAGTACTTGTACTTTGTCTAACTAGTACTTTTTTGTTAGTATACGTTTACTTGTCTTAGAGGTATACCTCGACTTTGTTTTACCAGAAGCATGTACTTTTCTTGTAAGTACTTTGACTTTGTCTTACTAAAAGCGTGTACAATTTTTGTAAGTACATTTATTCTGTCTTACTAGTACTATTCTTGTAAGTATACTTTTACTTTGACTTACAGGTACTATCATTGTGAATATACTATTACTTAGTACTACTACAAGCATGTACTATTCTTAGAAGTATACTTACTTTGTCCTAATACTTCTATTCTTGTGAGTATACTTTTACTTGGTCTTACTACAAATATGTACTGTTCTTAGAAGTATAATTTTACTTTGACTTACCAGGAGCATGTACTATTGTTGTAAGTACTTGTACTTTGTCTAACTAGTACTTTTTTGTTAGTATACTTTTACTTGTCTTAGTAATACTATTCCTTTTACTTGTTCTTACTACCGCATGTACTATTCTTAGAGATATACTTTGACTTTGTTTTACTAGAAGCATGTACTTTTCTTGTAAGTACTTTGACTTTGTCTTACTAGAAGCGTGTACAATTTTTGTAAGTACATTTATTCTGTCTTACTAGTACTACTCTGGTAAGTATACTTTTACTTTGACTTACTGGTACTATCATTGTGAATATACTTTTACTTGATCTTACTCCAAGCATGTACTATTCTTAGAAGTATACTTACTTTGTCTTAATACTTCTATTCTTGTGAGTATACTTTTACTTGGTCTTACTACAAATATGTACTGTTCTTAGAAGTATAATTTTAGTTTGTCTTACTAGAAGCATGTACTATTGTTGTAAGTACTTGTACTTTGTCTAACTAGTACTTTTTTGTTAGTATACCTTTACTTGTCTTAGAGGTATACCTCGACTTTGTTTTACTAGAAGCATGTACTTTTCTTGTAAGTACTTTGACTTTGTCTTACTAAAAGCGTGTACAATTTTTGTAAGTACATTTATTCTGTCTTACTAGTACTATTCTTGTAAGTATACTTTTACTTTGACTTACAGGTACTATCATTGTGAATATACTATTACTTAGTACTACTACAAGCATGTACTATTCTTAGAAGTATACTTACTTTGTCTTAATACTTCTATTCTTGTGAGTATACTTTTACTTGGTCTTACTACAAATATGTACTGTTCTTAGAAGTATAATTTTACTTTGTCTTACTAGAAGCATGTACTATTGTTGTAAGTACTTGTACTTTGTCTAACTAGTACTTTTCTGTTAGTATACTTTTACTTGTCTTAGTAATACTATTCCTTTTACTTGGTCTTACTATCGCATGTACTATTCTTAGAGGTATACTTCGACTTTGTTTTACTAGAAGCATGTACTTTTCTTGTAAGTACTTTGACTTTGTCTTACTAGAAGCGTGTACAATTTTTGTAAATATATTTATTTCGTCTTACTAGTACTATTCTTGTAAGTATACTTTTACTTTCCCTCACTACACGTATGTAGTATTATTGTGAGGATAAGAGTCATGAAAATAAGGTTTTATTTAATTTTACTTGATGTTACAAGAAGGTTGTAGTATTCCTGTGAGTATTAGGTTGGGTTGTACTTTGTGCTGCTTAGTACTTGCATTAGTACTTTGAGTGTGAGTAGTACGTGTTTTGCAGGCCCATCCAGTTTTTAGGAATGTTGCTGCAGCAGATGTTCATTGTTGTGACGTAGCGGCCATCTACTTTTTTGTTGTTGTTTTTTTTTCCATTCAACTTTATTGACAACCCCACCTAGCAAAATATCTCAAATTATTAAACACGAAATACGTAAAAATATTGATATTTTAAAACAATTTATATCAAATGAAGTAACTTAAGAAAAACTATATTTAGCGAGATTCAATGATTTTTTTGGGGCAGTTTTGCTTTGTTTGAAATATAATTTATATTTTTAACATGTCTTATAACAATTTGTATTATTACAAAACCCAAAACCGGTGTCTCGCTTACACTTCATAATGCGCCACACATTTTCAATGGGAGACAGGTCTGGACTACAGGCCAGTCTAGTACCTGCACTCTTTTACTACAAAGCCACACTGTTGTAACACGTGCAGAATGTGGCTTGACATTGTAATAAGCAGGGGCGTCCATGAGAAAGACGTTGCTTGGATGGCAACATATGTTGCTCCAAAAGCTGTATGTACCTTTCAGCATTAATGGCGCCTTCACAGATGTGTAAGTTACCCATGTCTTGGGCACTAATACACCCCCATACCATCACAGATGGTAAGAGGATGGTTCTCTTCCTCTTTGGTTGTTCGGACACGACGTCCAAAGTTTCCAAAAACTATTTGAAATGTGGACTCGTCAGACCACAGCACACTTTTCCACTTTGCATCAGTCCATCTTAGATGAGCTCGGGCACTGTGAAGCCGGCGGTGTTTCTGGGTGTTGTTGATAAATGGCTTTCGCTTTGCATAGTAGAGTTTTAACTTGCACTTACAGATGTAGCGACCAACTGTAGTTACTGACAGTGTTTTTTTCTGAAGTGTTCCTGAGCCCACGTGGTGATATCCTTTACACACTGATGTCACTTTTTGATGCAGTACAGCCTGAGGGATCGAAGGTCCGTAATATCATGGCTTACGTGCAGTGATTTCTCCAGATTCTCTGAACCTTTTGATGATATTACGGACCGTAGATGGCGAAATCCATACATTCCTTGCAATAGCTGGTTGAGAAATGTTGTTCTTAAACTGTTGGACAATTTGCTCACGCATTTGTTGACAAAGTGGTGACCCTCGCCCCGTCCTTGTTTGTGAATTTCATGGAAGCTGCTTTTATACCCAATCATGGCACCCACCTGTTCCCAATTGGCCATTTTCACCTGTGGGATGTTCCAAATAAGTGTTTGATGAGCATTCCTCAACTTTCTCAGTCTTTTTTGCCACTCGTGCCAGCTTTTTTTTGAAACATGTTGCAGGCATCCAATTCCAAATGAGCTAATATTTGCAAAAAAATAAAGTTTTCCCAGTTCGAACGTTAAATATCTTGTCTCTGCAGTCTATTCAATTGAATATAAGTTGAAAAGGATTTGCAAATCGTTGTATTCTCTTTTTATTTACCATTTACACAACGTGACAACTTCACTGCTTTTGGGGTTTGGCAAAAAAGGGTGTACCACCCGAATGCAGCTGTAACACAAAACCCTCTCACATGAAAAAACTTGGAACACAAAAGTTTTGAAAACAAAACGCCATAACCAAAAACAGCCTAAAACAAAGCGACATGAAATGAAATGTTGCAAAACGAAACATCGGAACATAAAATATCACAAAACAAACATCTTAACACAAAATTCCGTAAAAAAGGACCCCATAACACGAAACGCCAATACGCAAAACCCTGTAACACGAAAGGTTGTAAAACAAAACGGTGTAACACAAAACATTGTAAACAGGAACGGCATGAACAAAATTTTGCAATACAAAATTTCGTAAAATAGAACGCCATAACACGAAACGCCGTAACAAAAAAACATCGTAACGTCACAAAACAAACGTCTTAATAGAAAATGCCGTAAAAAAGAACCCCATAACACGAAACGCCAAAATACAAAACCCTGTAACAAGAGACATCGTAATACGAACCACCATAAAGAAAATAGCCGTAACACGAAACCCTCTAAGATGAAAAAACGTTAAAAAAAAAAAACGTTAAAAAAAAATAAAAAAATGTCGTAGCACAAAATGGCATAAAAATGAAACTGCATTAAACAAAATGTCGCAAACGAGTTTAACACAAAACGTCACATGGCTTTTTAAGCCTGCAATTAGTCACGCTTTGATTTAGGCGGCACAATGTGTGTGTGTGTGTGTGTGTGTGTGTGTATATTTGTGTGTGTACTTTGTTTCCTTTGTGCAAGGATATAAAAGCGGGGGCTCTATCAAAGCGTATTAATAATGAACTGCAATTAGCGAGCTGTGATGATGATAGCATAACTTCAACGTATCAAAATGTGTCAAAATGGCCTTTCAGTTTGTTTTTGTGTCCTTCAGTGGAAACACTTTGGCTGACCTTCTGTTGTGTCCCAGTACTTTTGTCCACGGCTGACCTTGTTTGTTGTTGTTGTTGTTGTTGTTGTTGTCTGCTTTGCATAGAGAAGGTCAGGAAGATAAATCTGTTTTTTTTCCGTACGTGACTTCCTGCGTTGGTCATGTGACATCTTCTGAAAACAACTTCGTTAGTCCCCCCCGCCACCCCGAAAGGGACAAGCGGTAGAAAATGGATGGGATGGATGGACAGGCCAAAATACACTAAATAAATAAATGTCAGTATTTTTTTTTTATTTCCACGTATTGTTCCAAAATAAAAGTCTCAAAATAAAAGCAATAATTCATTTTTTTAATTTGTGAGACAAAATGTTCTTCTTGGGTTTAATTTCAGTCAACATTTAGAATCATGTTATACTGATTACATTTTTTTAGATTTTTATTAAGGATCCCCATTAGCGGGTTGCCACAACAACCCACTAGTCTTCCTGGGGTCCACAAACTCAATACAATTGCAAGTAAAAGCATATATTTATAACTACACAATACAGAAAAAAATAAAAGCATCAAGAATAAAAATAAAATAATGTAAGAGGATAATTCTGTTTTTGTTTCTTTGTTTTACTGCCGGGAAGTAACAAAGTACTGCGTGGTGCGTGTTTGCAGGGAGTGTGTCTGCTCTTCATCCCCAGGATCGGCATCATCCTCTTCATCGTCTTTTACACCTTTGGCAACATTTGCGCTCTGTGCAGGTCAGTGTGCGCACCGGCCGTCTTCTTTCCTTGTGCACCTATTCATGACCATGTGTCCCGCAGCACCATGTTCCTGATGGGCCCCGTGAAGCAGCTGAAGAGGATGTGTGACAAGACAAGAGCGCTGGCCACCGCCATCATGATAGTGAGCGCTCAAACTCAATATGACCAGCACCAATCCATAGATTATGCATGAACTTTATGATGTTATGAATACATGTAGCGATCGGAAGGAAACTTCATGTAACAAAATAAAAGTAGCGCTGTTTCTTCACAAAAATACTCAAAGTAAAAAAGCATGTTGCATTAAAACTATGACAAGTACAAACCCCGTTTCCATATGAGTTGGGAAATGGTGTTAGATGTAAATATAAACGGAATACAATGATTTGCAAATCCTTTTCAAGCCATATTCAATTGAATGCACTACAAAGACAACATATTTGATGTTCAAACTCATAAACACGACGTCCACAGTTTCCAAAAACAATTTGAAATGTGGACTCGTCAGACCACAGAACACTTTTCCACTTTGTATCAGTCCATCTTAGATGAGCTCAGGCCCAGCGAAGCCGACGGTGTTTCTGGGTGTTGTTGATAAACGGTTTTCGCCTTGCATAGGAGAGTTTTAACTTGCACTTCCAGATGTAGCGACCAACTGTCGTTACTGACAGTGGGTTTCTGAAGTGTTCCTGAGCCCATGTGGTGATATCCTTTACACACTGATGTCGCTTGTTGATGCAGTACAGCCTGAGGGATGGAAGGTCACGGGCTTAGCTGCTTACGTGCAGTGATTTCTGCACATTCTCTGAACCCTTTGATGATATTACGGACCGTAGATGGTGAAATCCTTAAATTCCTTGCAGTAGCTGGTTGAGAAAGGTTGTTCTTGAACTGTTCAACAATTTGCTCACTCATTTGTTGACAAAGTGGTGACCCTCGCCCCATCCTTGTTTGTGAATGACTGAGCATTTCATGGAATCTACTTTTATACCCAATCATGGCACCCACCTGTTCCCAATTTGCCTGTTCACCTGTGGGATGTTCCAAATAAGTGTTTGATGAGCATTCCTCAACTTTATCAGTATTTATTGCCACCTTTCCCAACTTCTTTGTCACGTGTTGCTGGCATCAAATTCTAAAGTTAATGATTATTTGCAAAAAAAAAAAAAGTTTATCAGTTTGAACATCAAATATGTTGTCTTTGTAGCATATTCAACTGAATATGGGTTGAAAATGATTTGCAAATCATTGTATTCCGTTTATATTTACATCTAACACAATTTCCCAACTCATATGGAAACGGGGTTTGTACAAATGATCCAAAAAGTTACTTAAGTAAATGTAGCGTGTTTACTACCACCTCTGATTACTACTTATTCCCAGCAGGCACTGTCAGGTTCAAACACTGATGACATCTATTAAACAAGACAAGAGGCAAAGAATTCAAAAGAGACAGAATTCAATTTGGACTCAATATTGAGGAGAGTTGTCTGTACACTGTACCCTTGCACGGTATCTCAGCACGCTCTGGCGAAAGATTGCACGCCTCCTTCTTTTATTTTGGACCCTCCCCGTCCACATGGCCACCGCTGTTTCCTAAGGACAAAGGTCGCAAAAAGTTCACAGAAAAGGTCGTAAACAATTCACAGAAAAGGTCAGTTCAAAAAGAGTTTGTAAAATAGTTCCAAAAAAGGTCTATAAAATAGTTCAAAAAGACGTTCGTAAACCGGTTCAAAAAGAAGTCGTCTGGAAATTGGGAAGATCCTGTCTTCTCTCCGCTTTGAAGTCCTTGGGTTAGAACAATATCTTTCTGTTGATTACCATGGCTCATTGTTCTTCCACCATGGAAGTGGGTCAAAATCTAGTTTTTAATGCAATATGGTCTTAAATCTGCTGCTATAAAAACATTTGTTATTGCTTTAGCCCTGCCTGACTCGCCGAGGAGAGGCTTCGTCTTTCTCTCGTTGAAGCGATGTTCACTTGGTGGTGGTGTCGCTTCAAAATGGGTTAGCATGTTTGACGTGTTGCCAGAAGCATACCCTACTTCTGCTCTTGCTTTGTCCGCCTCTCGTCCTCCATTGTTGTATCGCGCCGCGAAGCCGAAGTGTTCCCAAACGGGAGATCTTAACGAGGCAGGAGGGTCTTCCAGCTCTGGCTTTTACATGTTGTAGTAGCCCGGCCGTTGCTAGCATGCCGTGTGTTGTGCCTCGGTGTGCATTGTTTACAAAACGTGCGGTACGCTACTTAATATATCCGTGTGGAAACTCGTTCGGTACACCTCCGAACCGAACTGAAACCCCCGCACCGAAATGGTTCAATACAAATACACGTACCGTTACACCCTTAAACGTTAGACATTATTGTTGTCTCAATTTACAAATACAATTATTTTGCAACGTTGTTTCAAAGTCAGTTTTAAAAGACACGTACGTTGTATCAACGTTGTATCAACGTTGTATCAATGTCTCGTGCCTACTAAGTTAATAGTCTCTCGAATAACGCGCTGACTTTTGCTTGTAACGAGTAATCTAATGAATTACTTTTATGTACGTTACAAGGCTGTTGCCGAGACGTTTGATGTAAGGTGGCGCGCAGTGTTCTGAAAATTACTTTTAAAAAGTAATGAATTACTCAATCAATCAATGTCAATCAATGTTTATTTATATAGCCCTAAATCACAAGTGTCTCAAAGGGCTGTACAAGCCAAAACGACATCCTCGGTACAGAGCCCACATACGGGCAAGGAAAAACTCACCCCAGTGGGACGTCGGTGAATGACTATGAGAAACCTTGGAGAGGACCGCATATGTGGGTAACCCCCCCCCTCTAGGGGAGACCGACAATTACTCTTTACTTTACCAAAAAAGTAATTGAATTACTACTGTAATCACTCTCTAATAAATTTAATTATTTACGAGGGAAAATAATTTATACGTTACTTTAAAAAAAAAAACTTAAAATATCTGGCATATGCAGTTGAGAGACGTTTAATATGAGCGCACAGTGTGTGTGCTTTTAAAAGGCGGGGCCTGTTGCCTAGTGACGTATGACGTCATCGAGGGTTGCAACGGAGCTGTGTTTGTTAGCTTTAGCAGTTAACTTTTGAATCTTTTCACCGGATTGTGTTGCATCTGCTTAATAAAGAGATTGAATGTGCTTCCATGGCTCTTGTCAACAAACGGGGCGTTGTTTGGATGGCAAGTTTGTCACTTCAACCATTGATTTGTTATCCATTATTCCCATTGTGTACCTGTGCGTATGTGGTTGTCTGCTGTGTCAAAGTGTCATGTTGCCTCTTCCTATTTGGTATCAAGTTCATTTTAGGGCTCCCGTGTAAAAATATATTTTCTGCGTTAAACTTACTGTACTTATGACGCTGTTTTGTGGTGGACATAAAACCACATCAAAAGTAGCGTGCCACGTTACATCAATCATACCGTTGTAACGGACCTAAAGGTAATCAATTAGATTACACGTTACTAGTAAAAGTAACGGCGTTATTACGAACACTGGTGGCAAGCTACTTTTGACGTGGATTAACGTCAACAAGATAGCGTCAGAAACACAGGAAGTTCGAAGCAGGAAGTAACTTTTTACTAATGAAAGCAACGACTAAAATGAACGCGATACGAAAATAGAAAATAAAAGAAGGCAACATCACACAGCAAACATGCAATACACACACGCACTACTACTATGAGGGAATAATGAACAACAAATCGATGATTGAAGTGTAACCCTACAATACCTCGTTTGTGGACTGGGAGACTTCAGCCATGGAAGCATACTCAATCTCTATTAAACTAGCGCTAACGCAATCCCTTGAAATGATTCAACAGAGTTGATGTAACTGCCCGCAAACTGCGAGTGTGAACTAACAAACACAGCTGAGCTAATGCTGCTCTCTCTGGGCGCTGACGTCACACATCACTTAGGCCAGGGGTGTCCAAAGTGCGGCACGGAGGCCATTTGCAGCTCGCAGCTAATTGTTTACCGGCCCGCCACACATTCTGGAAATACTATTGTAAAAATAAAAAAGAACATTAAAAGTGGAATGAGGTGAAATCTAACAAGAAAAAGTTGCAATGTCCACACAAAAGCTGCCATGCAGGCTGTTTTTTTTTCTTTTGTCTTTCTTCATTTTTCTTTTTTTGCCATTGCTCAAAAAAAAAAAAAAAAAGACAAAAAATCCATGTTATAATGAATTATTTTCAGGGCTCCAATTACTTCAAATATTTCACTTTAAAATGTTTTATGTGGTAAATATTGCATATATTGTGTAGTAGCCATACAAAAACATCAAAGTTTTCTTTGACAAAAGCGCATAAAACAAACAAAATAATAGTTCCAGCATAAAATGGACAGATATATCTGAAGTTGATCTCGTAACTTAAGTGTTGAAAGTAAAAGAAAAACCTAATAAAAATGTATCACTTTATGAGTGGGGCACCTTTTGGATCCCAAATATATTTAGTGATTTTTTATTTATCTTTTCACTGTGATTACTCAAAAATGTGAAATAATTAAAATCAATGGTGTCCTGCATTTTAGGGCTCTAATTACTAAATACTGCATATTTCAGTTTTACTATAAAAAAACTAAGTTGTTTTTGACAGAAAAGCCATAAAACATTTTTTTAAATTTGTATTACTTTATATCAACTTGAAGTTGATATAGAGATTTACTGTAAGCGTTAAATATTTAAAAAATAATAATAATCTGACTTATTTTTAACATTTTAATGACTGAGACCCTTTATGGTCCCCGGGACCCCTAAAGGTAAAACAAATAAAAATGCATATATTTTGTTATGGTTTGAAAATGAAAAATATCAAAATGGCCCCCACATGCTTTAATTTTTCCGTGTGCGGCCCTCAGTGGAAAAAGTTTGGACACCCCTGACTTAGGCCTTTTAAAGGCACACTCTGGTCTCATGAAACATCTCGACTGCATATGCTAGATATTTAAAGTTTTTTTCTTTTTTAAGTAACGCGATAATTGCCTCCCCGGGTAATTATTTACATTTATTAAATTGTAATTCCGCTAGTAATTAATTTTTTGGAAAAGTAATGAATAAGTATAATTAATTACTTTTTAAAAGAAATTTTTTCAACCCTGTTTATCATTCATGACATACATAATTCTCACTGTGCCTATTGTAAATATGTCCCACTCATTATTATTATTGTTATTATAATGACATGTATTATTGTTATCCTAATTCCAGACTTGTCTGGTGTTGACGCTCTGTGCTGCCTTCTGGGTGCGTGACTTCTTCCATCATTTCACTAAAAAATGACATAAATGCAAATAAAAAGTAATTTTGTGTTGTTTTGGTTTCAGTGGAAAAACTTTGGTCTGGCTTTGCTGTTTGTCATCTTGCAAGTGCTGTCATTTACTTGGTGAGTTGTTCTTTTATTGTGAAGGACTTTCTGCACCATGCAAGGAGTTCCAACAGTTGTGCTTTGTTTTCAGGTACAGCCTTTCCTACATCCCATTTGTCAGGTTCGTGGCTTGGATTTGTGCACAGAAGGGATGTTGACATTTGCTGTCCTCTCTGTCTAATCTCTGGAAAAATGACTTTGCAGGGATGCCATATTGAAGCTGGTGGCCATGTGCATGAAGTGATGACCACTCAGGCTGCATGAACACTTGTCCTTGTTGGAGATTGTGTCACTCAACCTGCCGCATCGTGTATATTTTATTATTATTCGCACTGCTGTATTTTTATGAATGTATGCCATTGTTTTCATTCAGAAGGCTTTTTTAATTTAAATGTTTCTGATAAACGTGCAGTACTTGAAGTATTTTATTCACCGATTAATAAATACAATTCATAATTACAACGTTATTTTTTTCTTTTTCATCCCGTCCCATACTAGCTAACTACCAGATATGACACATGTTTAATTATATAACAATATATATATATATATATAACAATATTCACACAACAGTCAAGGCACTTTCAACAACAAGAAAACAAAAGCAAATACAGATGGAGTATTAAATATATTAATAAATAATAATAAAATAAATAATTAAAAAAAAAAGACAAAAAGGGCTACCAAAATCACTTTAAATGTTTTTAACAAAGATATCAATTTAAGGGTTTTTGTGCTCTTAATCATTCTCCAAGATTTGATTGATAATTGTAAATTGTCCTTCATACCGACAGCCATCAGACTGTATAATGCATATGTTCCTTTTTGACTGTACTTATATGTATAATGTATTTATATTATTCACATGTGAATAATGCTGTATAATAGACTGTATTTGTTATTCACATGTGAATAATGCTGTATAATAGACTATATTATTCACATGTAAATAATGCTGTTTAATAGACTGTATTTGTTATTCACATGTGAAAAATGCTGTATAATAGACTGTATTTATATTATTCACATGTAAATAATGCTGTATAATAGACTATTTATGTTATTCATATGTGAATAATGCAGTATAATAGACTATTTGTTATTCACATGTGAATAATGCTGTATAATAGACTGTATTTATATTATTCACATGTGAATAATGCTGTATAATAGACTGTATTTATATTATTCACATGTAAAAATACCTAAGTGTTTATTTTCTATTGTGAGCGAACTGTGGTGCTGAATTTCCCCTAGGGGTCAATAAAGTACTTTCTATTCTAAACCATTAGGCCAATTACAAAATGTAGGCTTTACTTTCATAAATCGACATTTATGTAGAAATGTTTTTCCCTGGAGGATAATGTTGACAAACATTTCTATGTTGCAGTCGTTTATAAAAATACCAAATTTATAACTATATATGTGTTACTCTACTGTGTTTTTGAGCGGGTTTTTCCGGTTCATAAGCTCCGCCTTTTTAGGTCACGTGACCAACCCAGGCACTTCGATCACATTAACAAACTCCGTTTTGAAAGGCACATAACTGCTAATATGTCATTGAATCCATTTACTATTGTAATCATATAAATAAACTTACATATATATATTTTTTTCAAATCATGCAGCAAGTTGTGAATAAGTAATACTGTTAAATTCGAAGTTAGCGCGAGCTCGGGACCTTTGGGTCATGTGACCCAGGCGGGCGGAAGTGTCGGTCAGACCTTGTTTTCGATCATTTTGTCATGTTGCTGTGGAAATATGACGGAATTGTTATAATATGTTTTTTTTTTCTTTTTCGTCACGTCTCATACTAGTTAACTACCAGATACAACACATGTTTGATTATACAAAACTATATATAGTATTCTACCGTGTTTTGAGCGGATTATAAACTCCGCCTTTTTAGGTCACGCGACCAACCCAGGAACTTCAATCACATTAATAATCTCCGTTTAGAAAGGCACGTAACTGCTAATATGTAATTGAATCCATTCACTATTGTAATCATATAAATAACCTTACATATATATATGTTTTTCAAATCATGCAGCAAGTTTGAATAAGTAATACTGTTAATTTCGAAGTGAGCGCGCGCTCACGCCCTTTGGGTCATGTGACCCAGGCGGGCGGAAGTGTCGGTCAGACCTTGTTTTCGATCATTTTGTCATGTTGCTGTGGAAATATGACGGAATTGTTATAATATGTTTTTTTTTCTTTTTCGTCACGTCTCATACTAGTTAACTACCAGATACAACACATGTTTGATTATACAAAACTATATATAGTATTCTACCGTGTTTTGAGCGGATTATAAACTCCGCCTTTTTAGGTCACGCGACCAACCCAGGAACTTCGATCACATTAATAAACTCCGCTTCGAAAGGCACATAACTGCTAATATATAATTGAATCCATTCACTATTGTAATCATATAAATAACCTTAAATATATGTTTTTTTCAAATCATGCAGCAAGTTGTGAATAAGTAATATTGTTAAATTTGAAGTGAGCGCGCGCTCGCGCCGTATGGGTCATGTGACCAAGACGGGCGGAAATGTCTGTCAGACCTTGTTTTCAATCATTTTGTGCTGTTGCTGTGGAAATATGACAGAATTGTTATAATATGTTTTTTTTTCTTTTTTGTCACGTCTCATACTAGCTAACTACCAGATATAACACATCTTTGATTATACAAAACTATATATAGTATTCTATTGTGTTTTGAGCGTGTTCTTCCGCCTTTTTAGGTCACGTGACCAACCCAGGAACTTCGATCATATTAATAAACTCCGCTTATAAAGGCACATAACTGCTAATATGTCATTGAATCCATTCACTATTGTGATCATATAAATAACCTTAAATCTATATTTTTTAAATTCAGGCAGCAAGTTGTGAATAAGTAATATTATTAAATTCGAAGGTAGCGCGCGCTTGCGCCCTTTGGGTCATGTGACCAAGGCGGAAGTGTCGTTTTATTTTCAATCATTTTGTGCTGTTGCTGTGGAAATATGACGGAATTGTTGCTGCAGATTAAAAAGTTAATAGGTGCGAAAAAGAAGACGCCATTGTGTCAGAGCGACGTACAGCGGTGGGGTTTACGAGGTAACTTGCAACTTAATGGCTTCGTATCCAAAAAGTGTACTTGAAGGTGGCTAGTTTCTTCTTCAAACTCTACATTTGGCCGGCAGGAATACAGCTGAGGGCCTATCAGCTGGACGGCGTCCAATGGCTGACGCAGTGCCTGAAGGAGCAGCAGGGATGCATCCTTGCCGACGAGATGGGCTTGGGAAAAACCTGCCAGGTTAAAAAAAAAACGAACTTTTCAAACATCCAAGCAACATTTGCAGTGCATCTGGGCTCTGTCATGCTAGTTTACGGTGGCCATCCCAAACCAAAAACACACAGACAAAAACAAAACAAACATCTTCGTGAGAAAACCGGAAGTTAGCTTGGCCCCCAGAGGGACACACCCCTTTGAGTCAACACACACACACACACAAAGCACTAACAAGCAGAAACAGTGTGGAGACAGGAGAGCGAGATAAGATGTGTGAAACGGTAAACACATTATTTTAGCTATTTCGAGGTCACTAATCCTCGCCGCCATGGCAACAAATATAGTAAGTTTCTTACAAGTATTATTATCACTGGAGGACGAGGAATAGCTAAACATGCTTCACTACACACCGTAGGGGGATACAATAGCTCACCGCTAACAGCAAGCCAGTGCTCTTAAATGTAAACAAATGGGTGGATCTCTACTAATATCCACTGTAACGATGCCAAGAAGAAGGTAAAAAACGGTAAATATAGGTAAAATAAGTTGAATAGAAGGTAAATAAAAGGTCAAATAAGTCATATAGAAGGTGAGCAGAATATAAAATAAGTAAACATAAGGTAAAATAGAGTACAAAAAGAGAAAATAAGGTAAATAAAATATAAAGAAGATAGAACAAGCTAAAAAGAAGGCAAACGAGGGTAAATAAGTAAATACAAGGCAAATAGAAGGTAAAAGATGCAACATAGAAGGTAAATACAACATAAAATAAGGAATGTAGTAATAAGTAAATAGAAGGTAAATGAAGGAATAAAGAAGGTAAACAGAAGATGAAATTAGTAAATAAATGGTAAAATAGGGTAAATAAAAGGAAAAAGAAAGTAGAAAAAGCTAAATTTAAGGTAAAATCAGGTAAATAAAAGGTAACATATGGTTAATGTAAGGTAAAATAAGGAATTTTGAAGGTAAACAAAAGATAAAATAAGTAAACAAAAGGTAAATACAAGGGAAAATAATGTAAATAAAAGGGAACACCATGTAATTAAAAGGTAAAATAAGGTAAATGAAAGTTAAAACAAAGAATATAAAAGGTAAACAAAAGATAAGATAAGTAATTAAAAAAGTAAAAGTAGGGTATTTACAAGGGAAAGGAAGGTAAATGAAAGGGTTAGTAAAATAATGAAGGTAAAATAAGTAAATACAAGATGCAGTATAGAAGGTAAATAAAAGATAAAAATAAGGAATATAGAAGGTAAAATCATTTAAATAGAAGGTAAATAAAAGGTAAAAGAAGGAATAAAAAAGTAAATAAATTGAATAGAAGGTAAATAAAAGGTAAAATGAGGTAAATTACAGGTTAAAAAAGGAAAATAGAAGGTAAAATAAGTTAAATAGAAGGTAAATAAAAGGTAAAATTAGGTAAATGAATGAACAAAGAAGGTAAACAGAAGATACAACTAGTAAATAAATGGTGAAATAAGAGAAATAAAAGGAAAAAGAAGGTAGAAAAAGCTAAATTTAAGGTAAATAAAAGGTAAAATAAGGTAAAAGAAGGAATTTTGAAGATAAATAGGGTAAATGCAAAGAAAATAATTTAAATAAAATGTAAAAAAAAGTAAGTAAAAGGGAAAATAAGGTAAATAAAAGGGACAACCATGTAATTAAAAGGTAAAATAAGTTAAATGAAAGTTAAAAGAAAGAATATAGCAGGTAAACAAAAGATAAAATAAGTAAGTAAAAGGTAGTAGGGTAAATAAAAGGAAAAAGAAGGTAAATAAAAGGGTTAGCAAAATAATAAAAGGTAAAATACGTAAATACAAGATAGTGAAGTGTGAAGTGAATTACATTTATATAGCGCTTTTTCTCAAGTGACTCAAAGCGCTTTACATTGTGAAACCCAATATCTAAGTTACATTTAAACCAGTGTGGGTGGCACTGGGAGCAGGTGGGTAAAGTGTCTTGCCCAAGGACACAACGGCAGTGACTAGGATGGCGGAAGCGGGGATCGAACCTGCAACCCTCAAGTTGCTGCCACGGCCGCTCTACCAACCGAGCTATACCGTTAATACAATATTAAAGGTAAGTAAAAGATAAAAGGAGGAATATAGAAGGTAAAATAATTAAACTACAAGGTAAATAAAAAGTAAAAGAAGGAATATAGAAAGTAAATAAATTAAATAGTAGGTAAATGAAAGGTAAAAAAAGGAACATAGAAGGTAAAATAAGTTAATTAGAAGGTAAATAAAAGGTAAAATAAGATAAAACAAGGTAAAAGACGGTCAAAAAGAAAAAAAAGGTAATGAATGTTAATGCAGGTACTTTTGGTACTTTCCCTACAATACGCATGATTGAGGCTCTAAAATGTGTTTTAAGATGAGTGCAAAAAGACATTACCACTTACCAGTATTTGTGTCCTCAGACCATCTCCCTGCTGGTCTACATGTCTGCAGCTGTTGGTACCAAAGGTCCATTTCTGGTCCTGAGCCCGCTCTCTGTCATGGAGAACTGGAGGAATGAGTTGGAACGGTAAGATGCTCAACTTCTTTGATGTATATTTCATTTCTTTCCCCTGTAATAGCATTGTCATAAGTATTGATAGCAACACGAAAAAACACCATACCTTTTTATCGGTATCATTGTTTTTTGTTTTTTTTTACAAATACCACAGAAGTACATCAGCACATAAGATATACTAGAATTAAGTGTTTAAAAAATAAATAATTAGTGAAATAGATAAATAATAACCATTTGCCTTGCATTAAAAAGTTCTCTTTTTGCTGGAACCCAATTTGTTGAATTTATTAATGAATAAAAAACATTTTAATTTCAGTAGTTATCCCCAAATATGTTTGAAATATTTGACAGGGCTGTCTTGTGAGAATTCTTCTCCAATCTGCTTTGCTGTTCCTCATGGCCACGCCCCCTTTTACGCCTCCTAATGCAGTGCTGGTTGCCTCGAAAACACATCTTAGAGCAGGGGTGTCCAAACTCTTCGACTTAGGGGTTGCATCGGGCTAAAAATAAATAGGGTGAGGGCCGAAAGCCGACTGCATGTAAAGTATGTGTACATATTATATTAATATGATGTATGTATCATTGATATAATTGGATAGTAAGGGTAGGTGAAATTTCGACTCCTACTTGGTTTGCTTCTGTGACAACCTTCTTAAAGTTTTGTAATCAATCAGAAATGTCAAGCAACTAAAATGCGCCAAAAATTGAGCATTTTGTATTTTTCCCATCATGCATTGCAGGGGATTTAAATGGGTGTAATTTGGAATTATGTGTGGCGAGTGGACATTGTTTTTATAATGTCCACAAAGTTCAGTGATGTGTGACCATGTGTGTTGACATTTTATGTTGGTAGGATTATTATTTTTTTGGCACTATGACTAGGAAAGGTTGTTTGCATTGGGTCATACAAGTAAATGCTGTGCTTACTCTCATTCGTAGCATAATTAAAGGTCATTGACTTGAATTACTCAAGTTGCCTATTAGATGGCATAGTCTCAAATGTTACAATTAGAGATGTCCGATAATATCGGATTTTAAATGCTTTAAAATGTAATATAGGAAATGATCGGTATCGGTTTCAAAATGATCGGCATCGGTTTCAAAAAGTAAAATTTATGACTTTTTTAAAACGTCGCTGTGTACACAGACTTAGGTAGAAGTACAGAGCACCAATAAACCTTAAAGGCACTGTCTTTGCGTGCCGACCCAGTCACATAATATCTACGGCTTTTCACACACACAAATGAATGCAAGACATACTTGGTCAACAGCCATACAGGTCACACTGAGAGTGGACGTATAAACAACTTTAACACTGTTGCAAATATGCGCCACACTGTGAACCCACACCAAACAAGAATGACAAACACATTTCGGGAGAACATCCACACCGTAACACAACATAAACACAACAGAACAAATACCCAGAACCCCTTGCAGCACTAACTCTTCCGGGACGCTACAATATACACCCCCCGCTACCCCCTGAAATGTTGATACTAGTAATGAATAAAAAAGATTTGTCTTTAAATATATGTTTTAGTGAAGTACATGGGTTGAGTTTTTTAAATGTTTACTGTGGTGTCAAATAAGTATGGAGAATCGTGCAAATTCCTCGGTATGGACGACTGGAATTCTGGTATTGTGACAAGACAACCCTGTAAAACAGGGGTGGGCAATTAATTTTTACAGGGGGCCGCATGAGCTACCCGAGCACTGCTGGAGGGCCACATCGACAATATTTCAATTAAATTTTGCTCAATATTATTTTTGATATATACTGTAAGATAAATAATAAAAATAATAATAATAATAGTAATACTTCAACAGTGTGTGTAACAGCATTCCATGACTAATATATATAAATTAACATTAATAATAAATGACAGTAAAATAAGCACACGTATGACTGAGGAGTCATAGTGTAACTTTGTGTGGTGTTTGAGTTATCCGACTTTTTGTGTGGCCTTAAACGCACCAGTGGTTTAGTGCTATGCGTGTTGGTGACAGATGACAAGTTGGTTTTGGCCTGGTTTGTACGGCAGAAAATGACTATTTTTTCGAGATAGAATTGTTTTACTCATGTTTTTGGTGTGGTTATGTCCGAATATAAACAGTTTTGTTCAATAAAGTGATCGATATAATTCCTGTCCTCGAAGCATCTCGATAGACGTTACAATAATTGAACGGTGTTCAATTGAACGGTGTTGACGAACACCATTAGGGCCGCTTGTTGTCACTGTCACTCAAAGTGCATTGCAAAATTCCATAGAATAAATATGTTTATTTTGTTTATAATTCAGATGGGATTTGATTTGGTGCGCGGCATATACTTGCTGCGCCCAGCGGACGCTTGAGCAGTGCGCTATTGCGCAGGCACGCACCTTAGGTGAGGGGACGTTGCTTTGCAGTTCATGTGTTGTTGAAAACACGGCATTCCTCATCAACTTTTCTCTTTTTGGCGTCTCGGGTGTAAACCGTGCATCACTTGTCGCTGCATGTGCACCTTCACTCGCAGGTTACACACGGACACACGCCCATAAATAATACTTTTCAAAATAAAAGCAGCACAGTTGTATTGCACGCAGGACATAGATGTTTTTTCAACTTTATTTTGTAATTGCAGTTGTTCACATTCACTCACAATCACGCACACGTCCACACGGAAGTAATACAAATAACGATTTTCAAAACAAAAGCAGCACCGTTGTATTGCACACTCGACATAGATACTTTTTAAAATGTATTTTGTAATTTATAATTGGCCTCACGCGGGCCGGACAGGGACGCACAAAGGGCCGGATGCGGCCCGCGGGCCGCAGAATGCCCAGGTCTGCTGTAAAAGGACCAACATCACAGCCATTCTTGTTTCCTAGCTTTGCCCCGTCCCTGACGGTCCTGTGCTACAAGGGAGATCGAGACAGACGGGCCCAGATTCAAGCAGACGCCGACAAGCAGGACTTCCATGTCCTGCTCACCACATACGAGGTGAGGGAATGTTCTATGTCAGCAACACTTTGCGCCCGTATTGATTTTTTGAAATGATTTCTTCATCAGCTCTGTCTCAAAGACGCTTCTTTCCTGCGACGGTGAGTGTCCTGACTGAAATTTTATTTTATAGTCACGTGTCCACTTTTATGTGCACAAAACACAACCCACCTTTTACACGTGCTAATCAGGCAGATTTCATGCAATTTGATAGTCTGAAAATGTTGACTCTGTTATTATGTCACCATCTAGTGGACAATGTGAGTAATCCAGGTCAATGACCTTTAATTATGCTCTAAATCACAAATATGAATCATTTACTTAAATGGCCAAATGCAAACAACCTTCCCTAGTCATGGTTCAAAAAAACTAACAAAAACATCCAGCATGGCCACACATAACACAACCTGCTCATTGAATTTTGTGGATATTTAAAAAAAAAATGTCCATGCACCATAAAACATTCAAAATTACACCCATTTCCATTACAAATGATGGGAAAATTGCAAAACACTTTCCATAGATGTTTGGTGCATTTTAGTTGCATGATTATTCTGATTGATTACAAAACTTTAAGGAGTTTGTCATGGAAGTAAATAAGGTAGAAGTTGAACTTTCACATACGCTTAATATCCAATTATATTAATTATCCACCCATTATGTTAACATAATATGTACACGTACACTACTAAAGTTTGGGGTCGCCCAAACAATTTTGTGGAATAGCCTTTATTTCTTTTTTTTTCTTTTTTTTTTTTCTTTTTTTTTTTTTAATTTATTTTATTTTTTTTTTATTTTTTTATTTTTTTTTTTTTTATTTTTTTTTATTTATTTTTTTTTTTATAATGTCCTGCCCAGCTTCTCGGGCAAATCATATAGCAGATGCAGATGCCCATATCGGCTGTTCAGATTTACTTTACAAAAGAGAAGTGTAGGATACTTCTCTTGTTGCCTTACTTGTATTTTGACTTTATTAAATGTATTTATATTATCATTTGGTGCAGCCGGGCCGGAGCAGGAGGGGATAGAAAGAGAGAAAAAGGAAGACAGAGGGGGGAATTGTGGGGACAAGAGGGGGATTAGACAGAGAGACAAAAACAACAACAGCAAACACAACAACAACAACAACAGAGCAACATCAGCAAATACGACATGTACAAATATGATGGTAAAAGTAATAGCAAATAAGCAGTTAGCGAAAATTAAAAAAAAAAAAAATACAGAAATGACAATGAGCATTATTACACTAAAAATGGAGCAATATGAATACCAATAGAAATAGTGCTATTGATAATAAACAATACCAGTACTTTACCTTTATTATCAACAATACAATTGTTCAAATGCAACAATACATATACGTAATGATAACTTGAGATACGAAAGAATGCAGAAAAATGGAGGGGAAGAAAGAGAAGCAACCTTAACCTTGTAGATTGTTATAGTAACAATAGGTTAAGCTTTGTCAGTGTGCCATGTGTTATACCCAGTTTACCCTAGGGCAACAACGTTAATATATGTTTGATGAAACGTGATTATGTGCATGAGTGTATGTGTGCATATGTACTTGTATATGTACAGTATGTGTATGTGTGCTTGTACAGTGAATGTATATGTTCAGTATGTGTATATGTGTGTACAGCGAATGTATATGTACAGTATGTGTATACAGTATGTGTGTTTGAACAGTGAATGTATTTGTACAGTATGTGTAAATGTGTGTTTGTACAGTGAATGTATATGTACAGTATATGTATGTGTGTGTTTGTACAGTGAATGTATGTGTAGTATGTGTATGTGTGTGTTTGTACAGTGAATGTATATGTACAGTATGTGTATATGTATGTTTTTACAGTGAATGTATATGTACAGTATGTGTATACAGTATGTTTGTATAATGAATGTGCGTGTGGATGTATGAACTTTGAGTGTGTAAATATGTACTGTATTTATTTGTATATGTATGTGGGAGCGTAGGTACCTATGTATGTCTGTATGTATGTGTGTGAGTATATGTGAATTTGCATGTACAATACATTTGACTCCCAGTGTGTGCGGGAGCCAGAGTACGGCCCCAGCCTCCCCGAGAACCCATCTCACAAACAGTAGGTGTGGTGCCCAGGGAACCAGGGGCCACCGCCCCCACGCAGCCAAGACGGACAGCGACAGGAACCCCAGAGCCTGGCCCACCGTGCCGCCCACAAGGGCCAGCAGCAGGCCGCAGACAGACGCACCCGGCAGAGGACAAGGCACGAGAAAAACAGGGGGAAGCCAGACCCCAAGCCAGCGAGAGACCACACCCCACACGGACAGAAAGGCGGGACGCCCCGCCCGAGGGGCCCGGAGACCCCCCGCAACCGGACGGGAAGACCGCCCCCGCCCCACCGGCAACAGGGCCCCCACGAGCCCCCCCCCACTCCCGGAGAGCGCGGCGAGGCCAGCCCACGGCCACCCCACCCAAGCCGGCCGCCACAGGACCACCCAGCACGGGGCCACAGGAACCACCCACCCCACCCGCAGGGACCCCAACGATGGAGATGGAACAACCAGCAACCGCCCCGCCGAGTCCCCCCCCCCGAGGTAGGGGAATAAATAAATAAAATAAATAAATACATAATAATAATAATAATAATATTAATAAAATATATTTTTTTTAAAAAGGGGGGGGAAAATAAATAAATAAATAATTAAATCTATTTATAAAAATAAATAAATAAATAAATAAATAAAAAAATAATAAAAAGAAGATCACAGACATGCTGACACACAAGGTCGCTACCCCAACAACTGGCTGACTCGCAGCACCTCGGAATACCCTGCAGCACCAAGCCACCACAGTAGACGCAGGGACCAGACCCAGCAGGCCCCAACCAAGACGGCCACCCGGAAGGGATGGACGGCGGGACCCAGGAGCTCCAGACACGCAGTCCGGATGCAGTAGCCTGAGGCGCCGACCCCCACCCGACAGGCAGGCCCAGAACGTACCCCCAGAAATATACATACATATATATATACATACACATAAACATACACATGTACACATACACACACCTACACATGCATACACATACACATATATATACATACATACATACATACATACATACACACACACACACATACACACACATATACACAGTTTGTCAGCCCCGACAACCACCACGCGCGCGCGCTGCCACCAGTCACAACATCAGCCACCCCCCTGCACCAGACCCAGCAGCCACGGGCGCCCACACCACAAACAAACGGCAGCAGAAACAGCAGCCACAACACCCACAGACAGCCAGCACCACCCAATCAAATCAAAGCGATCAAAAAATAAACCGCGACCGGCAACCACACGCCAACAGGATCACAGATACCAGCCAGCGCCAGCCCGCCAGCAAGCCCAAACGCCAACACGCAAACAAGAGACACCAACACCCCCCCCCCGCCAAAAGACCCCACCACCCCAACCCAAACCCGCACAAACACACCACCGCCCAAACAACCGAGACACAGTATCCAGACCAGACACGGGCGCCGCGCCGCCACCACATCAGGTCGCCAACAGAGACCCCACAGCGCAAGGTCGGGCCACACGGGCACGGACCCCACCCAACAGGAAGCGAGACCCGCGCGACGCCACACACAAATATTTATTTCTAAGAACAAGAATAGACTGTCGAGTTTCAGATGAAAGTTCTCTTTTTCTGGCCATTTTGAGCGTTTAATTGACCCCACAAATGTGATGCTCCAGAAACTCAATCTGCTCAAAGGAAGGTCAGTTTTGTAGCTTCTGTAACGAGCTAAAGTGTTTTCAGATGTGTGAACATGATTGCACAAGGGTTTTCTAATCATCAATTAGCCTTCTGAGCCAATGAGCAAACACTTTGTACCATTAGAACACTGGAGTGATAGTTGCTGGAAATGGGCCTCTATACACCTATGTAGATATTGCACCAAAAACCAGACATTTGCAGCTAGAATAGTCATTTACCACATTAGCAATGTATAGAGTGTATTTCTTTCAAGTTAAGACTAGTTTAAAGTTATCTTCATTGAAAATAAGGACATTTCAATGTGACCCCAAACTTTTACATAGGTGTATAGAGGCCCATTTCCAGAAACTATCACTCCAGTGTTCTAATGGTACAATGTGTTTGCTCATTGGCTCAGAAGACTAATTGATGATTAGAAAACCCTTGTGCAATCATGTTCACACATCTGAAAACAGTTTAGCTCGTTACAGAAGCTACAAAACTGACCTTCCTTTGAGCAGATTGAGTTTCTGGGGCATCACATTTGTGGGGTCAATTAAACGCTCAAAATGGCCAGAAAAAGAGAACTTTCATCTGAAACTCGACAGTCTATTCTTGTTCTTAGAAATGAAGGCTATTCCACAAAATTGTTTGGGTGACCCCAATACAACGGCATGACACCGGGCGCAAGGGCATCCCAGGCCCACGCCGCCCGACAAGCCAACCCACACGACAATAAACGAATATGACGCCGGCAAGTTTGTCAGCCCTGACAACCACCACGTGCACGCGCTGCCACCAGTCACAACATCAACCACCCCCCTGCACCAGACCCAGCAGCCACGGGCGCCCACACCGCAAACAAACGGCAGCAGAAACAGCAGCTGCAATACCCCCAGACAGCCAGCACCACTCGATCAAATCAAAGCGATTGAAAAAACTGCGACCGGCAACCACACGCCAACAGGATCACGGAGACCAGCCAGCGCCAGCCCGCCAGTCAGCCCAAACGCCAACATGCAAACAAGAGACACTAACACCTCCCCCACCAAAAGACCCAAACCCAAACCCGCACAAACACACCACCGCCCAAACAACCGAGACACAGGAAGCGAAACCCGCGCGACGCCACACAAATAAATAATGTGTTTACCCTGCAATGAGGTGGCGACTTGTCCAGGGTGTACCCCGCCTTCCGCCTGAATGCAGCTGAGATAGGCTCCAGCGACCCCCCGCGACCCCGAACGGGACAAGCGGTAGAAAATGGATGGATAGATAGATTTTAAAAATAATTTAAAAATAAAATAAAAATAAAAACAAAAACAAAAATAAAAATAAAAATAATAATAATAATAATAAATAAATAATAATAATAAATGAATAAAAGCCTCACACCCTCAGCGAGGTCTCTGCCCGGGAATGGCAGGCCACCAGACCGCAGTCCTCGCAACCCGCGCTGGTCGAGGAGGCAATGAGGGGTGTGCCATACTCCCGAACCCCAACCCCCCCATGCATGTGTACAAGGCCCCCAGAGTGTCTACTGTGTAGTTACAATTAGGAGGTCAGCCGTTACAGCCGACCTCCAGTCCCTATTGATGTGTGTACTGTAGCATGAGTGTGAACTGTATGTGAACTGTAATACACCAATTTGGCCACTATGCAAAGTGTAATACACCAATTTGGCCACTATGTAAAGTAAAATACACTAAATTGGCCACTATGTAAACTATATTACACCAATTTGGCCACTATGTAAAGTATGATACACCAATTTGGTCACTATGTAAACTATAATACACCAATTTGGCCATAAAGTAAACTGTAATACACCAATTTGGCCACTATCCAAACTGTAATACACCAATTTGGCCACTATGTAAAGTGTAATACACCAATTTGGCCACTATGTAAAGTGTAAAACATCAATTTGGCCACTATGTAAAGTGTACACCAATTTGGTCACTACGTAAAGTGTAAAACATCAATTTGGCCTCTATGTAAAGTGTAAAACATCAATTTGGCCACTGTGTAAAGTGTAATACACCAATTTGGCCACTATGTAAAGTGTAATACACCAATTTGGCCACTAAGTAAAGTGTAATACACCAAATTTGGCCACTATTTAAAGTATAATACACCAATTTGGCCACTATGTAAAGTGTAATACACCAATTTGTCCACTAAGTAAAGTGTAATACACCAAATTTGGCCACTATTTAAAGTATAATACACCAATTTGGCCACTATGTAAAGTGCAATACACCAATTGTGCCACTTAATAAACTGTAATACAGCAATTTAGCCACTATGTAAACTATAATACACCAATTTGGCCTCTAAGTAAACCGTAATACACCAAGTTGGCCACTATCTAAACTGTAATACACCAATTTGGCCACTATGCAAAGTGTAATACACCAGTTTGGCCACTATGCAAAGTGTAATACACCAGTTTGGCCACTATGTAAAGTGCAATACACCAATTTGGCCACTATGTAAAGTGTAATACACCAATTTGGCCACTAGGTAGAGCACTTGCACTTGAACTGCCCTTTGATCAAGTAAGAAATGAAATGATGCCTGTTTGAATATGTTGTGGTTATCAATAGTCTGTGAAAATGGGGTTGTCAGCATATATCACGTCCTCAGGTGGAAGTGGAAGGCGCTGGTCGTAGACGAGGCTCACCGGCTCAAGAACCCGAAGTCTCTGTTGCACAAAACCCTGACGCAGGTACCGAGCAGCCGACGTCTTCCTCCCGTCCTCCCGCTCCTCCGCTGACGTGTTTTGTCCGCTTCCTGTCCCAGTTCTCCGCGGGCTTCAGAGTGCTGCTGACAGGAACTCCCATCCAGAACAACCTGCAGGAGCTCTACTCCCTGCTGAGCTTCATCCAGCCCACAATCTTCTCAGCCGAGGACGAGGACCACTTCGTCCAGGCTTACTCCGACGTCCAGAGTCGACCCGCGCTCGGTAGGGCTGACGTCGGTGACCAGGTGCGCCGTAAAGAACTTGGCTCTGATCTCCTGCGGCCGTTCGTCCCCAGCCACCGAGCTTCAGAGCGTCCTGGAGCCCTTCCTGCTCCGCCGGGTCAAGTCGGAGGTGGCGCTGGACCTGCCCAAGAAGAGCGAGCTGGTGGTCTACCACGGAATGTCGGCGCTGCAGAAGAAGTACTACAAAGCCCTCCTGATGAAGGACCTTGGTGAGCATCAACAAATACCATACGGTTATTACTCCATGTTCAGTCACAATGACTCAAAACGCTCATGTTCATAGAGCTGCTAACAGTAATACACGCCCTCTTCCTGGTGCCACCATGTAAGCTCCGCCCCACTCATGCACACGGAGCCAAAGATAACGGTATCTATGGTAGTATCAAGATGATGTCATCATAATTTGCATAATTGGCTATGACACAAATTAATTTTTTTCAAGAGTATTTTCTCGCTCTTTTCAAGACTAATACGGCTCACTTCTTTATATACCTGCCTAAACGGGCTGACTTTTCCAGTTGCCTGTCTAAGCGGGCTGACTTCTTAATTTGCCTGCCTAAACGGGCTGACCTTTTATTACGCCTGCCTAAACGGGCTGATTTTCCTAGACACCCTAAATTGGCTGACCGCTTCAGATGCCTGCCCAAAAGGGCGGACTTATTAGACACCCGCCTCAACGGGCTGACTCCTATAGATGTCTGCCTAAATGCTGACTTCTTTGTATGCCTGCCTAAACGGGTTGACCTTTTAAGATGCCTACCTAATCGGGCTGACTTTTCTAGACGTCTGCCTAAATACTCACTTCTTTCTTTCCCCTTCTGACCCTTTTAGGCGCCTGCCTAAACTGGCAGAATTTTCTCGATGCCTGCCGAAACGCTGACTTCTTTATATGCCTGCCTAAAAGGGCTGACTTTTCTAGTTGCCTGTCTAAACGGGCTGACTTATTCATATGCCTGCCTAAACAGACTGACCTTTTATTATGCCTGCCTAAACGGGCTGATTTTCCTAAACACCCTAAATTGGCTGACCGATTCAGATGCCTGCCCAAACGGGCGGACTTATTAGACACCCGCCTAAACGGGCTGACTCCTATAGATGTCTCCCTAAACGGGCTGACCTTTTTAGACGCCTGCCTAAACGGGCCGATTTTTCTAGATACTTTCCTAAACATTGCCTTATTTATATACCTGCCAAAACGGGCTGACTTTTACGGGCTGACCTTTTAATACGCCTGCCTAAACGGGCTGATTTTCCCAGACAACCGCCTAAACTGGCTGACCGCTTCAGATGCCTGCCCAAACGGGCGGACTTATTAGACATCCGCCTAAACGGGCTGACTTCTATAGATTGCTGCCTTAACGGGCTGACTTCTTAGTATGCTTGCCTAAACGGGCGGACCTTTTAAGATGTCTACCTAATCGGGCTGACTTTTCTAGACGCCTGCCTAAACGGGCTTAACTTTCAAGATGCCTACCTAATCAGGCTGACTTTTCTAGACATCCGCTTGAACTGGCTGGCCTCGTTTGATGCCTGCCTGAACGCACGGACTTATTAGACACCCGCCTAAACGGGCTGACTTGTTTAGATACCTGCCTAAACGGGCTGACTTCTAAAGTACAGGAAAAGTCTTCACTCGTAGAAGCTCACCTGCTACTAACTCTGTTATCTTAGAGGCTTTTGGGAGCGACCAGAGCAACAAGACCCGTCTGCTCAACATCTTGATCCAGCTGAGGAAGTGCGTGGATCACCCGTATCTCTTCGACGGTGAGACCCCCTGCGCACGTACCCAAGACCTGGTCCACGGTCCTGAACCAGCGTGGCCATGGACTCTTCCCCTTGTGATCACGCAGGAGTGGAGCCGGAGCCCTTCGAGATGGGAGAGCATCTGATTGAGGCCAGCGGGAAGCTCTGCCTCCTGGACAGCATGTTGGCTTACCTGCAAGCAGGGTGTGTGCACTGCCACCATCTAGAGGGCATATTGTGGCACTGCAGGAGAGAGTGGATTATTACACTGTGCTCAATCTGATTGCTATCATGTGTGCTTCCAGCGGCCATCGTGTTCTGCTCTTCTCCCAAATGACCAGAATGCTGGACATCCTTCAGGACTACATGGAGTACAGAGGTGGGGATGATGCTTACACCTGTACCAATGTGTTGGATATCTCCACCTTTTATTTTGAAATATCCTTACTGCCTTTTCTTCCCCTTGTACACCAGAATACACTCTGGTTGTAGTAATAATTTGATGCGTCCTGGTACACCTTTTTCACTTGGTATGGTCCTTTACTGATATTGGCCTGATACGATATCAGCAGGAATCATCCATACTTTGTATTATTTTGCAGTGTGGATTGTTAGTAAGGGTTTTGATCAAGTGAAACGAGTCAAACAGAGAACAATGGTAACTAAAAGAAACAATAACCTAATTGTTATTAACTGTCTTGAAAGCTGTCTTTAAGTTGAAGTGAAGTGGTAACACCTCATCGTCACAATAATTTATGAAATCACAAAGTTGAATGATGCGGACACGTTTGTTACTGGATACTTTCTAATACTGTCTTGGAGGCTTTGTATGTTTAAGTAATATGCAACTATAATAATTTGATACTTGTTTATATTGACAAATTACACTGCGATGTTGGTAAATGATTATTACGTATGTCTAGTCTGTGTGGTATTGGGTGCTTAGCTGTTGTGTAGCTGCTAGCTCCTAGTAGCCTATAGCCTAGCATGTTTAAATTTGGACTAAAATAGAAGAAAATAGGAACCATGTATGCTTATTATGGTTTATGTTTTAAAGGGGAACTACACTATTTTTGTTATGAGAAACAAGAACACACGTCTTTTTGTTTTTTTTACTATTTTAAAGATGCTCAGTGGCCTTGTGGTTAGAGTGTCCGCCCTGAGATCGGTAGGTCGTGAGTTCAAACCCCGGCCGAGTCATACCAAAGACCATAAAAATGGGAGCCATTACCTCCCCGCTTGGCACTCCGCATCAAGGGTTGGAATTGGGGGTTAAATCACTAAATGATTCCCGGGCGCGGCCACCGCTGCTGCTCACTGCTCCCCTGTGGGGATGGGTCAAATGCAGAGGATAATTTCACCGCACCTAGTGTGTGTGTGACAATCATTGCCACTTTTAACTTTAATGATAAAAAACGCTTAGAAGATGTGACTAATGGGAGTCACCTTCAAAACCCTTCATCAACATTTTATACACACACACTGCAAGTATATATACAGTATAATGTAGTAACAGACACCTTCTTAACAATATGTAATATGCACAATATACACACTGCAAGTATATACAGGTATATAATGTAGTAACAGACACCTTCTTAACAATATGTAATATGCACAATATAAACACTGCCAGTATATATATATAATGTAGTAACAGACACCTTGTAATATGTAATATGTACAATATACACACTGCAAGTATATATATGTAATGTAGTAACAGACACCTTCATAACAATATGTAATATGTACAATATGCACACTGCACGTATATATATAATGTAGTAACAGACACCTTCATAACAATATGTAATATGTACAATATACGTACACACTGCAAGTATATATATAATGTAGTAACATACACCTTCATAACAATATGTAATATGTACAATATACACACTGCAAGTATATATCCAATGTAGTAACAGACACCTTCATAACAATATGTAATATGCACAATATACACACTGCAAGTATATATATAATGTAGTAACAGACACCTTCATAACAATATGTAATATGTACAATATACACACTGCAAGTATATATATAAGGTAGTAACAGACACCTTCATAACAATATGTAATATGTACAATATACACACTGCAAGTATATATCCAATGTAGTAACAGACACCTTCATAACAATATGTAATATGCACAATATACACACTGCAAGTATATATACAATGTAGTAACAGACACCGTCATAACAATATGTAATATGTACAATATACACACTGCAAGTATATATATATAATTTAGTAACAGACACCTTCATAACAATATGTAATATGTACAATATACACAATGCAAGTATATATATATAATGTAGTAACAGATACCTTCATAACAATGTGTAATATGTACAATATACACACTGCAAGTATATATATAATGTAGTAACAGATACCTTCATAACAATGTGTAATATGTACAATATACACAATGCAAGTATATATATAATGTAGTAACAGATACCTTCATAACAATGTGTAATATGTACAATATACACAATGCAAGTATATATAAAATGTAGTAACAGACACTTTCATAACATTATTTAATATGTACAATATTTACCCTATTTTGGTCATTTTAATCAGGGACTGTTTTTTTTCAGCGGAATAATTTCTGTTTCCATAGCAATGCACTTCCGACTTCTGGCAACAAATGTGTGTTCCTACTTCCGGAAACAAAGGCATGTGTTCTAATCATGGCAGACTTGGTAACAGACAACAAAGAGGACTATTTTTGGACAAATGAGTATTCACAACCTTATCTTTCACAAGCTGAATATACTGAGGATGAACTGCTGCTTCTAGAAGCCAGCACGAAGGAAGAGTGAGACGTTGGAGCAGACGGAAGCCCTATATTGTGATTTTTTAAAATTCTGTACCAAATCTTACTGGCAGTGTTTTGGGTCCATACATAATGGCCAACATTAATATACAGTAGCGTAATAGGCCCAAGTATTCATTAAAAACAAAGCAGAGGTTTTATTTTACATGTATATTTAATAGTGATGTAAAAAAAAATCGATTTCCGAATAAATCGTGATTTTTACTTGTAAATTAATTGATTTAAAAAAGAATTGATTAAAAATATAAAATAATAATAGTAATATTTTTATTTATTTTTTTTTTTTTTTTCAAACCTGTCCTGTCCAACCACTCAAACAAATCACATTGTTGATGTTGATGTAGATATCTGCTGTACATATTTACTTTAGAAAGGAGAAGTGTTGGATACGTCTCCTGTTGCCTTATTTGTGTTTGACTTTATTAAACAAAACCAGTTTTATTTTAAGTAATATAGACATTAATCAGAGCTGTTTATCTATTTTATGGAGGAATGTAGTTAATCATAGAACTGGCACTGTTATTAAAAAAGTATAGATTGTGAATTGAGAATCGATTGTGAATGGAATCCAAGAATGGAATCGAATCGTGTGGTGCCCAAAGATTCACAGATGTAATATTTTTGAACCCTGCAACATTACACACAGTTTGAACAGTCACACTGTGCTTGAATGTAGGAAAATAAAACGCTGTACTTTAATCAAGTGATTCTTTGGCGTACCAGTAGTGGCACACGTACCAGAGGTTTAGAATCCCTGCTCTAGCATGTCTATATTTGGTGCCAAAAAGTTGAACTTCCTGTGCAAGGTCAAGGTTTTTTTCAGGCTGAGCACAGGCGAGGGTTCTAAAATCAATCATCTGCAGGAAAGGTTCTTATTAATGGAGCCACGGCCGGACTGATTTCCGCCGAGCAGGCCGCCAATGACCGTCATCTGCAAATGTCCACCTGCAGGTTTCAGCTACGAGCGCCTGGACGGCTCGGTCCGAGGCGAGGAGCGCAACCTGGCGGTGAAGAACTTCAGCAGCAGCGACGTCTTCGTCTTCCTCCTCAGCACCAAAGCAGGTGACGCTTTCTTTCCTTGACGTGACGCCACGTGTCGGCGTTTGTCGCCGCGCGCCCCAGCGAATGGGCGCTCTCGGATCTGCATCTTCAGCGAAAAAGTGCGCAAAAGGAAGTCAGAGGGCTGATGTCAGGGAGGATAAGGGCTACCGCAGGATGACACACCGGTGAAAACAAGGCCATCGAGCTTTTTGACTTCCTGTCTGATAGCTTTTATTTGTGATTTCAAGTCCGTCAGCTACAACGTGCTCCTACGTTCTCAGACTTCAACCTGCTGAAGAGTCCAAGTCCAAACCTTTTTACAACAGGCAAATGGCTCATGTTTTTATTTGTATGGGTCATTTGCCTGTATACTCTACATACAGTATATGGGTCATTTGCCTGTATTTTATTTATGTGGGCCTTATGCCCATATACATTTATTTATTTATTTATATATATATATATATATATATATATATATATATATATATATATATATATATATATATATATATATATATATATATATATATATATATATATATATATATATATATGTATATGTATATGTATATATATATGTATATATATATATATATATATGTATATATATATATATATATATATATATATATATATATATATACACTACCGTTCAAAAGTTTGGGGTCACATTGAAATGTCCTTATTTTTGAAGGAAAAGCACTGTACTTTTCAATGAAGATAACTTTAAACTAGTCTTAACTTTAAAGAAATACACTCTATACATTGCTAATGTGGTAAATGACTATTCTAGCTGCAAATGTCTGGTTTTTGGTGCAATATCTACATAGGTGTATAGAGGCCCATTTCCAGCAACTATCACTCCAGTGTTCTAATGGTACAATGTGTTTGCTCATTGGCTCAGAAGGCTAATTGATGATTAGAAAACCCTTGTGCAATCATGTTCACACATCTGAAAACAGTTTAGCTCGTTACAGAAGCTACAAAACTGACCTTCCTTTGAGCAGATTGAGTTTCTGGAGCATCACATTTGTGGGGTCAATTAAAGGCCTACTGAAATGAATTTTTTTTATTTAAACGGGGATAGCAGATCTATTCTATGTGTCATACTTGATCATTTCGCGATATTGCCATATTTTTGCTGAAAGGATTTAGTATAGAACAACGACGATAAAGATTGCAACTTTTGGTATCTGATAAAAAAAAGGCTTGCACCTACCGGAAGTAGCGTGACGTAGTCAGTTGAACATATACGCAAAGTTCCCTATTGTTTACAATGATGGCCGCATGAAGTGAGAGAGATTCGGACCGAGAAAGCGACAATTTCCCCATTAATTTGAGCGAGGATGAAAGATTTGTGGATGAGTAAAGTGCAAGTGAAGGACTAGTGGGGAGTTGAAGCTATTCAGATAGGGAAGATGCTGTGAGAGCCGGGGGTGACCTGATATTCAGCTGGGAATGACTACAACAGTAAATAAACACAAGACATATATATACTCTATTAGCCACAACACAACCAGGCTTATATTTAATATGCCACAAATTAATCCTGCATAAAAACACCTGCGTGTTTGTTATGCTAGCTCCTAGCTCCTCTGCTAGCTCCATAGAACACGCCAATACAATTCAAACACCTGATCAACACACACAATCACTCAGCCCAAAAGACCGTTTACCTAACCCAAGGTTCATAAAGCTTATATATTTTTAAAAAGTTACGTACGTGACGCGCACATACGGTCAAGTTATCGAATGTTTAGCAGCCAAGGCTGCATACTCACGGTACCTGATATTCAGCTGGGAATGACTACAACAGTAAATAAACACAAGACATATATATACTCTATTAGCCACAACACAACCAGGCTTATATTTAATATGCCACAAATTAATCCTGCATAATAACACCTGCGTGTTTGTTATGCTAGCTCCTAGCTCCTCTGCTAGCTCCTAGCTCCATAGAACACGCCAATACAATTCAAACACCTGATCAACACACACAATCACTCAGCCCAAAAGACCGTTCACCTAACCCAAGGTTCATAAAGCTTATATATTTTTAAAAAGTTACGTACGTGACGCGCACGTCCGGTACGGTACGTGTTATGCTAGCTCCTAGCTCCTCTGCTAGCTCCTAGCTCCATAGAACACGCCAATACAATTCAAACACATGATCAACACACACAATCACTCAGCCCAAAAGACCGTTCACCTAACCCAAGGTTCATAAAGCTTATATATTTTAAAAAAGTTACGTACATACGCAAAAAAAAGCCAAAGCTGCATACTCACAGTAGCACGTCTGCGTCTTTGTCATCCAAATCAAAGTAATCCTGGTAAGAGTCTGTGTTGTCCCAGTTCCCTACAGGCGTCTGTGTATCCAAATCAAAAGTCCTCCTGGTTAGAGTCTTTGTTATCCGAGTTCTTCCATCTTGACTGCATCTTTCGGGAATGTAAACAAAGAAGCGCCGGCTGTGTACTGTTGTGGCTGACTACGTTCGAAAAATACGTCCATTTCGCACCGACAACTTTCTTCTTTGCTTGCTTGGCTTCCTTCTCCATAATGCAATGAACATGATTGAAACAGATTCACGAACACAGATGTCCAGAATACTGTGGAATTATGAAATGAAAACAGAGCTTTTTCGTATCGGCTTCAATGTGGAAGGCATACCCGTGTTCGCCGGGCAACGTCACACGCATACGTCATCCTCAGAGGCGTTTCGAACCGGAAGTTTAGCGGCAAATTTAAAATGTCACTTTATAAGTTAACCCAGCCGTATTGGCATGTGTTATAATGTTAAGATTTCATCATTGATATATAAACTATCAGACTGCGTGGTCGGTAGTAGTGGGTTTCAGTAGGCCTTTAAACGCTCAAAATGGCCAGAAAAAGTGAACTTTCATCTGAAACTCGACAGTCTATTCTTGTTCTTAGAAATGAAGGCTATTCCACAAAATTGTTTGGGTGACCCCAAACTTTTGAACGGTATATATATATATATATATATATATATATATATATATATATATATATATATATATATATATATATATACATATATATATATATATATACATGGGCAATTTTCCCATATACTGTACATATATGGGTCATTTGCCTGTATTTTATATGTACATTATGGGCCATTTGCCTGTATTTTATTTATGTGGGCCATTTGCCTGTATTTTATTTATATGGGTTATTTGCCCATATACTGTACATACATGGGTCATTTACCTGTATTTTTTTATATGGGCCATTTGCCTGTATTTTATTTATATGGGTTATTTGCCCATATACTGTACATATGTGGGTTGTTTGCCTGTATTTTATTTATATGGGCCATTTGCCCATATACATATATGGGCTGTATTTTATTTATACAGGCCATATGCCCTTATACATTAAGGGCCATTTGCCTGTATTTTATATATATGGGCCATTTGCCTGTATTTTATTTATATGGGTTATTTGCCCATATAGTTAAAGTTAAAGTTAAAGTACCAATGATTGTCACACACACACTAGGTGTGGTGAAATGTGTCCTCTGCATTTGACCCATCCCCTTGATCACCCCCTGGGAGGTGAGGGGAGCAGTGGGCAGCAGCGTAGCCGCGCCCGGGAATCATTTTTGGTGATGTAACCCCCAATTCCAACCCTTGATGCTGAGTGACAACTGTACATATATGGGCCATTTGCCTGTATTTTATTTATATGGGTTATTTGCCCATATACTGTACATATATGGGCCATTTGCCTGTATTTTATTTATATGGGCCATTTGCCCATATAAATATATGGGCTGTATTTTATTCATACAGGCCATATGCCCTTATACATTAAGGGCCATTTGCCTGTATTTTATTTATATGGGCCATTTGCCTGTATTTTATTCATATGGGTTATTTGCCCATATACTGTACTGTACATATATGGGTCATTTGCCTATATTTTATTTATATGGGCCATTTGCCTGTATTTTATTTATATGGGTTATTTGCTCATATACTGTACATATGTGGGTTATTTGGCTGTATTTTATTTATATGGGCCATTTGCCCATAGAAATATATGGGCTGTATTTTTACGGGCCATATGCCCTTATACATTAAGGGCCATTTGCCTGTATTTTATATATATGGGCCATTTGCCTGTATTTTATTTATATGGGTTATTTGCCCATATACTGTACATATGTGGGTTATTTGCCTGTATTTTATTTATATGGGCCATTTGCCCATATAAATATATGGGCTGTATTTTATTGATACGGGCCATATGCCCTTATACATTAAGGGCCATTTGCCTGTATTTTATATACCGTATATGGGCCATTTGCCTGTATTTTATTTATATGGGCCATTTGCCTGTATTTTATTCATATGGGTTATTTGCCCATATACTGTACTGTACATATATGGGTCATTTGCCTGTATTTTTTTTATATGGGCCATTTGCCTGTATTTTATTTATATGGGCCATTTGACTGTATTTTATTTATATGGGTTATTTGCCCATATACTGTACATATATGGGCCATTTGCCCGTATTTTGTTTATATGGGCCATTTGCCTGTATTTTATTTATATGGGTTATTTGCCCATATACTGTACATATGTGGGTCATTTGCCTGTATTTTATTTATATGGGCCATTTGCCCATATAAATATATGGGCTGTATTTTATTCATACGGGCCATATGCCCTTATACATTAAGGGCCATTTGCCTGTATTTTATTTATATGGGCCATTTGCCTGTATTTTATTCATATGGGTTATTTGCCCATATACTGTACTGTACATATATGGGTCATTTGCCTGTATTTTATTTATATGGGCCATTTGCCTGTATTTTATTTATATGGGTTATTTGCTCATATACTGTACATATGTGGGTCATTTGGCTGTATTTTATTTATATGGGCCATTTGCCCATAGAAATATATGGGCTGTATTTTTACGGGCCATATGCCCTTATACATTAAGGGCCATTTGCCTGTATTTTATATATATGGGCCATTTGCCTGTATTTTATTTATATGGGTTATTTGCCCATATACTGTACAAATGTGGGTTATTTGCCTGTATTTTATTTATATGGGCCATTTGCCCATATAAATATATGGGTTGTATTTTATTGATACGGGCCATATGCCCTTATACATTAAGGGCCATTTGCCTGTATTTTATATACCGTATATGGGCCATTTGCCTGTATTTTATTTATATGGGCCATTTGCCTGTATTTTATTCATATGGGTTATTTGCCCATATACTGTACTGTACATATATGGGTCATTTGCCTGTATTTTTTTTATATGGGCCATTTGCCTGTATTTTATTTATATGGGCCATTTGATTGTATTTTATTTATATGGGTTATTTGCCCATATACTGTACATATATGGGCCATTTGCCCGTATTTTATTTATATGGGCCATTTGCCTGTATTTTATTTATATGGGTTATTTGCCCATATACTGTACATATATGGGCCATTTGCCTGTATTTTATTTATATGGGCCATTTGCCCATATAAATATATGGGCTGTATTTTATTCATACGGGCCATATGCCCTTATACATTAAGGGCCATTTGCCTGTATTTTATTTATATGGGCCATTTGCCTGTATTTTATTCATATGGGTTATTTGCCCATATACTGTACTGTACATATATGGGTCATTTGCCTGTATTTTATTTATATGGGCCATTTGCCTGTATTTTATTTATATGGGTTATTTGCTCATATACTGTACATATGTGGGTCATTTGGCTGTATTTTATTTATATGGGCCATTTGCCCATAGAAATATATGGGCTGTATTTTTACGGGCCATATGCCCTTATACATTAAGGGCCATTTGCCTGTATTTTATATATATGGGCCATTTGCCTGTATTTTATTTATATGGGTTATTTGCCCATATACTGTACATATGTGGGTTATTTGCCTGTATTTTATTTATATGGGCCATTTGCCCATATAAATATATGGGTTGTATTTTATTGATACGGGCCATATGCCCTTATACATTAAGGGCCATTTGCCTGTATTTTATATACCGTATATGGGCCATTTGCCTGTATTTTATTTATATGGGCCATTTGCCTGTATTTTATTCATATGGGTTATTTGCCCATATACTGTACTGTACATATTTGGGTCATTTGCCTGTATTTTTTTTATATGGGCCATTTGCCTGTATTTTATTTATATGGGCCATTTGACTGTATTTTATTTATATGGGTTATTTGCCCATATACTGTACATATGTGGGTTATTTGCCTGTATTTTATTTATATGGGTTATTTGCCCATATACTGTACATATGTGGGTTATTTGCCTGTATTTTATGTATATGGGCCATATGCCCTTATACATTAAGGGCCATTTGCCTGTATTTTATATACATGGGCCATTTGTCTGTATTTTATTTATATGGGCCATTTGCCTGTATTTTATTTTTATGGGTTATTTTCCCATATACTGTACATAAATGGGTCATTTTCTGGCATTTTATTATATCAGCCATTTGCCTATATAAATATATAGGTAAGTGGCCTGTATTTTATTTATATGGGTCATTTGCCTGTATTTTATTTATATAGGCAATTTGCCCATATAATTATCTGGGTCATTTGCCCATATAAATATATGAGTCATTTGCCTGTATTTTATTTTGTATAGGGAATTTGCCCATAGAAATATATGGGTTATTTGCATATATTTTGTTTATATGGGCCATTTACCCATATAAATATATGAGTCATTTGCCTGTATTTTATTTATATAGGGAATTTGCCCTTATACTGTACATATAAATGGGTCATTTGCTTGTATTTTATTATATCGATCATTTGGCTATATAAATATATTGGTCATTTACCTGTATTTTATTTATATGGCCATTTGCCCTTCTAAATATATGAGTAATTTGCCTGTATTTTATATATATAGGCCATTTGCCCATATAAATATATGGGTCATATGCTTGTAACTCTCAAAATAAGCTTCTTCTTTTTTTTTACTTTAAATTTGCTAACACACATTTTGATTTACTCAAAATGTGCACTGGTGCATTACAGGAAACTTTATTTCATTGTTGTGCAAGCTTTTGAAACCAAATATGATTCATTTAAGTTACAACTGAAAGTAACAGGAGTGAGTTTTTAGCATAGAATGATCAAACACAGGACATATAGCCACATGAAAGATGTATGCTAATAGCATGTTGACACTAAGCACAGGAGAGTGATTTCAGTGAGAACAGAATGATGCAACTTCCTGTAAACCACATGACCGGTGGAATATTCCGCACTTTAAACTAAATCATATTGCAATCTTGAAAAAAACAAAACGTAGTAGTTATTTAATAATAGCAAACAGGTGAAACGTAACAAGAAAAAGTTGCAATGCGGGCTGTTTTTTGCCATTGCTCTAAAAATAATAATAAATCAAAATCAATGTTGTGATACATTTTTTACGAACTCAAAGCTGCAATTACTTTCACTTTGAAGTATTTTTGTGGAAAATATTGCCCATTTTGTGTGTTTGCCATAAAAAAAATCAAATAAATAGATAAATAATACAATTTATAATCGACGGAGAAATCCAAATTTGGTTCTAAAGATTTAAGTTTTGAAAGTTTTTTTAAAAAGTATTATTTTTAACACTTTATTTGAGTGATATTAAATAAACAAAGCAAAAAAAAAACCTTTGCTCAAAAAATAATAATGAATCAACAGTGTTACGAATTATTGACCTATTAAAGGCTCCAATTACTTCACATCAGATATTCTACTTTGACATAAAGCATAAAAACATTTATATTTTACTTTATATCGACAGATAGACCTGAAGTTGATCTAGAGATTTAAGCGTTGAATAATAATAAAAAATATATATGACATATTTTTATCTTTTTTTAACGTCAATGGAAAAAGTTTGGACACTGCTGCTTTAAAAAGTGCGTCTGTCTTCAAGCCACGCCCCCTTCAAGCCACGCCCTCTGTGCTCTTGCCAGTTGGGTCCCACCCACTTCTGAACTTTCCTTCACTGCTGAGTGTACCAGGACACTCACATGATAAATAAAGGAAATGTTGTATTTTTCTAAGAAAACTAAGTTACGTATGTAAATTATAAATACCGTATTTCCTTGAATAGCCGCAGGGGCGCTAATTAATTTAAAACCTCTTCTCACTCCTGCGGTTACCAAAACCATGCGGAATGAGCAAGCATGCTCTAATTATTTTAAAACCTCTTCTCACTCCGGCGCATACCTTATCATTAAAAACACATTTAATAAAAAAAACGTTATTATGATCTTACCTTTACTTGTAGATGGGTCCATGTGCAGCTGCTTCTGATCAAAGGCAGTCTTTCTCATCTTTCTTCAATTTTAAAAGTCTCTGGAGATATTCCTTTAATTATTACCTCCTGCTTCGATTGAAAGTCCAGTTTAGAAAACGGTTTTATTTTAGATATGTAATCCTCCATGTTAAAAGTGCAAGCAAACAATTGCTGCATGCTTGCTGCTTGTTGTCTTCTTCTGCAGTACCTGTCTCCTGCAGTACTGGTAGTCGCAAGAAGGATCACTAGCGCCCTCTACCACCTGGAGGCGGGAGTCATTTAATGACTCATATTTGACCCGGCGGAAGTGCCAAGCATGCGCTAATTATTTTGCGAAACGAGTTTGACCCGGCTGTAATTCTAGGCAGGCGAATACTATATTCCCGGCGCCAATTCAAGGAAATACGGTAGTTTTCAGGTTAGTTTTAATACATCTTTGAAGTTGTATTAAATACATTTGCAATCAGATCAATGTGCAGGAAACGTTGCTTCATAAATAATGTCGTCCATCAAATATGTAAAAAAAAAAAAATTGAACATTTCTGAAGGATGTTATGATAAAGTCTAACTTTAGGAAATGGTGGTCACCACTGACCCACATCTAAATGTGCACAATTATCGAAAAGGGAGAAAAAATACACCTGACAGACTCTGAAAGTCAAATATTTGAACAATACAACCCAATAAAATAACCATTATGGAGGTTAATTTGTGTCTTTATTACAAAAGCTTTTTTTCTTACACTAACTTCATGTAACTGAATATTTAGCGTTTGAATTTTGTGAACTGAATTTGTTTACATCAAATTATGCAAAAAATTAAATTGACAAAAAATTCTGTGTAAAAAAAAAAATCAGCCTTGAAAAAATTCAGTGTATAAAAATTCACTGTAAAAAAAAATCAGTGAACAAAAATTGTCTAAAAATTCACTGTAAAAAAAATAAATTCATAATAATTCAATGTAAAAAAAAAATAAGTGTAAAAAAATTTGTGTATAAAAATTCAGTGTAAAAACATTTAGTGTATAAAAATAAGGTGTAAAAAAATCAATGTACAAAAATTCAGTGTATAAAAATGCAGTGTATAAAAATGCAGTGAAAAAATTAAATGCTGAAAAATTCAGTGCCGAAAAAATGTCTGCTTCAAAAAGCAAGACTCACTTCCAGTAAATTAAGACTGAAGCAATCCATCCTGTCTCAGAAGCAGCCAATGAGGTGTCAAGTTTGAAGTCAGGTGATACAGGTCTTGCAAAACAACATAAAAAAGGCAGTTAACTGTGCTACCTGGACATAATACAACATGATTATTATTTAACTGTGCTACCTGGACATAATACAACATCATTCATATTTAACTGTGCTACCTGGACATAATACAACATGATTATTATTTAACTGTGCTACCTGGACATAATACAACATAATTAATATTTAACTGTGCTACCTGGACATAATACAACATAATTCATATTTAACTGTGCTACCTGGACATAATACAACATGCTTCATATTTAACTGTGCTACCTGGACATAATACAACATAATTCATATTTAACTGTGCTACCTGGATATAATACAACATAATTATTATTTAACTGTGCTACCTGGACATAATACAACATAATTATTATTTAACTGTGCTACCTGGACATAATACAACATAATTAATATTTAACTGTGCTACCTGGACATAATACAACATAATTAATATTTAACTGTGCTACCTGGACATAATACAACATGCTTCATATTTAACTGTGCTACCTGGACACAACACAACATAATTCATATTTAACTGTGCTACCTGGACATAATACAATATATTTCATATTTAACTGTGCTACCTGGACATAACACAACATAATTAATATTTAACTTTGCTACCTGGACATAATACAACATAATTCATATTTAACTGTGCTACCTGGACATAACACAACATAATTAATATTTAACTTTGCTACCTGGACATAATACAACATAATTCATATTTAACTGTGCTACTTAGACATAATACAACATGATTATTATTTAACTGTGCTACCTGGACATAATACAACATGATTCATATTTAACTGTGCTACCGGGACATAATGAAACATAATTAATATTTAACTGTGCTACTTGGACATAATGAAACATAATTAATATTTAACTGTGCTACTTGGACATAATACAACATAATTACCGTATTTTTCGGAGTATAAGTCGCTCCGGAGTATAAGTCGCACCGGCCGAAAATGCATAATAAAGAAGGGAAAAAACATATATAAGTCGCACTGGAGTATAAGTCGCATTTTTTGGGGAAATGTATTTGATAAAAGCCAACACCAAGAATAGACATTTGAAAGGCAATTTAAAATAAATAAAGAATAGTGAACAACAGGCTGAATAAGTGTACGTTATATGAGGCATAAATAACCAACTGAGAACGTGCCTGGTATGTTAACGTAACATATTATGGTAAGAGTCATTCAAATAACTATAACATATAGAACATGCTATATGTTTACCAAACAATCTGTCACTCCTAATCGCTAAATCCCATGAAATCTTATAAGTCTAGTCTCTTACGTGAATGAGATAAATAATATTATTTGATATTTTACGGTAATGTGTTAATAATTTCACACATAAGTCGCTCCTGAGTATAAGTCGCACCCCCGGCCAAACTATGAAAAAAACTGTGACTTAAAGTCCGAAAAATACGGTACTGACTTTTTTCAGACCGAATTTTTATATACTGAATTTTAAAACAGAATTTTTTTCAATATAAATTGTCAGCATAATTTGATATCACTTCACAAAATTCAAACGCAAAAAATTCAGTGTCCAAAAAAAGCTTTGGTAATAAAGACAAACCAACCACCATAAACCATCAAACCTTTTGTTGCAGAAAAGGTACAGATTGGTGCAGGTGAACGAGGACTTGAGTGTGTGTTGCAGAAGTTGTTTCACTTGTGTGTGCGTGTGTGTGTGTGTGCAGGAGGGGTTGGCATCAACCTCACAGCCGCCGACACTGTCATTTTTATGGACAGTGACTTCAACCCTCAAAACGACTTGCAGGCCGCCGCCCGCTGCCACCGCATCGGTCAGAACAGGTGCGTACAAAAAAAAAAAAAAAAGATGCCGACAGCGTGGCGACTTTTCTCACGGCTTGTCGTCTTTGTACCTCGGCCTCAGGCCGGTGAAGGTGATCCGCCTCCTGGCCAGAGACACGGTGGAGGAGATCATGTTCTCCCGCGCCGTCTCCAAGCTGGAGCTCACCAACACGGTGATGGAGGAGGGACGCTTCTCTTTGTTGGACCGCGCCCAGACGGCCGCCGCGGGACTGCAGGTGAGTCGACGCCGCCGGATCCACCTCACTTCCTGTTTGATGCGCGATGATTAGCGGGAACTTTTCCTGGCCACTTGCTGCGTTTGTTTATTTAGCTACGTCATTGGCTGGTCGGGGTGTCAAAAAGAAAATCAATTTTTATTTTAATCGTGATTCTTATCTGTAACTATTCTTAACTGTTGTCAATACATTAGCCTATACATATACAGTTGTGCTCATAAGTTTACATACCCTGGGAGAATTTATGATTTCTTGGCCATTCTTCAGAGAATATGAATGATAACACAAAAACATTTCTTCCACTCATGCTTAATGGTTGTGTGAAGCTATTTTTGGCAAACAACTGTGTTTACTCTTTTTAATAATATAGGACTCTCTGAAAAATTGTGGTGTGGCTGTTTCAAGATGCACAATAAGGAGGCACTTGAAGAAAAATGGGCTGCATGGTCGAGTGGCCAAAAAGTTAAATTTTGGTCTCATCACTCCAAATTACTTTGTTCCAGAAGTTTTGAGGCTTGTCTCTGTGCTGTTTGGCGTAATGTAAGCGGGATACTTTGTGACATTTGCGCAGAAATGGCTTTCTTCTGGCCACTCGACCATGCAGCCCATTTTTCTTCAAGTGCCTCCTTATTGTGCATCTTGAAACAGCCACACCACAATTTTACAGAGAGTCCTGTATTTCAGCTGAAGTTATTTGTGGATGTTTCTTTGCATCTCGAACAATTTTCCTGGCAGTTGTGGCTGAAATCTTTGGTGGTCTACCTGAATCCCTCATTTTCCACTTCTTAATCAGCGTTTGAACACTGCTGATTGACATTCTCAATTCCTTGGATATCTTTTTATACCCCTTTCCTGTTTTATGCAGTTCAATTACCTTTTCTCGCAGATCCTTTGACAATTATTTTGGCTTCCCCATGACTCAGAATCCAGAAACATCTGTGCAGCACTGGATGAAAGATGCAATGGTCTGTCAGAAGTCCAGAAACTCACTGACCTTTTAGACACACACATTCATTACAAACAAACAGGTCACAGGTGAGGATTGGAACCTTGATTAGCCATTCAAACCTGTTTGTGTCAACTTTTGTGCACGTTATCAGCTCGAAGTCACTGGGGTATGTAAACTTCTGATCAGGGTCATTTGGGTACTTTCTTTTGTGATTTTGATTTAAAAAGAGTAAACACAGTTGTTTGCCAATAAATAGCTTCACACAACCATTAAGCATGAGTGGAAGAAAGGTTTTTGTGTTATCATTCATATTCTCTGAAGAATGGCCAAGAAATCATAAATTCTCCCAGGGTATGTACACTTATGAGAATGAGTATAAATATGTACATATTATATTAATCTAATGTATATATTATTATTATCATTGGATTTTAAGAGTATGTGAATGTTGGACTTTTACCTTGTTTACGTCCGTGACTACCTCCTTGGCACTCAGCCTCAAGGGTTGGAATTGGGGGTTAAATCACCAAAAATGATTCCCAGGCGCGGCCACCACTGCTGCTAGCTGCTCCCCTCACCTCCCAGGGGGTGATGAAGGGTGATGGGTCAAATGCAGAGAATCATTTCGCCACACCTAGTGTGTGTGTGACAATCATGGGTACTTTAACTTTGACTTTAACTTAAACATGGATAAGTGTGGAGAGTGTTTTGCATTTTTCCCATCATGCTTTGTAATGTAAGTAAATGGGTGTCATTTACAATTTTTTATGGTAATTGGAAGGTTTTTTTTATAATATCCACAAAGTTCAGTGAGCATGTTTGTTGACATTTTGTGTTGGTTGGATTTTTTTTCTTTGCACCATGACGAGGGAAGGTTGTCTGCATTGGGTCATATAAATAAATGTTGCACGTTCAGAGCCGCAGCTAATTTATTTAAGGCTAAAATCACTAGAACAAAAAAAAAACGTAAAATGTGGACTAAAAGAGCAAACAGGTGAAATGTAACGAGGAAAAGTATTGACGCTAATAACACAAATCTACCACACCATACCATTTTTTTAATCTTTAAAACCGTCATTTCTCAAAAAACAATAATAAACTTATTTTCGAATAAATAGATCTGAAGTTGATGTAGAGCAGGGGCGTCCAAACTTTTTGACTTTGGGGACGCATTGGGGTAAAAAAAGTTTACCCCAATGCCTATACATATATATGTGTACATATTGTATTAATATAATGTATATATATATATAATTATTATAATTGGATATTAAGAGTTTGTGAATGTTCGACTTTTACCTTGTTTACGTACGTGACAACCTCCTTAAAGTTTTGTAATCACTCAGAAATATTAAGCAGCTAAAATGTGCCAAACATGGATAAGTGTGGATATTGTTTTGTATTTTTTCCCATCAGGCTTTGTAATGGATGGGCGTAATGGGCATAATTTTTGATTTTTTTGGGGGATTGGACACTTTTTATAATATCGACAAACTTCAGTGACCATGTCTGTTGACATTTTGTGTTGGTTGGATTTTTTTTCTTTGCACCATGACTAGGGAAGGTTGTCTGCATTGGGTCATATAAATAAGTGCTGCACGTTCAGGGCAATTTGTAAGGTCAATGACTAGGTCGTTTGAACACCCCTGATTTAGAGTAAAAATAATATATTAATCTATGACTTATTTTTATGGGTTGGGCCCTTTTGGATCCTGAGACCTTTTTTTAATGTCATTATTAAAAAACAATAATGAATAAAAAAAAACAATGTTGTTATGTATTAACTTATTTTAGGCTCCAATTACTTCACATCAAATTTTCTAATTTTAACCTTTTTTTGGGGAAATTATTGCATATTTTGTGTTTTTGCCAAAGTAAAATATAAAATAAATATATGTATGTTTTGTTTAATACTTTACAGACTGAGACCCTTTAACATTCACCAAAATTGAGGGGAGCCCTAATGGTTACAATAGATATTGTACTGGTTTTGAAATGGAAAAAATACTAAATTGGCCTCCACATGTTTTCATTTTTCAGTGGAAACGGTTTGGTCACTCCTGACTGACATGACACATTTAAAAACGCTTCCTTGTACGTTTTGACTTTTTAAAATCCACAGCTGAGTGAGATCCTAAAGTTCGGAGTAGATAAGCTGCTGTCGTCGGAGACGAGCTCGGTACAGGACGTGAGACTGGAGAAGATCCTGGGCACGTCACACGGCGGTCGCTGGACTGTTGACGAGGAGGAGGAGGAGGAGGAGGAAAACTCCTTACAAGAAGAGGAAGACAGCGGCTCTGAATCTGACAGGCAAAGTGAGTTTTTACTGTGGAGCCACCTTCTTCATTCGTGCACAGCAGGGGGGTCCGAAGTGCGGCCCACAACACATTGTAAAAAATACTGTTACAGGTTGATTGGCAACACTAAATTGGCCCTAGTGTGTGAATGTTGTCTGTCTATATGTGTTGGCCCTGTGATGAGGTGGCGACTTGTCCAGGGTGTACCCCGCCTTCCGCCCGAATGCAGCTGAGATAGGCTCCAGCACCCCCCGCGACCTCAAAAGGGACAAGCGGTAGAAAATAGATGGATGGATGTTACAAAAAACATATAAACATGGAATAAAAGAGCGAGCAGGTGAAATGTAAGGAACTTTTCTTTGAAAAATAATAATGAATCAAAATCAATGTTGTTATTATTATTGTACCATGTAAGGCTACAATTACTTCACATCAAATATTTCACTTTGAAATATTTTTTGGGGAAAATGTTGCATATTTTGTGTGTTTGCCTTATATGAAAAACAAAGTTTTCTTCGAATAAAACAAAAGAAAAACATAAAAAATTGTAACGACGTATAATTAACATATAGATCTGAAATTGATCTATAGATTTAAGTGTCGAAAGTAAAACAAATAATAATTTAGGATTTATTCTAAACACTTTTAGGAGTGGGGCCCTTTTGGTTCCCCAAACATTTTTGTGGGATTTCTTTTAAACTGTCATTTTTCAAAAAGTCAACTATTATGAATTATTGACCTATTTAAGGCTCCAATTACTTCATATAAAATATTGCATATTTTGTGTTTTTGCCATTAAAAACGGGGGAGCTATCTGTCGATACTTTATATCGAGAAAAAAAGAAAGAAAAAAAAAAAAAGAAAAAAAAATATATATATATATATATATATATATATATATATATATATATATATATATATATATATATATATATATATATATATATATATATATATATATATATATATATATATATGTATATATAAATATATATGTATTTATATATAAATATATATGTATTTATATATAAATATATATCTTTATGTATGTATATATATATTTATATATAAATATATATGTATTTATATATAAATATATATCTTTATGTATGTATATATGTGTATATTTATATATGTATATATGTGTATATGTATATATATGCGTTTATCTATATATGTGTATATGTATGTATATATGAGTATATATGTATGTATGTATATACGTGTTTGTGTATATATAAATATATATACCATGTGTGTATATATATATATATATATATATATATATATATATATTATATATATATATATATATATATATATATATATATGTGTATATACATGTGTATATACATGTGTATATAATTTTTTCATTTTAAAAACCAAAATATTATATGGCTTTTTTATTTATATATATATATATATATATATATATATATATATATATATATATATATATATATATATATATATATATATATATATATATATATATATATATATATATATATATATATACACATATATGTTTATATATATGTGTGTATATATATATATATATATATATGTATATGTATGTATATACACATATATATGTGTGTATATATATATATATATATATATATATATATATATATATATATATATATATATATATATATATATATATATATGTATGTATGTATGTATGTATGTATGTATATAATTTTTTCATTTTCAAAACCAAAACAATATATGGCTTTTTTCTACCTTTAGGGCACCGCTCAAGTTTGGTCTTGAAATGAAAATGAATTTAATTGGAAATTATAAAATAATTCATATATTTGTGTGTGAGTGTATGTGTGGATATATATATATATATATATATATATATATATATATATATATTATATATATATATATATATATATATATATATACTGTATATGCTTTAATATTTCAGTGTGCGGCCCTCACTGGAAAAAGTTTGGACACCCCTGATATACAGAATATATCCACAAAGATCTATCTATATCTTTTTTTATTTTTATTTTTTATTTTTATTTTTTTTATTGAATTTGACAGGTATTACACTATACAATAGAACAGTAATCACATTTTCCTTTTTTTCCCCCCACCCACTTCCAGGAACAGCAACCCAACACACACCCCATACACACACAACCCCCCCCCCCCCCCCCCCCCAGGTCCTACATAAGTTAAAGGTACAGTCACAAATGGAAAATAATTAGTACATCACTTTCTTCTCAACATAGGCAGATAATAAATATACACCCAGAATAAATGTAAATAAAAAAATTAAAAAAAGGAAGCTGGTTTGTGAAAGGTGAACTTTTCATGTGTCCTATAGCGTCTTTAATTTAGCTATGTAGTCAACCACACCACCCCAAACAGAATAAAACTTCCCAGGTGCCCCCCTAAGATTAAACTTTATTTTCTCCAGATCTAAATAAATCATAAGGTCTTTAAGCCATAAGGAGGCTTTGGGGCAAAATGGTGACTTCCACTCCAGCAAAATTCTCCTACGTGCTAATAAGGATGCAAAGGCGATACTATCCTTAAATTTTCTCCTTATTTGGGGATCTGATACCGTCCCAAAAATAGCCATTTCTGCACATGGTGTCAGGTTTAAATCCAATGCCTTAGCAAGGTGTTTGAAAATAGTTGTCCAATAGTCCAGCAAATGGGGACAAGACCAAAACATGTGCGTCATGTTTGCAGGTGACATGTGACATCTGTTACAAGTATCCGAAATATTGGGGTATATTTTGGAGAGTTTGGAATTAGTAAAATAAATACGGTGGACAACCTTAAATTGTATTAAATTAAGCCTTGAACAGGATGTACTGTTGTTAATTCGGGTTAAGGCAGAATCCCAATCTCCATCATCTAAAGATCTGCCAAGCTCTTTTTCCCAATTCCCTCTGATTTTATCAAGAGACGTTTTACTAAACTGGGATATTAAGATGTAGATTTTGGAGATTAGGCCTTTCTGATTTGTGGGAATATCTAAAATTGAGTCAATTAGCGAATTAGGTGGAGTATTAGGGAAAAAGAGACTATTTAATTTAACGAAATTACGAACCTGAAAGTATCGAAATAGGTGAGATTTTGGTAGGTCAAATTTTATACACAGTTCACTAAAACTAGCGAAGACATCACCAATATATAAGTCCTTTAGCCTGCTAAGGTTTGACTGCTTCCATAGAGAAAACGCTACATCTGTGCTAGGAGGGAGGAAGAGGTGGTTATTATGAATGGGGCTGTGGTTGGATAAGCCCTGCAGGCTGAAAGTATTTCTAAATTGAGACCAGATTCTAAGGGTAGAAATGACGATTGGACTACAAGTAAATTGGGATGGTCGATAAGGTAATTTTGATGTAAGTAGATCCAAGAGAGAGGTAGAACAGGAACTAGCTTCAGATTTACACCAGATTAATTCAGGTTCTTGGATCCAGAGAGTCACTTTGTGTATGTTAGCTGCCCAATAGTAGTATTTTAGATTAGGGAGTGATAAACCACCTACGGACCTATGCCTTTGCAGGAACTCTCTTCTAATCCTGGGAGTCTTGCCTTTCCATATAAAGGATGAAATTAGTTTGTTTATTATGCAAAAAAAGGAATTGGGTAAAAAGATAGGCAAACATTGAAACAGATACAAAAATCGAGGAAGCACATTCATTTTGACGCAGTTTACCCTGCCAGCAATAGTTATGTGTAAATCTTTCCACCTATCCAAATCTAATTTAAGTTTGTCGATTAGAGGTGGAAAATTGTCCTTGTAGAGAGCTGGTAGATTGCGACAAATATGTACACCTAAGTACTTGAAGCTGTTCCTAGACATCTTAAATGGGAAATATCCATCAGGGATCTCAAGGGCCAAATTATTCACAGGGAAGCATTCACTCTTAGCGAAATTCAATTTATAGCCAGAGAATGATCCAAAATTGTTTAGCAAATCAATAATCTTTGGAATGGTAGAGATTGGATCAGATATAAACAATAGTAAATCATCCGCGTATAGAGAATGTGTGTGTTCTAGACCGCTGATATACAGAATATATCCACAAAGATCTATCTATATCTTTTTGTTGTCCCAGACCACATGTACTGCTTTGAGGGCAAAGACTACAGCAAGGACCCCAGCGTGGAGGACCAGAAGAGCTTTGATCAGCTGCTGGAGGAGCAGATGGCCGAGCTGCAGAAAGGTGCCGGAGAGGGAAGAAGCCTACGAAACAAAACCGATGTATGTGGTTCCTGCAAATACACCATCAATGCACCAATCAGCTATCCCATTTTACACCATTGGATGCTTCCAACTTTGCGGGAACACTATAAGAACAAACTAAAACCAAGCTTTGCATCCTTGGATGAGTCTGGTACAGTGGAACCTCGATTTACAAACTTAATTGGTTCTTGAACAGGGTTCGTAAATCGAAACGTTGGTATAGGAAAGCACATTTCTCAGTAAGAAACAATGTCACTATGAATAATGGGTTGCGGCCTCGACAAAAGTCTATATTTTAGCAGTGTTGGGTTAGTTACTGAAAACCAGTTACTAGTTACTTTATTTCAAAGGTAACTCAGTTACAAACTCAGTTACTTACACCAAAAAGTAATGTGTTATTGTGAAAAGTAACTATTTAGTTACTTCTTTTTTTATTTAAGGCTCCCATTAATGCCCTTTTAGCCTTCATTTCAGTACTGTTATTGCACTTCAGAATAATACAACCTGTTGATCAACTTGACATGCATTTGCATCACTGAACTCTGCTAAGCAATGTGGTCTACATACAACACACAAAGACAAAGATATGTTTCAAAGGGCCAATTTATTTTGGGCCAGAACAAATTGACAAAAGTATTTGAAATAGCTGCAACATAACATAAATAAGTAACAAACCACATAATAACAACATGTCACAACATAGCTGTAAACCTGGCTTCACCCAAGGAAGGCACACATGACATGATTATATGTCATGTCACTATATACAGCACACATACTGCTATACACACGCCTAACCAGGCCTTTTTTTCTCTCAAGGAATTGTGAAATAAAATCATGTCTTCAGGAGCTCAACACTGTACTGAAGCCCAGAACACTACGCATTTCCCCATTTTTAGTTTAGACATAAGGAAAGATTGGCCTGGCCCACTAGGATCCCTCTTTATGTTTGTGAACTTTACAGTCTTTACATTTAGACTGATGTGATAATCAAACACTCTAGAAGTCTAGAATGAAAGAGTATATAAGAGAATTGACAGAGTGTGTGCCTTCAGTGCTGAATGATGAGCAGAGCCATAGTTTGGAGTGTCTTCTTTAGCTTGCTTTCCATGTTTATGTGCTCACTGTCCACTGTGTCCAGCTGCCTGAAAGCGGGTGACTCCACTGTAGAAATAGCCTGCATGTCTTCTAGCACATACGCTGCAATGGCTCTATCAATGTTGTCCTGGCTAGCAGTCCCTCCGTTAAAATCCAGCCGCTGTTGCTTAGAGGGTGTTGAAGTGTCTCTCTCTTTACTAGCTTCGTCGAAGCGTGTTGCTTTTGTAGGTGTTTCAGCAGATTTGAATTGCTGTTTTGGGCAGTAGATAGGATCTTTGATCCAAGACACAACTTACATTTAACTAAAATGTTCCATATGAGTTGGGAAATTGTGTTAGATGTAAATATAAACGGAATACAATGATTTGCAAATCCTTGTCAACCCATATTCAGTTGAATGCACTACAAAGACAAGATATTTGATGTTCAAACTCATAAACTTAATTTTTTTTTTGCAAATAATAATTAACATAGAATTTCATGGCTGCAACACGTGCCAAAGTAGTTGGGAAAGGGCATGTTCACCACTGTGTTACATGGCCTTTCCTTTTAACAAAACTCAGTAAAGGTTTGGGAACTGAGGAGACACATTTTTGAAGCTTCTCAGGTGGAATTCTTTCCCATTCTTGCTTGATGTACAGCTTAAGTTGTTCAACAGTCCGGGGGTCTCCCTTGTGCTATTTTAGGCTTCATAATGCGCCACACATTTTCAATGGGAGACAGGTCTGGGCTACAGGCAGGCCAGTCTAGTACCCGCACTCTTTTACTATGAAGCCACGTTGATGTAACACGTGGCTTGGCATTGTCTTGCTGAAATAAGCAGGGGCGTCCATGATAACATTGCTTGGATGGCAACATATGTTGCTCCAAAACCTGTATGTACCTTTCAGCATTAATGGTGCCTTCACAGATGTGTAAGTTACCCATGTCTTGGGCACTAATACACCCCCATACCATCACACATGCTGGCTTTTACACTTTGCGCCTAGAACAATCCGGATGGTTCTTTTCCTCTTTGGTCCGGAGGACACGACGTCCACAGTTTCCAAAAACAATTTGAAATGTGGACTCGTCAGACCACAGAACACTTTTCCATCTTAGATGAGCTCAGGCCCAGCGAAGCTGACGGCGTTTCTGGGTGTTGTTGATAAACGGTTTTCGCCTTGCATAGGAGAGATTTAACTTGCACTTACAGATGTAGCGACCAACTGTAGTTACTGACAGTGGGTTTCTGAAGTGTTCCTGAGCCCATGTGGTGATATCCTTTACACACTGATGTCGCTTGTTGATGCAGTACAGCCTGAGGGATGGAAGGTCACGGGCTTAGCTGCTTACGTGCAGTGATTTCTCCAGATTCTCTGAACCCTTTGATGATATTACGGAGCGTAGATGGTGAAATCCCTAAATTCCTTGCAATAGCTGGTTGAGAAAGGTTTTTTTTAAACTGGACAACAATTTGCTCACGCATTTGTTGACAAAGTGGTGACCCTCGCCCCATCCTTGTTTGTGAATGACTGAGCATTTCATGGAATCTACTTTTACACCCAATCATGGCACCCACCTGTTCCCAATTTGCCTGTTCACCTGTGGGATGTTCCAAATAAGTGTTTGAATTAACTTTGATTTAACTTTATCAGTATTTATTGCCACATTTCCCAACTTCTTTGTCACGTGTTGCTGGCATCCAATTCTAAAGTTAATGATTATTTGCACAAAAACAAATGTTTATCAGTTTGAACATCAAATATGTTGTCTTTGTAGCATATTCAACTGAATATGGGTTGAAAATTATTTGCAAATCATTGTATTCCGTTTATATTTACATCTAACACAATTTCCCAACTCATATGGAATCGGGGTTTGTATTGTCTTTGTGCTCGACAAAAGAAAAGTAGTGAGAATATCTCCATGTTAAGAAACTGGGCTTCTGCTCCGTCATGATGTCTTGTTAGTAAAAACAGACACGCAAGCCCCCCCCCCCCCAACTCTCCCCCACACACACACACACACAAAGAGCGCGCCTATTGTGACAGAGGAAGAATCAGAAGGACGACACTGCAACTCTCCAATAAAACACACTCAGATCTTCTCACTTTCTAGCCGATACTACATAAAAAATAACGTAAAATAACCCTGTAACGCATCATGTAGTAACGGTAACTGAGTTACTGAATATAAAATATAATGCGTTAGACTGCTCGTTACCGCCGAAAATAACGGCGTTACAGTAACACTAGTCCCAACACTGTATTTTAGTGAAGGTTTGTACACTTTGAACAAGATACTGTATAAAGTGATATACAGTACTGTATATCAAACACACGTAACAAGGAGCTGATGCATCAACTTTCTATTTATTAACAAGACAAAACAACCACGGTGACTAGCTAAACTGTGCTAAATGTAAAACGCCTGCAAATAGGAGGTTGGTAAATGGCGGTTCCACTGTACGTGGTTACTAATGAGGTGTTCCAGTAAAAACATGGAGTAACAGCTACAATTCCAGGTGTCAGCGGCGGTAACGCTCAGCTTCCCGACAAGGAAGAGGAGGCCGCCGACGGAGGCGGAGCTGGAGTTGAGGCGGCAGAAGCGGCAGGAGGCGGCGGCCAAGAGAGCCAAGTACCAGGAGGACCTCAAGAAGAAGCAGGAGGAGCACAAATACAAGAAAAAGTCCATAAAAAATTACTTATTGAAGCTTTGGGAGGGCTCCTCTGCCTTTTTTGTGCTCATGCTACTGTCCAACGCAGGATGGCGCGGTGGGAGTCGTGCGGCTACAAGTCCCGATGCCTGAAGCTGGCGGACAGCGAGGAAGACGACGACGAAGAGGACGACGACGACGACGGCGGCGGCAGCGCGAGCTCCGCGGACTCGGACAGCGGCGCCATCCACTACGTCCTGGGAGACGTGACGCATCCTCACGCCGCACGCGGGGACGCCATCATCGTCCACTGCGTCGGTACGAACGCCCCCCCCCCACCGACCCTTTTGGGCCCTCGTCGCTAAGCTTGTTGTTGTCCCCAGACGACTCGGGCTGGTGGGGCAAAGGAGGCCTGTTCACCGCCCTGGAGGTGCGCTCGGATGAACCGCGGCGGCTGTACGAGCTGGCTGGACAGATGAAAGGTGAGAACGGACGTAGGACTATGAAATAGTGGTGTAGGGACCTCCTTCTACGAACTCAATTGGTTCTTCAACATCAGGGGTGTCCAAACTTTTTCCACTAAGGGCCGCACACGGAAAAATTACAGCATGTGGGGGCCATTTTGATATTTTTCATTTTACTAATCAAATTTAGTACAAAAGGGACTCAAAAATAAATGTACATACAATTGTGTTGTGCTAAAATAAACAAAATTAATAATGAATTAGTTTCTTAACTACAACTTTTCCACTACAGACGGACTCAGGGCCCACATAATTAATAACACTGAATTACTAATCTTACTCTTGATTTTAATCATATTCAATAATTATATCTAACATACTTACAGTTTACAACCTTGTCAAATGATATAAAACCACATTTTGATCACAAAGATTATTATTTATGCAACGCATAAACCTTAGTCTTAGGTCAGCCTAATAAGTAAGTTACATTTTTTTAATCAGTAATTACTAATCAAATTTAGTACAAAAGGGACTCAAAAATAACTGACAAAAATAAATGTACGTACTAATTATGTTGTGCTAAAATAAACTAAATTAATAATGAATAGGTTTCTTAACTACAACTTTTCCACTACAGACGGGGCCCAGTCCCACTCAAATATCAACGCTGAATTAGTAATCTTACTTTTGATTTGAATCATATTCAATAATTATATCTCACATACTTACAGTTTACAACCTTGTCAAATGATATGAAAGCATGTGTTAATCACAAAGATTATTATACTGTATATGTAACATAAACTATAGGCTTAGGTCAGGCTGATTAGTAACTTTTATTTTTTTAATCAGTAATTATTAATTAAACGTAGTGCAAAAGAAGGGACTTGTAAGTAACTGAGAAAAAATAAATGTACGTACAATTATGTTGTGCTAAAATAAACTAAATTAATAATGAATAGGCTTCTTAACTACAACTTTTCCACTACAGACGGACTCGGGGCCAACTTAAATATTAACACTGAATTAGTAATCTTACTCTTGACTTTAATCACATTTAATAATTAAATCTAACATACTTACAGTTTGCAACCTTGTCAAATTATATGAAAGCATGTGTTAATCACAAAGATTATTATACTGGATATGTAACATAAACTATAGGCTTAGGTCAGGCTGATTAGTAACTTTTATTTTTTTAATCAGTAATTATTAATTAAACGTAGTGCAAAAGAAGGGACTTGTAAGTAACTGAGAAAAAATAAATGTACGTACAATTATGTTGTGCTAAAATAAACTAAATTAATAATGAATAGGCTTCTTAACTACAACTTTTCCACTACAGACGGACTCGGGGCCAACTTAAATATTAACACTGAATTAGTAATCTTACTCTTGACTTTAATCACATTTAATAATTAAATCTAACATACTTACAGTTTGCAACCTTGTCAAATTATATGAAAGCATCTGTTAATCACAAAGATTATTATGTATGCACATGAATCTTAGGCTTAAGTCAGGCTGATTAGTAACTTTTATTTTTTAAATTTAATTAATAATTACTAATCAAATATAGTTTTAAAGTAGAGACTCATAAATAACTGATGAAAAGGAAATGTACAAACAATTATGTTGCACAATTATGTTGCCTCACCACTTTAGTCATAAATTTTGCGCTGAAGAAACTTCTCTATGACTTTAGCTCCGGACTTCTTCTGTTTGTTTGATATTGTCATTACTGCCACAAGTGGTGGAAAAGAGTATTGCAACTAATAACCACTGAGGCCCATTCGGACCACAGCTGAGAAACACAAATTTTTTGCCGGCCCCCTAGGGCAGGGGTTCTTCATCTTTTTGACCTAGGGCCCAACTTTTTCACTACAATGGGGCTAGAGCCCAATCAAACAACTACCAGTAAATTATCAATATTATTTTTGATTTGAATCACATTCAATAAATATATCTTAACTAAATAAATGATATGAAAGAATGTGTTAATCGCAAAGGTTATTATTTATTTTTACACATATTTCTTAGGCTTAGGTCGGGCTGATTGTAACCAAATATACTGCATAAGAAGGTACTCGTAAATAACTGATAAAAAATACATTTACATCTAGGGATGTCCGATAATATCGGCGTGCCGATATTATCGGCCGATAAATGCGTTAAAATGTAATATCGGAAATTATCGGTATTGGTTTTTTATTATCTGTATCGTTTTTTTTTTTTGTTTGTTTTTTGTTTTTAATTAAATCAACATAAAAAACACAAGATACACTTACAATTAGTGCACCAACCCAAAAAACTTCCCTCCCCCCATTTATTTCTGTTTCTATGTAACTGTTTTTATATTGTTTTACTTTCTTTTTTATTCAAGAAAATGTTTTTAATTTAGTTATCTTATTATTATTATTTTTTTAAAAAGTACCTTATCTTCACCATACATGGTTGTCAAAATTAGGCATAATAATGTGTTAATTCCACGACTGCATGTATCGGTTGATATCGGTATCGGTAATTAAAGAGTTGGACAATATCGGCATTGCGGATATCGGCAAAAAGCCATTATCGGACATCCCTATTTACATCCAATTTTGTTGTGCTCAAATAAAGTAAATTGATAATGAAAATGTTTCTTAACTAATTTGTCAAGTGCAAATGAAAACACAGATTGATCAGTTTGGTCATCATGTTTGCGCATACGACTTTAGCTCCAGACTTCTTCTGTTTGTTTGATACTGTCATTACTGCCACAAGTGGTGGAAAAGTGTGTTACAAGTTACTAATAACCATCGCGGCAAGAGCTGAGAAACACCTTTTTGGCTACGCTTCAGTGTGCGCTCATATAAATGTATAAATATATAATAAATATAAATATATGTAATATTTACAGAAAAAAATCCTGCAACTGATCTGCCATTTTTTAAACTGTAAAATCGACAGATTTTTTTTGTACGGTGTTTGTGAAAAAAATATAATAATCAAATGTGTAGGCAATGTTTAATAATATCATGAGGCGAATCCTTACACATGAATATTCATATGTATTCACTGTTACAAGCGGCTCTCTGAGGGCCACCATAAGTGCGATGTGGCCCTCTGAGGGCCACTATAAGTGCGATGTGGCCCTCAATCTCCACACTCTTGTTGACTACTGGATAAACCTTGACAACACAGAATTCTTCTTCAGTGTTCAACATTTCAACATTTCTCTCGCAGACTTGGACCTCGGCAGTGTTCTCTTCTTCCCCATCGACGACAAACAGTCCAGGATGGACGGGAGCGATCACGTAGGTCGCCAGCGGAACCTTCTCACGCGTCCGCTTCCTCCTCGGCGCCGACTCTGATACCCCGCGTCTGACGGTGTTTGTTTTCGCCCCTCCAACGCCTCTCTCCTCCCTTCCCGTGTCCTCAGCTGGCCCTCATCGTCGCACAGCAGCGGGGCAAAGACAACACGCTGTCCGCCATCTTGCTGACGGCGCTCGACGAAGGTCTCCGGAAGATTCACGCTGCCGCCAAACGGAACAAAGGTAACGAGAATACAATGAATGGAAAAGACTTTAATAATATCCAGGAGGAACAGACAAAATAATGACCTATCAACCATACCTATAAACATTTGCTTTTCAAAATGTTAAAACATTGCCCGGAAAATAAGGGATTTTCATCTCAACTCGTCGTTAAAACAATAATAAAATAAGTAGAATTTGCAATTCCGGGGGGGGGGAATTTTTTATATATATATATATATATATATATATATATATATATATATATATATATATATATATATATATATATATATATATATATATATATGTATGCAGTACACTGTAAATATGTTTTTATTCATTAATTAATTTTTTTAATCTGCCTTGTCCAGCAACTCAGGCAAATCATATTGTGGATGTAGATGAGGGGTGTCAAACCCATTTTAGCTCAGGGGCCAAAGAACGAAAATCTGTACACACGCGGACTGGTAAAATCATGGCATGATAATTTAAAAATAAAGACACCTTCAGATTTTTTTCTTTGTCTTACTTTGACCTAGGGTTGTCCCGATACCAATATTTTAGCACCGGTACCAAAATGTATTTCGATACTTTTCGGTACTTTTCTAAATAGAGGGGACCACAAAAAATGGCACTATTGGCTTTATTTTAACAAAAAATCTTATGGTATTAAATAGAGACGTCCGATAATGGCTTTTTTGCCAATATCCGATATTCCGATATTGTCCAACTCTTAATTACCGATTCCGATATCAACCGATACCGATATATACAGTCGTGGAATTAACACACTATTATGCCTAATTTTTGTTGTGATGCCCCGCTGGATGCATTAAACAATGTAACAAGGTTTTCCAAAATAAATCAACTCAAGTTATAGACAAAAATACCAACATGGCACTGCCATATTTATTATTGAAGTCACAAAGTGCATTATTTTTTTCAACATGCCTCAAAACAGCAGCTTGGAATTTGGGACATGCTCTCCCTGAGAGAGCATGAGGAGGTTGAGGTGAGGGGTGTGTGGGGGCGGGGGGGGTTAGCGGGGAGTGTATATTGTAGCGTCCCGGAAGAGTTAGTGCTGCAAGGGGTTCTGGGTATTTGTTCTGTTGTGTTTATGTTGTGTTACGGTGCGGATGTTCTCCCGAAATGTGTTTGTCATTCTTGTTTGGTGTGGGTTCACAGTGTGGCGCATATTTGTAACAGTGTTAAAGTTGTTTGTACAGACACCCTCATTGTGACCTGTATGGCTGTTGACCAAGTACGCATTCACTTGTGTGTGTGAAAAGCCGTGGATATTATGTGATTGGGCCGGCGCCGCAAAGGCAGTGCCTTAAAGGCACGCCCCCAATATTGTTGTCTGGGTGGAAATCGGGAGAAATTTGTGAGAATGGTTGCCCCGGGGGGTTTTCGGGAGGGGCACTGAAATTCGGGAGTCTCCCGGGAAAATCGGGAGGGTTGGCAAGTATGACTGGGAGACGCAACTGCTCTGTACTTCTCCCTACGTCCGTGTACCACTCCGTACAGCGGCGTTTTAAAAAGTCATAAATTTTACTTTTTGAAACCGATACCGATCATTTCCGATATTACATTTTAAAGCATTTATCGGCCGATAATATCGGCAGTCCGATATTATCGGACATCTCTAGTATTAAACATATGTTTCTTATTGCAATCGAAGAACAATGTTGTCTTTAAATAAAATAGTGAACATACTAGACAACTTGTCTTTTGGTAGCAAGTAAACAAACAAAGACTCCTAATTAGTCTGCTGACATATGCAGTAACATATTGTTTCATTTATCTACCTATTATTTTGTCTACATTATATAGAGGACAAACTGTAAAAATGAATAATTATTCTACTTGTTCATTTACTGTTAATATCTGCTTATTTTCTGTTTTAACATGTTCCATCTACACTTCTGTTAAAATGTAATAATCACTTATTCTTCTGTTGTTTGGATACTTTTACATTAATTTTCGATAATACCACACATTTAAGTATCGATCCGATACCAAATAGTTACAGGATCATACAATGGTCATATTCAAGGTCCTCATGTGTCCGGAGACATATTTCCTGAGTTTATAAACATAATATGAATTTTTAAAAAAGGTAAAAAGATTTTGAGACGATAAAAAATATTGATGTAACCATAGTAGTATCGGCTAGATACGCTATTGTACTTGGTAACATTACAGTGGATGTCAGGTGTAGATCCACCCATGGCATTTGTTTACATTCAGGGGTGCTAGCTCGTTTGCTGTTAGCGGTTAGCTATGGTATCCTCCTACGGTGTGTAGTGAAGCATGTTTAGCTATTCCTCGATCCGCAGGGATGATACTTGTAAGAAACATACTTTATTTGTCGCCATGGAGGCGAGGATTAGTCATTTAGAAGTCGCTAAAACACTGCCGATTGCGGATGGACTTCAGCTGCTAGCTAGCTAGCCATGTGTAGAGGTTGCCCTCTAGTGGGTTCTTAGGACCACCACACACTGCCAGGAGAGCTTAGAATTCAGGGTATAACACTGTTTTATTTTCATCAAATAGTGCTAGTCTTTCACTTTCCAGCAAACTGCCTTTCTCTCCTGCGTCCGCTCAGCAGCACCTCCAACTCCAACTACGTGTCTCAATCCGGCTGCTGCTAATAAAGGCAACAGGTGATTAGATAACAAGGCCCACCGGGGCCATCTACGCACCTGTCGCTGTCTTTGAGGCCGGTCCTGGCACACCCCATTCCGCGGCAGGCCCGCAGGCCACGCGCCCCTCCACACCATGTCTTAAAGCACCTCTTCCTGAGGACGTTTCCGTGTTATAGCTTTACCTTTATCTTTAGTTTTTAGACCAAAATGCGTCCATTCTCCCCTTTTATGACTACACACTGTGTCTGCTTGTAAGTACTCCGTGATTGTGCACTGCCGAACATGCTCCGTAACGCCTGTTAAAAAAGAAAAGAAAAGAAAATGGGGGACCGGTACTTTTCAAACAGAGTATAGTACCGGTTTTGATTCTTTAGTTCAGCGATATTATACTAGTACCGGCATACCGTACAACCCTACTCTGGCCCAAAATAGAGCAAGCACATTTTGAAAATTTACACATTACAAATAATCCTCTTGACAAAACACTTGAAAATTCTGAGGACAAAATTGGTGTAGTTTCAAAAACACCATGAAGAACACTATGGACTTAGACTTTGTCTCAGTGTTTTTACAAAGCCATTAAAACTTTAAGCACTTCCTGTTTAGCATTCTCATGTTGGCAGTTCACCATTAAAAATGTTTGGAAAAGCAATTAAGTGTTTCTTCAAACCACCGCAACTGCCACGACACATTCATTTATCATCATTCAAATATTACCATAATATTATAAGCAATTAAACAATTATCAAAATGACACACTTTATTGCTCATACTCTTTGTGTTCGGGCTCAAAAATAGAAGGTCCTGGATCGTAATTTGTCCCAAAGTAATCGTTGTTGGCGCTCACAAAGTCTGCTTGATTAGCATTGTTGTTGATCGGAAAGGGATCTGTGGTTCCTCCTCTACGTCACGGATTGCGTGACTGTCTTCCCTCATTATCTCTCAAAATGGCTTGGGAGTCTCCGTGAGATTGATACTATTTTGATGATATCTATTTATTCGCAAGCTTTAGAGATCTTTTGGTGTCATGAATCAGATATATATGATCATAACTTCAATATAGAGGCAACTTGTTTTTCCACTCTACTGGTACTTTTAGAAACGTATCTAGGCCTGACTTCTTCTGTTTGCTTGATATTATCATTACTGCCACAAGTGGTGGAAAAGTGTATTACAACTGAGTACCCTTGTAGCCTATACGGACCACAGCTGAGACATAAATATTTTTTGGCGGCCCTCTAGAGTTTGTTAATGTGTGAATGTCAGGTTCAAACACTGATGACCTCTATTAAACAAGACAAGAAGCAAGGAATTAAACAGAGACAGAATTAATTTTGGCTCAATTGAGAAGAGACGTCTGGACTGTACTCTCTGTACAGTCTCACCACGCTTTGACGAAAGATTGTACGCCTCCTCTTTTATTTGGACTTTCCCGGATTACATGGCAACAGCTGTTTCTAAGGGAGGGGGGTCGTAAACAGCCATCGCCTTTGGTTACAGACAGTTCAAAGAAGTTCAAAGAAAAGGTCGCCTGGAGGGGAGTATGGTCCTGCTTCCTCTCCGCTTTGTAGTTCTCGGGTCAAGACAAAATCTTTCTGTGGATTACAATACATCAGAGAAACAGAACACCTTCATGTTGATTCCCATCCTACACAGTGGAGTTTTACAAGCCTTCTTCTTGGTAGGATCAAAGACAGCTTTTGTCCTCTCGCCGGGAACTCATGGCAACACAAAGTTTTGTCATAACTTAGATACAATTATTCTAACAGTGAATGTCCAAGTATTCACACATATAATATTCTACACTGAAAAGTAATCTTTTATTATTGTTATTAATATTGTTCTGCCGCAAAAGTTTGGCGCGCTCCGCAGCCCACAGTTTTTATTTGATCGGAACCGTTTGAGTATCAAAACATTCAAACAGTGGAGTTTTACGAGCCTCCTTCTTGGTAGGTTTTAAAGACAGCTTTTGTCTTCTTGCCAGGAACTCATTTCAACACAAAGTATTGTGATAATTTAGATAGAATTATTCTGACACTAGTAAAACATTGATCAAAGTAGCTGTTTTTCTGCTCAAAGTGCAGTTTTGACTGACTGAAGCAGTAGTATTTTCGCCCTCCTACACGTAGTTGTACAGAGGTATAATCAACAGGCTTCCCGCACGGTTGGACTTGACTGACAAGGTAAAATTCCATGTGTGACCACACTGGCGTCGCCATGGATACGCTGGAATGTCTTCACACCTCGCATAAAGAAGGTACAGCAGTTCCATTCAAAGTCTCGTGTCTTTTTCTTTGCCTCCAAGCGAGTGTGCACCTTCCACGCATCGGACACGCCACCAAGGGCTTCAACTGGTACGGCACGGAGCGTCTGATCAGGAAACACCTGGCCTGCAGGGGCGTGCCCACCTTCATGTATCCTCACGCTGTTTGCACAAATAAGAAGCGACTGGTTATTAGTCGCATTGTAACAACACATGTATGTGGAAACAATTAAATACGGTCCAGTCTTTGGCTGGCGATAATGCCAAGGAGGAGCCAGAGCTTGAAAAGCCTCTTCCATCATTCGGAAACACTCGGCCTTCTCGGTGGAATACGTAAACAAAAGAAAAGTGGCAGCAGATTTTGTTCGGTAAATAAGCACAACATAGTATTACTGTACTTAAACAATAATACACATTCATACAAATTATTAATACTAGACTTTAACCTATAATAAAGTAATACAAACTGAAACTATTAATACTGTACTTTAACAATAATACACAGTCATACAAACTGAAAGTATTAATACTGTACTTTAACAATAATAAACTTTACTGCAAACTAAAACTACTAATACTGTACTTTAGCAATAATAAACTTGACTACAAATTGAAAGTATTAATACTGTACTTGAACAATAATACACTTTACTACAAACTATTAATACTGTACTTTAACAATAATACACTTTACTACAAACTCAAAGTGATAATACTGTACTTTGACAATAATAAACTTTACTACAAACTGAAAGTATTAATAATGCCCTTTAACAATAATAAACTTTACTACAAACTGAATGTATTAATACTGTACTTTAACAATAATAAACTTAACTGCAAATTAAAAGTATTAATACTGTAGTTTAACAATAATACACTTTTCTACAAACTATTAATACTGTACTTTAACAATAATAAACTTTACTACAAACTATTAATACAGTGCTTTAACAATAATAAACTTTACTACAAACTGCAAGTAATAATACTGTACTTTAACAATAATAAACTTTACTACAAACTATTAATACTGTACTTTAACGATAATAAACTTTACTACAAACTGCAAGTAATAATACTGTACTTTAACAATAATAAACTTTACTACAAACTATTAATACTGTACTTTAACAATAATACACTTTACTACAAACTGCAAGTAATACTACTGTACTTTAACATTAATAAACTGTACTACAAACTGCAAGTATTAATACTGTACTTTAACAATAATAAACTTTACTACATACTGCAAGTAATATTACTGTACTTTAACAATACTAAACTTTACTACAAACTGCAAGTAATATTACTGTACTTTAACAATAATAAACTTGACTACAAACTGCAAGTATTAATATTGTACTTTAACAATAATAAACTTGACTACAAACTGCAAGTATTAATACTGTACTTTAACAATAATAAACTACTACAAGCCGCAAGTATTAATACTGTACTTTAACAACAATAAACTTGACTACAAACTGCAAGTATTAATACTGTACTTTAACAATAATAAACTTGACTACAAACTGCAAGTATTATTACTGTACTTGAACAATAATAAACTACTACAAGCCGCAAGTATTAATACTGTACTTTAACAACAATAAACTTGACTACAAACTGCAAGTATTAATACTGTACTTTAACAATAATAAACTTGACTACAAACTGCAAGTATTAATACTGTACTTTAACAATAATAAACTTGACTACAAACTGCAAGTATTAATACTGTACTTTAACAATAATAAACTTTACTACAAACTGCAAGTATTAATACTGTACTTTAGCAATAATAAACTACTACAAGCCGCAAGTATTAATACTGTACTTTAACAACAATAAACTTGACTACAAACTGCAAGTATTAATACTGTACTTTAACAATAATAAACTTGACTACAAACTGCAAGTATTGATACTGTACTTTAACAATAATAAACTACTACAAACTGCAAGTATTAATACTGTACTTGAACAATAATAAACTACTACAAACTGCAAGTATTAATACTGTACTTTAACAATAATAAACTACTACAAACTGCAAGTA